>NC_133617.1:665033393-665349919 GCF_048593235.1 Sminthopsis crassicaudata
GTGTGTCTGTGTGTGTGTCTGTGTGTGTCTGTGTGTGTGTGTGTCTGTGTGTGTGTGTGTCTGTGTGTGTATGTGTGTGTGTATGTGTGTGTGTCTGTGTGTGTGTGTCTGTGTGTGTGTCTGTGTGTGTGTCTGTGTGTGTGGGTGTGGGTGTCTGTGTGTATGTATGTGTGTGTGTGTGTGTGTCTGTGTGTGTGTCTGTGTGTGTCTGTGTGTGTGTTTGCTGGAGCCGTTTAGAACGGGTAAAGACTGGAACCAGGGACGGAAAGGGAGGCCGGGGGCAGGAGATGGAGGAAGGGCCGAGGCTGGGCGTCCAGAGGCTGGCCTGGGTCTGAGCCCTGGGGACTGGGTTACGGGCCTGCGGTGGCCGGGGAGGTTGAGGAAGGCCTGAGATCAGTCCCCACACTGGCTCTCACACCCCAGGGACCGAGAGCCCATGTTTGTAGGTTTCCTTTCTTTCTTACCTGTGACCCCTGCATGCACAGACCCCCCCCCCCCCCCATGCTGATTGCGGCCCGGCCCGCACCCTGGGCGCTGCACAGTGCACAGAGTGCCTTTGCTCACAGCACCCGGGAGACAGAGACAGGATGGGGAGGCGAAAGGCAGAGCCCACGGTTCAAATCCAGGTCCTCTGAATCCCAAGCCCGGTTCTCTACGCCGCTTCTGAGGAGCCGGGGCGTCATGGGGCGGGGTGTGGAGCGTCCGAGGCCCTGCCTCCGGCCTGCTGACACCGTGTCCCCCCGCAGTCCTGTGGGAAACGCAAGGTGAATGAGAGAGCCCCGAGCGACAAGACCACCTGGGAGGGGAAGTGGCCTTGGCAAGTGAGCATCCAGTACGGGAAGCACTCCCTGTGCCAGGGGACCCTCATCGACCTGCAGTGGGTGCTCACGGCCTCGCACTGCTTCCACATGTGAGTCCGGGGCCCTGGGCGCCAGAGGAGGCACCCGCCTGGCCCAGCACCGTCCAGAGAGGGCGGGAGGCCATCCCCCGGGGGCAGGGAGGTCCCGGGCTCAGGGAAAATGAGGCAGCCGAATGGTGCAAGGAAGTGCAGTCAGAGAGACCAGCCAGAGGAGAAACCGTGCTGCTGGGGCGGTCTGGGGGCACCCGATAGACATGCTTGTTTTCTACCTTACCAAATCCCACCTTTCTAATCTTAAAGACCTGCTCCGTGCAGAACCTTGTGCTGGCCCTGGGTCCATGCCATCCTGATGGCAACCAGAACAGCAGCAGCTCCTGTAAGGCACGCTGCATCCTGGGCAAAGGGCTCTGCAGGCATTGTGCGGCTCCCTCGGACCCGGGAGGGATGATGGGAGTATCTTCTTCGTGGAATGGCAGGGAGTCAGTGACACTGGATGGAAGAACATGTAGGGGACTGGAAGCCCGGGAAGGAGGCTGGTTATGGGGGGCTTTGTGAGCCAAATAGAGGACTTTGTATTTGCTCTTGGAAGCATAGGAAGCCCCTGGAATTTATTGAGTTTGAGTTTGGAATGATCGAAGCTGCATTTTAGGAAGATCATCTTGGTGGCTGATTGGAGGAGAGGGAGGTCTGTGGTGGGCAGGTCACCAGCAGGGGAGAGGAGGGTCCCGTCTGAGAGGTGCAAAAGGGAAACGGACAGACCTCGGCAACAGATGGGTTATGGGGGGACGAGGAGTGAGAGAGCGAAAAGTGGAGGCCGGTAGCTAGCTCGTGAGCTGAGGGAGGAGGAGAGCGGGAGGGAGGGGGAGTTTGGAAGCAGGGAGGGCTTCGAGTACGCTCCGTTTCGGACAGGTTGACTTCCAGATGTCTGTTGGGCCTCCACTTCAAGAAGTCTGAAAAGTAACTGGAGAACGGAGAATGGGAGAGGTTAGACCTGCTCAGGTGCATTTGGGAATCCTCAGCATGAAGAGGGATTTGATTATATACAACTGGAAGGACCTAGTACTGTTCCGTGTGGTCAGGGTTAGGAGGAAGATGATAAATTCAGTTTTGGACCATCTGATACGCTAATAGTATGTTTCAGTAGAGATGTCTTCCAGGTAATTGGACCTACGACATTGGGTCTGAACATGTAAAAGAACATGGCTGTTGCTGTGTGAAGGATACTGAGGGTGGTGGTGGAGGTGATTTTACCTAATAGATCAGAAAACAGAGTTACCTTTCAGAAGGTCCTTGAAAGCCTAGGACAGGGCAGGTCGCATAGGATGAAAGTTACTAAAGATAAAGGTAAATCCCTGTGTTGCAGTTTAAATAATGACAATGCTGTGAAACAATCTACTTGGAAAGTTGTAAGAATTCTGATGGGTGCCACGATCATCCATGACTTAAGGGACTGGTGACCATCCATGACCCCAGGAAACATGATGAAGCATTTTCCCACAGCCTGGTAGAGAAAAGATAGACTCAGGGTTCAGAATGAAATCTTTATTTTTGACCAGCCAATGAGGGAATTAATTTTGCTTCACTATGCTTATTTGTCACAAGAATTTTGTTTCTTTCTTTCTTTTTTTTTTTTTTTTTCCTTTTCCACTGGGATGGAGATAATATAGACTTCTTTTGATTAAAAAACTGCAGCCTACCCTCCATTAAGCTACCAAGATTTTTCTAAAATGCAGGTGTGATCATTCCAAATGCATTTTCAATAAACTCCAATGGCTTCCTGTTGCTTCCGATCTCAAATACAAAATCTTCTGCCTGAAGAGGTAAAGAATGTGATAATGGTTTTGAAATATTTAAAGGATTGTCAGAAGGCATAGGATTAGACCTGTGGTGCTCGGCCCTAATGGGCAAAAGTTGGAACAGTGGGTGGAATATCTGGGGAGTCAGGTATTAGATCAGTATAAGGAAGAATTCCCCACATTAGAGATCTCCAGAAATCAGGGGACTGCCTTGGGCATTCTGTCCGTGGGCGTGGCCACTTCTTGGAGATGTCACTGAGGCTTAGACAAGGAGATGTCTGAAGCATCTTCCGTCTCTTTGTCTGTTGTCTCAGTTGTGATTCACTCTAAAAAGAGTGGATGGTAAGGTAAGATTTTTCTCTTTTCCTTACAGGGTCAATGAACCAGATGCCTACTATGTTATAATAGGCAACCATAAGTTGCATGAGATAAGCCCCAGGTCTGTCAGGATTGGAGTGAGGATGATTTTTAGGCACCCATATCTTAAAAATACTCAGCCCTTTGGACACGACATTGCCTTGCTCCTCCTGAAGGTGCCGGTGAAGTTGTCTCCATATATCATGCCCATCTGCTTGCCAGAATCAGACCTGAAATTTGAAAAGAAGGTCTCTTGCTTCATGACAGGCTGGGAAAGAAATGTCGGCACAGGTGAGAGGAAGGATTTGGGGACAGATGCTTGAGAGCCAATGGGTGAGATTAAAGAACAAGAGACTCTTGCACCTGGGTGGGGTCTCAGGGGGCACCTAGGCCAAAAGGTGCCCAACCAAGAACCTTCTTCCCACCCTCCCCAGGCAGGGTTATCCAGGCTCTGCTTGTGGACTGCCATTCCTCATAAGCAGACCTCATCACTTGGGGACATCTGCAAAAAGCTTTTCCTTGGAGGGAGCCTAAATCTGCCTCTCTAAACATCCTCTACTTTCTGCTCTGCCCCGCCTCTTAAAGCCAAGCAGAAGGAAGCTAATCCTTCCACATGGCTTCTTTTTGCATGTGTGAGAGGATTTTCCCTTACAGTCTTTTTCTACTGGGAATTTTTCACCAGTTCTTTCCACTGAGATTAATAGCAGAAGGTTTGAGATTTCTGCAACATTATGGTTAATCCCTTATAGATCCATGTCAGTTTGTCAATATTTTTCCTAAATTGTAGTATCAGATCTGAACCTTCTTCTTTAGATGTCATTTGACCAGCTAGAGGGCAGCAGTATAGATAGATAGAAATACAAAGATAGATGATAGATACCTAAATAAGACACATAGATTATTAGGTATTAGGTAGATATCACATAGAAATGGTTAGGTAGATAATAGGTAGATAGGTAGATAGATATAGATTCCTAGATAACAGATGGCAGGGAGATAGAAGGATACAAAGAGACATAGATTATGCATGAGATGGGTAGTAAAGGATAGATATTAGATAGGTGGAAGGCAGCTAGGAGGTACCAAAGATAGAGCACTGAACTTGGAATTAGGAAGACTTATCTTTGTGAGTTCAAATCTGGCTTCAGACTCTTACTTGCTGTGGGATCTTGGGCAGTCACTTAACCCTGTATGTCTCAGTTTATCTTCTGGAAAATGAGCCAGAGAAGCACTCTGGTATCTCTGCAAGAAAGTCCCTGATGGGTCATGAAGAGTCAAACGTGATTGGAAAGTCCCAGTAATAGCAACAAGATTGTTGATAAGTAAGTATATAACTATCAGGGAGACAAGTAGATGGAAAAAGAGGTGCATTCATAAATAACAGGTTATTATTGTAGAGAAGATAGAATAGAAAAATGGATGGATGATAGACCAATAATGGGTAGAGAGATGACTGGATAGAGAGAGGGCATCCTGTGTATCAGGTGTTTTAGGCACTAAGGATACAGACAAGTACTTTAGATTGCCACAGAAATGGGAACGGAAAGGGAGTGGGAAGAGGGGAGGCAGCTGGTGAGGAAAAGGAGGAGACGGCCGCCGGCTCTTCTTGAGCTGCGGTTTCAGAGAAGGCTTCGGGGCACCCTGGCAGGCCTGTGGCCTCCTCATTCTCTCTGAAGGCAGGCCAACATGGCAGAAGCCTCTCCCCTGCACTGGAGCTCCTTGCATTCCTACATGAGTCGCTCCCCATTACTTGGAGCCCAGTGAGGAGCCACCAAGAGGGTAAATGGATCCTCTTTGGAGATGTGCCAGGAGCAGTGGACCAGATGATTGACACCGAGAGCCGATCACTGAAGCTTCCTTTGTCATATCTCACCATCATTTTCAGGTTGATGTACCTAGGGGATCACATTGACTTCCTTGGGTCAAGATCTCGAGTTCAGATC
Organism: Sminthopsis crassicaudata; assembly: GCF_048593235.1. Lineage (NCBI taxonomy): Eukaryota > Metazoa > Chordata > Mammalia > Dasyuromorphia > Dasyuridae > Sminthopsis > Sminthopsis crassicaudata. The sequence continues at coordinate 665,038,349 of NC_133617.1, forward strand.
TCAAGTTCACCTTATTTCCCATACTCTTTGCCTTAATACAAAGCCCTTCCTGGGATTCAAGAGGCCTGTGTTCAAGTGTTGCCTCTATTCCTGTGCAACTTGGTTAAGTCATGTCCCATATCTGGGACCCAGCTTTGTAAAATAGGGCAGTTACACAAGATTTCCTAATCTAGGTACCAAGCATCAGCAAGTGATCCAGGGGTAAATTTCAAGAGGTTCATGAACTTGGATTAAAAAAAAAAATCACATCTTTGGCTTCCTTTGCAATTGTGGGTATTTTATACATTTAAAAACACAATTGTGAGGAGGGTTCGGAAGCTTCCTCAGCCTGTTAGGTCCAGGATAGAAGACTAGAGGAGCCTTTCCAGCTCTGACATTTCAGATCTGACTTACCTGGAAAGCCTAGCACTTAACTTCTGTCTGTTTTAGTTTCCTCATCTATAAAATGGGGGTAATAATTGTACCCTCCTGGTACTCAGTGTGAGTCTAAAATGAGTTAATGTTTGTAAAGCATTTTGCAAACCTTAAATGGAAGAGGAGGAATAAGCATTTATGTGCCAGGTGGCACATAGCTAGGCGGCACAGTGAGGGGGCCTGGAGTCACGAAAACTCTTCCTGAGTTCAAATCTCGCCTTAGACGCTTACTAGCTGTGTGATGCTAGACAAGTCCTGTTTGTCTCAGTTCCTCATTAGGAACATGAGCTGGAGAAGGAAATGGCAAACATCTCCAGCATCTCTGCCAAGAAAACCCCAAATGGGTCAAGGAGAGTGGGACACCCCTGGAAAATAACTGAACAGAACAGAACTTGTGCGGGGCACGGTGCTAAATGCTTTTTATAAACATTTGATTCTCATACCAACCCCGTGAAGTAGATGCTATTATGTTAAAGTGCTATAAATGCTAATTATTATTATTATTGTAGTTGTCATGGCAGACTCTGTGGGGAGTTTTGTTTTGTTAGGTTTTCCCAGGTGGCAGAGGTGGGCCGCGACTCAAACTTGGACCTCTTCTTCCCAACAGTCTCCTTGGCGAAGATCTTCTCTCTCCAGGAGGTCCAGCTTCCTTTTATTAAGAATTCTGAGTGTAATGCCCTCTTTGCATCTATGGAGAATTCCACGGATAACACAACGTTGTATGAGATAAAGGATGAAATGCTGTGTGCTGGCGACCTCAATAACTCTCAAGTAATCTGCCTGGTGAGCTCCTTTTGGTTTTTTCTCTTTGTGGCTTCTAAGTGTAGAGTTCATAATGCTTTGGGGTCATCGTGGACAGAGGCAACAATCCTACTCTTTCCTTCTTTTCTCTCACATTCTCAGTGGTCTTTCCCTCTTCTTAGGGGCCATTCTTGGGCCACTGTCCTCTCCAGATTGGAGCCTTCTCAGATGACAATTTCAATGTCAGCTGCAAGGGACCTTACAGGTCTCTGGTCCAGAGCTATCAAGCTCAGACTGAGTCAGGGACCACTCAATTGGGTATAAGGATCCCTGCTGGCCATATATTGACTGAGAAAAACCACATCTTTATCTATGTTCTATTGTATTTTTATTTTGTAAAATGTGTCCATTTACATTTTTCCCTGAGGCAATTGAGGTTAAGTGACTTGTTCAGGGTCACACAGCTAGGAAGTGTTAAGTGTCTGAGGTCAGATTTAAACTCGGGTCCTCCTGAATTCAAGGCTGGTGCTCTGTCCACTGCACCACCTAGCTTCCTCCATCCCATTTATTTTTTAAGCTGGTTCTGAAAGAGTTGAGGGATTACAGAACATGTATGGCCACTGTTTGATCCTTTGGTCTGGTCCAATCTATAGCTCAATACAAATCTTCTTTGTATCTTAAAAGACTGCAGAGGCAGGCTCTAATTCAGGCAGGATTTAGTCCAACTCTGTCATTGCAGAGATGAAAGCATTGACCCAACAAGAGGACAAGAGTCTAATGCACTCATCCACAATCATGGGGTCAGTGAGCTAGATCATGGGCTAGACTAGATTGAAAGCTTCAAAATCCTTATTCCGTAAGTTTGCCTCCCCCACCTCCTCCAAGAGTCGGGCTCCTCCTTAAGAGAGAGTCTGATTCGATGATTCCCCCACAAAAGTTTCTGGGCACGATTGACTGAGGGATATTGGGAACTATGCTAGACACAGGAAACTGGGTTCCAGATTACAGCTCTGCCTCACTTCAGGCTTGTGACTTTGGCCAGGTCAAATCTGCTCTCTGAATCTCAGTGTTCTTATCTGAAAAATAGGACTGATAATTTTTGCCCAATCTGCCTCATTGTGCTTTATAATTCTTTATAAATCTTGAAGTTTTCCAGAAATGGGAACTCTTCTTATCCCATCCACTGGACAGAAAACAGAAGTGGATAATTTTTAAAAATTCATATTTCCCGAGGCTTACAGATTCCAAAGTCCCTGTGATTTCACGTTGTGCCACAATTTGTGAGGCATTCTTCAATCAATGGGCACCAATTTTTCTTCCTCTTTCCTACCAAAGTATTGTTATTAATATTTTTACTATATAATACATAATGTATTGTGTTATACACACATATACTTTTTTTTTATTATTTTTCGCTCTCTCTTTGACTTCCTTAGTCAGAGGGATTTGTATAGCTTAGTGACTAAGATATAATTCCTAATTGTTTCCATTGTTGGAACAATGTTGGGCTCATTAGGGCTCCATCAACAACGCAGTAGGTTTACCTGTGCGAGGACCTTTCCTGAGGTCACATGGGTAGTGAATAGCCCGCTGGAAGTCAAACCTGTGTCTTCCTATTCTGAATTCATCATATATGCCATGCTCAGAGTCGATCTGTCGTTGGTCAGTTTTTATTGGAAGATCATTTGAAGGCTTTGCCTTCAGGAGTCTTATGGGTTAGTACTTAGCCCCTGTTGCCAAGACTTCCTCACATAGTTTAGACAAGTGTGGGTGAATAGATGAAAATTCTGGTAGCAGCTTGGCTGCTGTCCTGAAGACTACCTTGGCAGTGTGGCTGCTCACCCAGGAACTAGATCAGAATGAAGTTAGCCTGGATCATATCCCTCTGGTCCCCCAGTCTCCAGCTCTTTGTGCCAAATTTCGAGAAGGACTCTGAGCAGTCTTTCTCCCCCAATAGAATATACATTTCTTTCTTTCTTTTTTTTAATAATAGCAAAGATAGTTTTCAATATTAACCCTTACAAAAACTTATGTTCCAAATTTTTCTCCTATCCTAGACAGCAAGAAATCCAACATATGTTAAATATGTGCAATTCTTCTATACATATTTCCACATTTATCATGCTGCTCAAGAAAAGTCAGATCAAAAAGGGAAACAATGAGAAAGCAAAAAAGCAAGCAAACAAACAACAAAAAAGGTGAAAACATTATGCTTTGATCCACATTCAGCCTCCATAATTCATTCTGTGGATGCAGAAGGCTTCTTCCATCTCAAGTTTATTGGAACTGGCCCAAATCTCCTCCTTGTTGAAAAGAGCCAGGCCTCAGAATTGATCATCACATAATCTTGTTATTGCCATGTACAATGTTCTTTTGATTTACTCACTTCATTCAGCATCAGTTCATGTAAGTCTCCCCAGGTCTCTCTGAAATCATCCTGCTGATTGTTTTAATATTCCATAACATTTATATGCTACAACTTGTTCAGCCATTCTCCAAAGGATGGACATCCACTCAGTTTCTAGTTTCTTGCCACTACGAAAAGGGCTGCCACAAACATTTTTGCACATTTTCCCTCCTTTAAGATCTCTTTGGGATATAACACTGCTGGATCAAAGGTATGCACAGATAGCTCGCTCTTTAGACATAGTTCCAAATTACTCTTCAGAATGGTTGGATTCTTTCACAACTCCACCAACAACTTCCCACATCCCCTCCAACATTTATCATTTTTTTCCTGTTAACTTAGCCAATCTTAGAGGCATATAGTGGTACTTTAGAGTTGTCTTAATTTGCATTTTTCTAATCAATAGTGATTTAGAACATTTTCCCATATAACTAGAAATGATTTAAATTTCTTTTCCTGAAAATTTCCTGGTTCATATCCTATAACTATTTATCAATTGGAGAATGGCTTGTAGAGCAAACCTTGCTTAAGATCAGAGGCACTTTCAGGCTGTTCATGTGTCTCCAGCACCAAGCATGGTGCTCAGCACATGAATAAAAGCTGGTTGTATGCAGGAGGCCACCAGGAAGGGCAGGGTTGGAATCAGGGTGGCCAAAGAGGCTACGGGGAGGGGAGGATGCAGAGATCTTCGTCTTTATTTAGCACAGGGCTGGCCCCCTGGGGAAGAGACGGTCTTTCTAGGAGGAAGGTGTGAGAGATCAATGTCCACCTGAAATGAGAAAAATCACCTTAACAGTAGCTCCTATTTCTATTATAGATGATTTGTGCTCCTGTAGCTTTGTGGCAAAGATTATTCTTCTAACTTTACAGATCAGCAAAGAGATACTCAGAGTCACAGGTCCAGGGAGTACTAGTCTCATGGTCCCTGGCTGCCTCGCCTGGGCCAGATGGGGCTGGGGCCTGGTCTGACAGGATAGGGCTCTGATTCTCCTGGGAATCCGGGGAGGAAGGTGAAGGGCAAGGCCCTGGCAGGGTGGGAGCAGGGGGCTGCCCACACCTGCATTCTCTCTGCTCCCATCCTCTTAGTGCCTACACCAACGTTCTGTACCCAGGATGATGAGTGCTTAGAGTTCTTGTGCTGGTAGGCTCTCTAGGAGCTGTACAGTGGGGAGAACGGTCTACTAGGGCACGCCTTCCTGTTTCTGAGTCTCACTTTGCTGATCTGTAAAGGGAGAGGCTTCCTTTTCCTGGGGGTGGCCCAGGATCCCCTGGGTGATGGCGGTCCTTGTCTGGGGGTGGGTCAGGGCTGGACCAATCACCTCCCTGAGTTTTCCCCTAATTATTTCCCTCTTCCCCAGGGAGAGATTGGGAGCCCCCTTGTCTGTGAGTTCTCGAAGATCTGGATGCAGATGGGCCTGGTGAGCTGGAGCACCCCGTGTTCCCCCACTTATGTGACGGTATTCATCAGGCTAGCCCCTTATCTGGACTGGATCGAAAAGATCAAGAGAATTGCCCTTCTAGAAACTTGGGCATTTAGAAAGAGAAAGGAGAAAGTTGGGAACCTGGCCTGGACTCTATCAGGCCCCCCTTCCTCCTTCCCCATCCTCTTCGTCCCTTTGCAGATCATGTTCCTGCACCTCCTGTCCTGCCTGGACCTCCTCATGGCCCCGTGAAGTCCTCCACCCCAAGTCTTCTTGGGCTCTTCTCCTCCATCTTCCCTTGCTTTCACACAGGCTTCCCTCCCCACTTACATTACTCCGTCTTCTCCATCACACTACCTTAGGCCTGTCCCCCACGGAAGAGTGTTTCAGGCCAATTTTCCAGCAGTGCAGCTGGGACTGGTGTGGAAGTGGGTAGTGGGGGAGGTGCTGGGTGTCTGGACTGTGGGGGTGGGACGGGGAAGGGAGTGGGAGCAGTGCTGGGCCAGAGAGTCTGGGGACAGGCAGTCCTTGAGACAGGTTAAAAGAAGAAAAGCACCAGGACGGATGCTTTCTTTAAACTGCTAAAATTAAAAGGACTTTGGAGTTTTTCTTTGTGGTGATGATAGCGGGCGTCTCATGGCCAAGGACACTGCGGTGACACCCATTCTTACAGCATGATGAGAGTTCCAAATCCCTTTCCTTTCAGTAATGAGTGAGGGCATGGCTGGATTCATTTTATCCCAATTGGAGAAGTTGGGAAGCTGAGGTTTATTAGTTTAAATAATACAGTCCCTCCACGTAGAACCTGCAGGAGCAAGAAGTGGGGCTCAGTCTGCTAATCTCAGATCAAGAACCTCTTAGGGTACTGTGCTCTCTTTCCAATGATACCCAATTGTAATGTATTTTATCACAACACTCCTAAAATTTAAAAAGAACTAAAAACAGACCCGTCAATATAGTCTTTTCTTTGCATGATACTTGACATCCTTTAGACCTAATACACACAGGGCCTAGACCTGTAGTTTATTGGTATAAGGGGCTCTCTCTCTTTTTTTTTTCTTCAATTTTTTTGGTATTTGATTTATTTAGTATTTTTCCTGTTACATTCAAAACAAACAAAAATTACATTTTTTATTATAGCTTTTTATTCACAAGATATATGCATGGGTGATTTTTCAGCATTGACCCTTGCAAAACCTTCTGTTCCAACTTTTTCCTCCCTCCTCCCCACCCCCTGCCCCAGATGGCAGGTATACCAATACATGTTAAATATGTTAAAGTATGTTTACATTTGTTTTAAAAAATTTTGAGTCCTCAAATCAGTTCCATTTGTTCAATAATGAAGAGAACGAGCTACACCCAGCCAAAGAACTCTGGGAAATGAGTGTGGACCACTACATAGCATTTCCACTCCCTCTGCTTTTGTCCGCCTGCATTTTTGATCTTCTCAAGTTAATTTTACCTTTTTTCTAAGTCTGATTTTTCTTGTACAACAAAACTGTATGGATATGTATACATATATTGTATTTAACATATACTTTAATCTAAAAAAATTTTTTTTGAGTTCTAAGTTCTCTCCTTTATCCCCGATCACAATTAAGAAACCATGTGTGAAGTTATATAAAACATTTTCATAAAAGTCAAGTTGTGAAAGAAAACATAGAACTTAGGGGACCCTCCATGAGCAAGAAATATCTCCCTCAAGTAGACGGTAATTGAGACTCAAGTCTTCCTCACTCCAAGCCCAGTACTCTATTCATTATAATCCCTGGATACCTCTGAGAAGAATCTGTCCCATGTTTACCCTCAGCCCTGGTCTCTCCTGAGAATATCTGAATTTGTCTTCTGTCTGGGTTACCATAGAAATAGGCCTTTTGCTGCTTCTGTGAGCGTTCAGGCTAGCAAAAATAACAAATACAGAACAGGCTTTATTTCACTTTACAAAAAACAAAGGATTTGTACCTAATTTTATAAACAATCCAATTCTCCTTCCTCAGGGACTTTCTCCAGATTTCTGTTCCTATCCTAAGTCCCACTGCAGTGCCGAGCAGTCCCCCAGCCCTCCCAAATTCCAGCAAGAGCTGACTCGGGTGTGTTTGAATTGATCTTCCACATCATCTCCACGTGAATCCTTCTCCTTGACCTCTCGGCCTCCTTCGCTGGCCCCTAAGGATGACCTCTGCAGGGCTCCTGGGATGGACTTCCCTTCTTTCAGTGTCTGTTTAGTTCTGTTCCTCAAGGCTAATGCTTCTCCAAGAAGCTGCGAGTGTACATGAAAGCCCCCTTCAGAGAGCTCTCCGCATCTCTCCTTTCTGTTCTACGCCTCCCGTGAAGGGCAGAACCCGAGGCCTTGCTTAGCTCATGGCCGCGAAAGTATGGGAAAAGTCTCCCTCCCTGGGGCAGGGAAGTCTCAGGCAGAAGAGAACCCTGAATCTACACAGTGCCAAGGAGACACAAGCTGGCGGCTCCTTTTTTTTTTTTTTTTTTAAGGTTATACATGTACAATGATGTTAAATGTATTTCTATATTAGTCATGTTGTGAAAGAAAAATCAGAGAAGGGAAAAACCATGAGAAAGAGAAAAGCTGCATTCGGTCTCCCCCGTTCTTTCTCTGGATGCCGACCGGTTTCCATCCCAAGCCCGCGGCAGTGGCCTTGCACCAGTCGGGGTAGCCGAGAAGCGAGGGCTGTGGTGTTCCATCACCACAGTGTTCCGGGACTGCCGCTTCTCTCAGCATCAGCTCACCTTAAGTCTTCTAGGTTTTTCTGGAATTTGGCCTGGGCGGTCCTGACACGGGCTGCCTACAGTCCACAATTTCCCAATCCCAGAACGGGACGTGGGTGCCTTCCGGGCACACGGCTGCAGCCCCCTCCCCCGCCCGCTGCCAGGGACGTCTGTCTGTTTTCCCTCACGGAGGGCCACGATGGCCAGAGGCAGGGGCCCCCTGAGGCCCCAGGATTGTCCCTGTGGCCCTCCGGTTGCTTCCTCTTAGATCAGGGCCCCCGGGGTCACAGGACTACACAATGAGGAGCCAGAACGTCTCTGGCCCAGCCCTCTACGGACAAGGAGACCACAATAAGTCAGGAGGACTCACAACGGGTTTTTCTGACTTTAAACACACTTTTTATTAAATCCTGATGCTTTTCTCCAAACAAGGTGCCCTTATAGACCAGCCCCCTGAGGGTGCTCTAGAGGCCCGGGAAGAAGGTGCAAATCTGGACAAGGATTAGTCAGAGGAATAGTCATGCTGAGGGGGGGACTGAGAAACAGGGGTGGAGGGGGGGAGGGGGTGCCATTATCAGCCCTGCCCTGGTCCGGAGGTCATGTCCCCTTTAGGTTCTACCCAGCCCCAGCCATAGGGGGCGCTCTGTAGAAGCCCCGCAGGCACCCTCTCAGTTACCAGGAAAGCTGCCCGGAGACGGGGCACCCCAAGGAGCGGGACATGGGCACTCGTTCACCTCTGGGCAGCCTGCGGCTCCTGCCCGCCCTCCTGCTGCTGCTGCTGCTGCCGCCACTGGCACCCAGTGAGGCTCCGGGGGTCCCACCCCCTCCTCATGATCTGTCTCACCTCCTTCATCTCAGTTATCTGTTTCTTACCCTCATTACTGGAACTTCTTTCTTTCTTCACTGCTTTATTATTTCCTTCCCCCAGATCTTTGTCAAACTCCTCTTTCATCCCCCCTTTCCATCGTTACTAGTGCTGTTTGTTTATTTCTCCTTCCCTGCTTTTTCACCCTTGCCTTTTCTCCTTCCTTCCTTCTTATTTTACTCCCATCACTCACTCTGGTAATGTGCATCCTGCTCATTATTTCACTCATTGTGTTTCCCGGCCTTCTGTCATAAACCCCTTTCCCTCAGTTTCCCTCCTCCTCCGCTCTCTCCATCTCCTACTTAGCTCACCTCTTGCCACGTACCCATTGTCTTCCCCTATCTCTTTTCTCCCACTTCTGTCGATGCCCTCTCTCTTAGTGTAAACTTCTCCCCATTTGGGCCAATCCTTCCTCGTCCCTCCCTCCTCCCTCCCCCATCTCTGCTCGCGTCACCTTTATACCGCTTCTAATTTTTGTCTCACTTTGCTTTCTTCTGCCTCTTGTTATCTCAGCCCTCTCTTCATCTCCTCTCCCTCTCTGTTATCTCACCTCTTGGCCAGGATTTCACCTCGTTCTATCTTGCGCCTTCTCTTTAATCTCACTCCTTCCAGGGAATCTTCCCTGACCTCTCCATTTTCAGTTATTTCATCTGGTCCCTGTTATCTCAATTCCTTCATTCTTCTTCTCATCAATTATTTTTCTCTTCCTAGCTCACCTCTTCCCTCTTCATCACCCTTCTTCTTGTCTGATCCCCATTGTTATCTGACAACCTCCCATCAGATCACCTCTACCATTTTCTCATCCCTTCCCATCACTGTATTGCTCCCTCTCCATTTCACTTGGCCTTTCTTTCTTTCTTTCTTTCTTTCTTTCTTTCTTTCTTTCTTTCTTTCTTTCTTTCTTTCTTTCTTTCTTTCTTTCTTTCTTTCTTTCTTTCTTTCTTTCTTTCTTTCTTTCTTTCTTTTTCTTTCTTTTTCTTGCTATTTCATCTTTCCTTTTATCTTTCCCCATCTCCATTTATCCTACTTTCTTTCTATATCTCACACAGCTTATTATGACCCATCTTTCCCCATCCCTCTAATCTCACCTATTCTGTTATTCTGTCCTACATGTTGTTGGCCATTTCGCTGTTTCCCGGAGATCTTATCTCATCCTCCCTTTTTAAAAATCCAACTACACCCTTACTCACTCTTGTTCCCCCAGGCCTTTCCAACAACATCAACCTCTTTTATCTCACCTACTTAATCCCCTTCTAGTTATTTTCCTCTTATTATTATGTTAATTATTCCTATCCCAAGTTTGGCTCTTCATCCATACCTCCCCTTTCCTATTATCTCATTCTTTTCAGTTATCCTTATAATACTACCCCTTCCTAATTATATTATCCTTATTCTATTGTTGTTAAATCTTGGCTGACTCTTTGTGACCTCATTTGGGATTTTCTTAGCAAAGATACTAGAGTTCATTTCCTTCTCCAGCTTATTTTAAAGATGAGGAAACTGAGGTAACAGGGCCAAGGGACTTCCCCAGGGTCTGAGGCTGAATTTGAATTCAGATCTTCCATACTCCAGTTGCAGGGCTCTATCCACTGCACCACCGAGTAGCTGCCCATCCTTCCCAGGTCTTCCCATTAAATAATAGGATAATCCTTATCCCTAATCATCCCAGGTCATCTCAGTCCCTTCTTGTTTCATCACCTGTTTGCTCTTATCTCCTTACCTTCCATATCAGCTTATTTTTTTCTGTGTATAGCTAGGATTGAACTTCTCAAAGTGATGCACTAGACAGTAAACTTCTGGAGTGAAGTAGTTTCTATAGCATTGCAGCACCTGGTGCAGCCAATATTGTATCTTCTGAAAAAGAGAGACCCTGAAGGACTTCTCCATGTCGACTCTGGACTGCCCATTCTCTGGGATGGTGGCAAACAATTCTTATGAGATCGCTGGTGACTTCAAATAGAAATTCAGCGAGAAGTCTGATTTTAAAGGAGTGTGGGGAGAGTGGGTGGTGAGGAAGTGGAGTCAGAAAAAATAGACAATTCTTGCTAGCGCTTGGCAGTAAAATGGGGGAGAAATATAACATGATAAGTTGAAGGGATAGTAGGGTCAAATGAAGACTTTTCAGAAATGAAGGTGATTTAGGTATGCTTTAGGATAGATAGAGGAGGTCATGATAAGAGAAAGAGAGAGAGAGAGAGAGAGAGAGAGAGAGAGAGAGAGAGAGAGAGAGAGAGAGAGAGAGAGAGAGAGAGAGAGAGAGAGAGAGAGAGAAGAGAGAAGAGAGAGACAGACAGAGAGACAGAGAGACAGACAGAGACAGAGAAAGAGAGAGAGACAGACAGAGAGACAGAGAGAGAGAGAGAAGAGAGAGAGAATGAAAGAATGAGAGAGAATGAATGAATGAGAGAGAATGAAAGAATCAGAGAGAGAGAGAGAGAAGATATAACCTCTAAGGATATGAAGATGAGAGAGACCATGGGAGGGAATTATTGATGGAAAGAGGGTAGGAATGAGATGGGAGAGATGCAATTTAAGGGCATGGGTAGGAAGTCAATTCTTTGAGATTAGAATCAGTTGGAAAATGGATGAGCATTTAGAGAGGAAGGAGTGCAATTCAAGGATCTTGAAGAAAAAGGAGGTTTAGAAATAGAAATTGTGTGATGAATATGGAAATACATTTAGAAGAATTGCACGTGTTTAACCTATACCAGATTGCTTGCTGTCTTGGGGAGAGGAGAGGGAGAAAAATCTGGAATACAAGGTTTTGCAGAGGGGAATATGTATCTTTGCATGTACTTGGAAAAGCAAAAAAAAAAAAAAAAAATTTTTAAAGGAATAGATACTGTGGGAAATAGGATAGAGAGCAGAGAATTAAAGAGCGGCCTTGCCCAGGGGAAGGTCCACTTGAGAGCAGAGAACAGGATGACCAGGCACTCTTTCTTGACGTCCTCTAGCAGAGTGGAGAAGGCTGATGATGAACTGAGGACTGCCATGGTGTTAGCAGTGTGAGACAAGGGAAAGGGGATTCACATTGAGAGTAACTGAGCTGGACAACTGTAGGGTTGCCAGGGAGAGAGGGAGGAAAGTCTGAGAAATAAAGGATGTCCTCAAAGAGCAGAGAAGGACGGATAGAGGAGGTTACAATAAGAGAGGGAAGAGAGGGGAGAGATAGAGAGACAGAGATAGACAAAGAGACAGAGACAGAGGGAGGGAAAGACAGACAGACACAGACATAGAGAAAGACACACAGAGAAAAACAGACAGAGACAGAGATAGAGACAGAGAGACAGAGACTGAAAAAGACAGACAGAAACAGAAAAGCAAACCACTCTAGTATTTCTGCTAAGAAAACCCCACATAGATCACTAATAGTTCAACATGACTGAAATAACAAGAAGAAAAAACTCAGTAACTGTATCGTATTTATTTTCTTCAAATTAAAAGAAGAGTCTTTTTGGGGGGAAGGTTTAGTGGAGCCAGGGAAGGGAACATGAACTTATTAAACACCTGTTATGTGTCAGTACAAACATTATCTTATCTTCACAACAACCCTGCCAGGTGGGTGCTATTATGACTGCCTTTTGTAGTTGAGGAAATTGAAGTAGATGGAGGTCAAGTGACTTACCTGATGCCACACAGTTAGTAAGAGTCTAAAGGAGAATTTGAACTCAGGTCCTCCTGATTCCTACCCAGTGTTGTGTGCCCTACATCATCTAGCACCTGGAGATATTGGCCTTAGGACTTCGTAAGGCATCAAGACAACGATCTGAGTTGTAAAGTCACGGGGGCTTAAACTGGAATGGAAATGAGAGAGATAGCTTTAAATTACAACAAGGTAGCTTTATCCCTGTGGACAGCTGGATGGATGTATATCACGACTCTGGGGACTTACCTGCTAAGCTGTAATGCTTTTAAAAGTCCCTTCCCTCTTCCAAAAAAAGAATCCAACAAATTCTCAATATTGTGGCAACATTTTAAAAATTATTAAAATTTTTTTTGTCAACTTCCTCCCCAACCCCACAAATCGAAAACAGGTTTACTCGATTATTTTTTAATTACCAGTGTTTTTTTTTCTTTCACATTTTCATTTCCATTTTCCATGCCCTACCACAGGAGAGGCTGAGTTTTTGTAGGCTGTGTTAATAGAACACAAGTTTCCATCAAACTGGAAAGTTTCTGAGTATAGAACTGGAAATGGATTGCATGTTGGCAGTGAGAGCCCCAATTTGGCTCAATATAGAGAGGCTCAGTGCTGGGATTTTGACTACCTGGGAGTGAATGTCATGGCCATCTCCTGACAGAGACAGAGACAGAGAGAGACCGAGAGAGAAAAAGGGAGACAAAGACAGAGAGACACACAGAGAGAGACAGAGCACCAGAAGAAGAGCAGATGATGATGAAATCATAGATTCTTGAAATGTTGAAGTCAGTGACTTAAAATTGGAGATTAAAGTTAGAAAAAACATCACTGTGCTGGCCTATTTTTATTTTTAGGACATATCCTGGGTTTGCAAAGTTATGAAAGACAGCCTGCATTCAGTCAACAAGCCTTTATTAAGGGCATACTGTGCTGAGCCTTGGGAATACAAGAAAGGCAAAAACATAATCTTTGCCCTCAGGGAGGTATTCTGAAAATATAAAATGTTATTTGGATTATAAATTGGATAAAAGAAGCATAGCACAAATAAAAACAAAGAAAAGGAATTTGAGATTTGAGAATAACTAATGATCACCAAATGGCATTAAAAAAAACCTTAAAAAAATCCCCTGTCACCTCAAAACTTGAGTATAATTGAATTATAAAGTCATAGAACTGGAAAGGACTCAAGCGGTTCATCTGGTCCAACTTGTGACTGAATAGTGATCCTTTCATTAACATCTCAAGTCAGTGGTCACCCAGCTCTTGCTTAAATACTTCCAGGGGAATAATTGAATAGTTCAGTGGAGGAACTTAATATCTTTATAGCCAAGACCAGACTTGGAGAATTTACATAGTTAAGGAGTTTTTAAATTATACCTAAATGAAAATGACCACTTTGCTTATTAATTGTACCAAAATGAATTTCCACTGGCTGGTAGGAAATGAGCAAATAGATCAGCAAGGTCGGGATGCAGAAATCAGGGCTAGAGATCTCAGTGCCTAGGTTTGTTACTGGGGTATGATCTCTGTGATAACTCCCTCTCCTCTCAGAGTCTGTGATGGGAGGCACGTGGCCTTTTGGCAAATATAGGGTTTGAGATCCTAACTAGGTGAGAGACCTTCGGTAATGGGAAGCCTTGTTCTTGATAACCTTGAAAATCCCCAAGGAATTCATCTATCTATTTGCTATCTGGCATTGTCAAAGTTTTCCAGTATACAGAACATCAAGTCCAACCAGTGGATATTTATACTCTCCACCTAGCAGTATGACAGTGGGAAAGCATGCCCATTTAGGAGCCAAAGGACCAGAGTTCAAATTCTGGTTCTGAAATTGACTACCTATTTGACATTGGGGAAAGCATGGAATTTCACTGAGTTTCCTCCATTCTGTAATGAAGGGATTGGGCGGAATTGCCGCTTGGATTCTTCCCTTCTCTAAATCTATAATCTATCCTCCTTATCATCCCCAGGCTTTTTTTTTTTTTTGTATAAATATATATATTTTTGGTTACATAAATATTTTTTATTAATTTTATAATTATAACACCCTCAAGCTTTTGAGGAGATAAACCATAATCTCAAGAAGGATGTGTTAAGGTCTGAGCTCTAACATTCCACCCATTAACAACAAAATACACTCATTAGTATTAAATATAGAGGAGTTCCTAGATGATGCAATGAATAAAGCACTAAGCTTGGAATCAAGGAGACTCATCTTCCTTAATTCAAATCTTGTTTCAGACACTTACTAGCTTGTGACTTGGGGCAAGTCTGCCTCAGTTTCCTCATCTGTAATATGAGCTGGAAGAGGCAACGGCGGACCATTCCAGTATTTTTGCCAAGAAAACCCTAAATGGGATCATGAAGAATCAGATGTGGCTTAAATGACTGAACAAATATTAAGTATAGAGCCTTCTGCTGGGAGAGAGAAAAGAGGTGGTTAAATAAGATCCTTTCCCTTTCCTCATGTGGTCCAGTATATGGGTTGTTGCTACATGGGTTGTTTCTTGGTATATTTGGAAGAGTGTAGGATTTCAAGTTAGAATTCCTGGATTCAATTTTGGGCTCTGATATTTATTTGCTGCATGTTTTTGAGCAAGTTACTTTATCTCTGACTCACTTTCCCCCTATGTCAAATGTCAAATGAGTAAGTTGGACTTGATGACTTCTGATTTAAACTATGCTCCCGGGAGTCTTGTCTGTACTTTCTCATCCTGCATGGTCAGAAATCATTCAGAGCCAGGTTCTTAGTGTGGTCTTCTGTTGGACACAGTCTACACTCAAGCCCTACCAGAGTCTGTATTCCATTAGGGTCAATGCCGTGAAGAAGTATGGGAAAGCGAACTCATTCAATCTACAAGCATTTATTATATGCCTATTAAATACCGGGTGAGGAGGATACAGAGACAAAAATTAAACAACCTCTCCCTTCAGGAAGCTTACATCCTATTAGAAGGAAAAAGTATGATGTGAGATTTTGAGATTAGAGCACTAAGAGCCAAGAGTGATACCTGGGAAGGTGGACCAAGAGATGCATTGGAGGGGGACAAGGAGTAAAGTGGTGGTGGGAGCAATAGTTAGTTAGGATTTGAATGCTTTAGAGGAGACTAAGATTAAACACAAATCAGATATCTTTATGAACAACTGGAAATGCCTCCCCTCATCTGCTTTTTTTTTTCTTGTCCCTTCTTTTCCTGAATGTTCTGTCTGTAGGATCCTATGGCAGTGACCTTGATAAAGGTAAGATTCATTTCTCTTCTAGAATTACTCTTTGGGATCTGGGACCAAAATACCTGAGAATTCAGGGAGTACCAGCCACTGAAGGGAGACAAATGTGTGTCTATGTATAAATAAATGTTTAAAGTAAGAGAAAATAATCAAATCAGAGAGAGGAGGGGGAATCTGAGATCAAAGAAGGAAAAGACTCCAGGACAGCCCCGAAGGAAGCAAAGTATGAGACGGAAACTAGGAACCTGGGCTCCAGGGAAGTGAACCAGGATTATCGCACATGCAAAATAATAAATTTTTCAGAAAATCTTTTCCTTTGACCACAAAGTTAGCCATCATGATAATAGCTGTCATAAAACAACTTTTGCTGATATCTTTTGTTTTTACTTCTCCTTTGTTTCTCAAAATACTTTCTCCCCTCACCATTTCTTATACTGATGAATTTAAAAAGATTAAAAAAAAACGTTCAGTAAAATTAGTCCACACATCAACCAGTTATGATATTATATGTACTGTTCCTTATCTATAATCCCCTCCCTCTCCAAGGAGGACAAGGAGATGCCTTCTCAGGTTTTTTATTTGGGGTCAAGCTTAGTTATTATCACTTCAGACCACTTGACATTTTTATTATTGTTGCCATTCTCCTTTCCATGTAGATTGTTGTACTATTTGGGTATATGGCTTCTGTGATCTCGCTTATTTTATTTGGTCTTCATGTGCTGCTCTATTGCCTTGTTTCTTATAGTCTAGTCCTATTTCATTCCATCCATTAACCAGGCTTTATTTAGTCATTCCCAAGAGATGAGCATCTCTTTAAAAAAATTCTGACTAGTTCCCTTTTTCTGGGCCTTTCAGACTTATAATTCTCTCCTCACAATGACTGAGGTAGAGAATGACATGCCATTTATTATCCTTATTTTAGAGGTAAGGAAGCTGAGACTTTGAAAGGCTGTGTCTAGTCTTTTATCACAGAGTGACCATGCTAGATATGGGATCTGAGCCCAGGTCTTCTGATCCTTGTCTTTCGAGTGTCTTCTCTTTGTTCAGGACTTAGAACTTTGTTCAGGGCTCAAGTCTGATCTGTGGTGGTCAACCTCCCCCTTTCTCTTAATTCTGGAAGCTATATTCTGTACCATGAAAATGCATTGTTTTTATACAGTTATGCTTTCATGGATCTGTGACCTCTTCCGTATGTATTCTGTCTTCTGAGATACAGAATACTACCTAGAATTCACATTTCTGGAGCACAGCACAATTTGTAAAGCATTTTTCATTCCAAAACTTATGAAATAGGTGACGCAAATATACTTAATCCTATTTTAGAGGAGAAAATTGAGAGCGCTTTTCCTCCTAAAACTTATGAAATAGGTGATGCAAGTTTTATTTTTTCATATTTATTTTATTAAACATTTCTCAATCATATGAAAATATTGTAATGTCCTTTTTTTTGGGAAAAAATGAGTTCCAAATTCTTTCTCCCTTCTGCCCCTCCCATGCCCACTGAGAGAGCAAGCAGTACAATACTGGTTATACAGGTAAAGTCATACAAAACAAATGTCCATATTAGCCATGTTGGTGCAAATATTAATACCAATTATAGGGGAGGAAAATGAATGTCAGAGAAATAAATGAGAAGGGAGATCTTAAAGCAGCTTGTCTGATTCTTACATCCAGTTCCTTTTCTATACTCATTTTGGGATCAAGCAGTTGAGTTGGATTTGGAGGGGTTCCCTAAAATCACATCACAGAAATGGTCAGCCCTGCCCTTGATAAGGAGACAAAGTCCATGAGTCAATCCCACCTTGTATTAGAGCCAAACTTAGGGTTTTTGTCTATTGGAGTCTCTAATTTCTTTTCTTTTGTTGCTTCTTTCCACACAGTGTGCGGAAAACCCAAGTTGTCTGGGAAAATTATGGGGGGCCAGTCTGCTCTTGAGGGGAAGTGGCCTTGGCAAGTCGGCCTGTGGTACAGAGGAAGTTTCATTTGTGGAGGTTCCCTTATTGACTCCCAGTGGATACTCACAGCAGCCCACTGCTTCCAAAAGTGAGTGGCTATTGTTTTGGGGAAAGATGAGCCCTGGATGGAGGGAGATCTTGGGGTGGGAAAGAATACTGTAGGGACAGAGTGCCTTGGCTTTCCTGGAAAAATCATGACGGGTTTGTCTATTGCCTTGGCTCAGGTAATTGCCAGCAAGTGAGTAGTCCATTGGGGTCCCACAGCTGTAGGTGTCTATAAATGAGGCTCAGATATCCTAGTGTGTTGCTGATTTACAAGGAAAAACAAAAAAAGGAACGTATCAAAATTGTCCTCCCTCCCTGCTCTGCTTCCCTCCAGCCTTGCTTTGAGAACAACGATCAAATAATTGTTATCCGCTATAGAAAAGGACAACAATGGACTCTCTGAGTCTCCACCTTCCTCTCCTATGATTCAGACCCAAACCCCCTTCCCTGGCCATTCTTTCCCATCTGTATGGGCTGTGTCCTCATGTTAGAATATAAGCTCCCTGAGGCACGGATATTTTTGCCCTTATATTCTCTGCATCTACGACACTTGCCATGTTGTGGGTACTTGACAAAAACATTCACTAAAATCCCCTCCAACCCTTTATTATAGTGTGAAGAGTGCTATTGTGGAGGGACATCACAAGCCCTGACTGACCTTTTCAGGGAAGGGGCTGCAGGAAGCCATGAAGTTTGAAGAGAGATCACCCAAAGGGATCAGATGCTGGGGCTAGTAGGAGAGGAGAGTGTTCCAAGGGGAGGGTATGCTTGCAATAAAGGAGATCTCCTCACCCTTCCAGGAGGCTCTTTCTACTTTTAGCTCATTTTTTACTTTTAACGTTAGTATGAGCTTCCTGCCTAAACCTAAACCTTAACATGCATCCTTCTGATTTCCACCTATTACTCCTGTCCCCTCCCTGTGACTCCATTACAAGAAGGTCAGTCCATCCACTGGATAATCCTCTAAATCCCTGAAAACAGCTAACTTCTCCTGGCTAAACTTTCCCACTTTCTCTCACCTGTTCTTACATGACACAGTCTTGTGTCATTCTCCTGGTTGTTTTCCTCTGGATAGTTCTAGTTCATCAATGTCCTTTCTAAACTTTGGACACCGTGCTTCAGATGGGATCTGGCCAGGTTAGAGTATAGACGGACTATGAAGTTTTTATTTCTGGAAGCCTCGCCTCTCAATTCAACCTGAGGTGACATTCTTTTATGGTCATATCACTCTATTGATGCTTTGGAATTAATGGGCTACTAAGATCCTCAAGATCTTTTTCAGATGCTACCTAGCCACAATTCCTCACTAGTCCTTGTAAAGTCCATTTTTATATCCTCATTTCAAAGATCCCACAAAGAAAGAAGCCTGTACCTCCCTTTTAAGTCTCGAATAGGGCATCCTTTCGCATTAGAATCTCCTTCCTCATACTCTATCCAATCGTATTCATTTTTTCAGAACCAGTTAAATTTTACTTCCTTCAGTATGTTTTTAGTGCTCATGGTGATTTCTTCCTTATCTAATTCAAGTTGGACTATACCTTTTCTTTTTGAATTAAATCATAGAATGGCAGATCCAAATGAAAACTTACCCCAGAATCTAGGAATGAGATCTGAAACTATCATACTCCGCATTCAGAGCCAATAATAAGTAGCATTATGTATGTGAATAAGCCAACTGCAGTAGTAACCTCTTGAGAGAAAATTTTCCAATAATTGCTTATCAGAATAAGATAGTAATATCTATCTATCCATCCATCTATCCATTTATCCATCATCTATCAATCACCTATCTATCTATCTACCCATCCATCTATCTATCTATTACCTACCCATCTATCTGTCTGTCTATCTATCTATCTATCTATCATGTTGTTATCTATCCTTCGTTTTTGAAGAGGACCATGACATCAGAAATGTGATGCCATGACATGCAAGTCAATTGGATTTAAGTGAGGAAGGGCTTGGCGAGGTCACTTGCCTCACTTTCCCTTCCAGAGCAATATATAGATCGAGGTGACTGAAGAGAGCCCCCGTCTAGTATATAAAATACATTAATATATAAATTAAAATTTACATATATACACACATATACATATATATGTTTTTGTTTAACAGAAATCCACATAGAAATCCATGTGGATTTGAATCCTTAATTTCATAATGATAGTGAAATATAGTCTGATTTGTTTTGATTAAGACTAGTTATTTCATTAGTGTGGGGAATTCCTTATAGGGAAACTTTCTCCATTGTTTCAATGACATCTAATTAATTTACAGTTTTAGAGAAATGCCTGGGACACTGAGTGGTTAAATTAACTGCATTGAGATGATAATTAAAACCAGGGGAGCTACTGAGGTCACCAAGAAAGAAAATGTAGAGAGAAAAGAGAAAAAAAATGTAGAGAGAAAAGGGTCAGAAGGGAGCCTTGGGGGACACTTGCAATGTCCTTGCTATTAGAGGTCATGATGTGGATGGTATGCCAAAAAAGACGGAGAAGGATCACGCAGGCAGGAGAAAGAGAATAGGGTTACTAAAATTCCATAACGAAGAATTCCAAAAGAAGAGAGTGGTCAAGAGGATGAGAAAAGAACCACAGATTTAGCAATCAAAAGATTCCTGTAACTTTGGAGTTGATTAATGTTTGATGAGTTGATGAAGTCAGAAACCAGATTACAAAAGATTGGGGAGTCAGAAGAAAGCAAATATAGATAACTTTTCTAAGAATCTGACTGAAAAAGGGAAGTGATATGAGATGGTAGCTTGAGGAAATGTTGGACTCTAATAAAAATAAGGATGAGACCTGGGATATATTTGAAGACAATAGTGAAGGAGCTACTGCATAGGGAGAGATTACAGAGTGAAGGAATGACTGAGGGATCCATCACTGAAGAAAAGGAAAGGATGGGATCGGAGACGTAGACTAAAGGGTTTACTTTAGCAAGAAGAAGAGGGATAATGTCATAGGGTTTTGAAATGAAGAGTAGAAGAGGGAGCTCACAACAAATGGTCTCTACCTTTTAAATAAAGAGGTGAGATCCTTTACTGACGATTAAGGGGATGACTTCAAGAAAGAATATTTGGAATAGTTTTATGGGGAATAAGAATAGAAAATCATTGGGAAGGATTAAAGTGTTGCTTTGCTGAAGTAAAGACCCATATGAGGTTGGGTAACACAGATTTGTAGTGTGTGGTCAGCTCAGGTGTGTGACTTCTTCCAGATTTGTTCAGCAGCATGTGGATAGGAATGAGGGGAAGAAGGTGAGTTAAATTCAATCCTGGGATTTGGCAAGGGATAAATTGTGATGGGACGAACAGTTAAGAGATTGGAGAGTAGGGAATAATGTGGAATTGAAAAGGTGTAAAATGAAACCAGAGGAGGAATAAGGATTTGAGAAAATAACAGAGGAATAGGGGATTAGAGTTCACCCATGGCCCATTTATCAAGTTCAGAACTCAAAGGAATAACTCACACCTTAGACAAGATAATCAGAATCCAAAAAGATTTTTAACAGACTAGAATTATGGGCTAACTCTCATGAAATGAAATTAATCTGGGAGAGGGAGGGATACTGGGATAACCATGATGGTGTAAAAAAAGTCCAGAAGACATAAATTAAAAAAAATTTAAAGATGAAACTGGACAAACATAAATGTATAATTTTATATTTCGCTCAAGAAAAATCAAATTAAGAAGTACAGGTAGTGGTATGTGGTTAAATAATAATCCATGTGTCAAATATCTGAGAATATTAGTGAGCCACAAGCCCAATATTAATTAATCAATCATATGGCACATAACAGTTTTTTAAAGTTTTCATTAAAAGAAACTTACTATCCAGAACAAGGGAGACAATCATCAGACTGTACAGTGTTCATATCTTTTTTGAAATATTATGCCCAGTTCTGCCCACTCTGTAGTCATCCTGGAGTGTCCAGAGAAAAGTTATCATGACTAAGGGACCTAGTCTTTGTGTCTTATGAAAATCCATTGTTCGGAACAGCTGGGTGGCTCAGTGGATAGAGCACCAGTCCTGAAGTCAGGAGGACCTGAGCTCAAATCTGATCTTAAAACATCCTAGCTGTGTGAGCTTGGGCAAGTCACTTAACAATTAGGAAAAGAAAGAAAGAAAGAAAGAAAATCCATTGTTCTAGTGAGTTCATATGCCCTGCCCTCAAATATCTTAAATGTTTTATATAAAAGAATGATTAGGCTTTTTCTGCTTGGTTCTAAAAGTCAGAACTAGGAATGATGGCTGAAGGTCTCAGAGAAGCATATTTTGTCTAACATGAGGAAGAACTTCCAATTTGAGGCATTGCCAAATGGAGTAGATTGGTGGTAACTGAGGGAGGGAACAGAAAGCAGAGTTATAGAGTTTCCTGTCATGGAAGATCTTTAACTAGAAGCTGGGTGATCACTTTTAGAGACAGATAGAACTGAGATTTGGATAGGATTGGACCAGATAAGTACCTTGTACCTCTTTCTATGACTTACAGGATGATTCACTTCAGAAGCCTTGGACATATTCAATAGTAATGTGAGATCTTTCTTTTTCCTGCAGGTCCACTGATCCAAGTATGTATAAAGTCTTTGTAGGCTACAGCAAGTTGTATGAGAGAAACACTCACTCTCTCCAGCTCTCAGTGAGAACAATTTTCAGACACCCCGATTTTTCCAAGAATCACCCATTTGGAAGTGATATTGCCCTGTTGGAACTAAGTTCTCCAGTTGGCTTCTCCTCATACATCCTCCCTATTTGCCTGCCCACTCCTGGGTTATATTATGAAGGGAAATCTTCTTGCTGGATGACAGGCTGGGGTACTCTTTCAGAAACAGGTGAGGCAAAACAGTCATTCAACAAGCATTTATTAAGCACCTAGTATATGCCAAGAAATGCACTGAGTTGAATGTACAAAGAAAGGTAAAAGCTGGTTTCTACTTACAAGGAGATTATAGCCTAATGAGGGAGACACCATGCTCATAACTGTACCAACAAAATATATTCAAGATAAATAGGAGATGATCAACTAAGCATTAAGGGAAGATCAGAAAAGGCTTGTGTTGGGACATGGGATTTTAGTTAATACTTGAAGGAAACTAGGAATTCCAAGACATGGGGATAAGGAGCATGGGGGAAAGTCAGTTAAAATACAAGATGTTGAGAAATGGAATGAGTTTGAAAAGTGTAAAGAATGAGAAGATTGGAAATAGGGATGTCGTCTTTAATAGTCAAATAGGAGATATTCTATTTGATCCTAGGGATTTCAGATCTTTGGAGGAAGAATAGAGTAATGGAAATAATGATGTTATTTCTAAGCTTAGCAGGATCCTCATATGGCATCTAAATCAATCTAGGAAAGAATGTGTTTTTATAAATTTAATCATTATGTCATTAAATTCACATATGTAAATTTTGTTTTGTCTACTTTTAAATTTATATGTGTTTTTGCATATTATATATATATTTTTGTGGGCAATATATTATTGAGTATTCCATTAATAACCCATTTTTTGTTTATTTATGGGAGACTTTAACATTAAGGGTTAAACTTGTTAATTTTGGATTATCATCAATCATACTTTATTATATTATTTTATTTTGTAAGAAAGGAGTATAATCTAATATTAATGAAAGAGGGGTCTTGCTAGAACATATATCTAGAACATGACTGAGAACCTTTTAAAACTTGTCAAACCTGATGTTTGCTAACCATTCCTGTACCTGTCATATTGGGGGTAAATGGAATTTGCAGAAAGAGTGTAGAAAGATCTGTAAGAATCTATGTTCTATAAAAAAAAATGAAGACTATAGGGATATATATGGTGTTTCCATTTCTGTTGCCAATATGGGACAAGAAGAATATTTGAAAGTGAATCATTGGTTAAAGAGATGGTATATGAGAATGAGATTTGGATTTCTGTACTGTAGCTTAAATGTAGAAAGGATAGGTTCTTGGCCAGGGATTAAGGGTACCTGGCAAAACCTATTAAAAATATATTTTCCTGTAGTGTTGAAAAACCAATTAAAAAGGGCCTTCCATTGAAAAAGAAATAGAAGGAAGAAGAAAAGGCTGTGTTTTTTTTACCAAGCTTTTTTTTGGGGGGGGGCGGTTGGGGGAGAGGAAACACTTTTCCCTTGTTTGAGATGGAAGTGTTGTTCTCTGGAAATTTATATCTTCCCCATGCTACTCTTGTTATTCTACTGCAACAACAATAATCAATTGATTCCTCTCTCTTCTACTTACTTCCTCTTTTTTCTCTTCAGTGAAATTTTCTAGTTAATTAAAAAAGTGCTTTTAATTTCTCATCCTATAATGGTCATTATATCAAAATACTTGTTGGTCCAATCCATTCTTATATATAGAAGTCAGTTTGATGTGAATACCTCTATTTTAAAACTATCTTTTTCAAAACTCTTGAAATAAGGAAAAATGTATTCCAGTAAACTTCTCCCCCACCTCCTTTACCTCCTCTTTAACTTTAAGTATTGTCCTGTGTCTAGGAAACTGTCCAGATACCCTGAGCCCTCTCAAATATAATTTTCTTGCCCTTGTTCACCAATGTATATAATACACTTTAATTTTTTAAAGGATAGGAGTCACTTATTAAATAAGCAGCATTTCTTCAGCCCATCAACTGTTTGCTTGTCTTTTAAATAAACTCTTTGAACAAATTTTGCTTGCTAAAACAATAAAAATAATTTTTATTCTATGACACACTAGGATGTGATATTGTAATCTTGTTACTCTCATATCTTTTGTTATTACAACTCAGTTATTTATTTTAATTTTATTCCTCATGTATGTGCTGGTTTCTTGATGTTTCATATATTCAACTTCCATACTTCAGGTATTATTGTTAGCTCTTAATTTTTCATCTTAAAACATATGATCAGTTTTGCTGGTGACTGATTTTGAAATTAAATTAAATTTCTCTTGATTTTCATTATATCAAATTCTAGTTGTTTTTCTAATTTATTGGTTTGGACTAAAATCCTGAGCAGTTAATATTAACAAGCTTTTACATGGGACACATTTCTTTTTGACTGTCTTGATTGTCTTCTTGACAAAATCATCTTGTCATTGTAGTCTTGTGGCTTAATGTAGACATGCCTATGTGAATAGATTCTTTTTTTATTATAGCTTTTTATTTACCAGATATATGCATGAGTAAATTTTCAGCATTGACAATTGAAAAACCTTTTGTTCCAATTTTTCCCCTTCTTTCCCCCCACCCAGATGGCAGGTTGACTAATACATGTTAAATATGTTAAAGTATAAGTTAAATACAATAGATGTATACATGTCCAAACAGATATTTTGATGTACAAAAAAAATCGGACTTTGAAATAGTGTACAATTAGTCTGTGAAGGAAATAAAAAATGCAGGTGGACAAAAATAGAGGAATTGGGAATTCTATGTAGTGGTTCACACTCATTTCCCAGAGTTCTTTCGCTGGGTGTAGCTGGTTCAGTTCATTACTGCTCTATTGGAACTGATTTGATTCATCTCATTATTGAAGATGGTCATGTCCATCAGAATTGATCATCATATAGTATTGTTGTTGAAGTATATAATGATCTCCTGGTCCTGCTCATTTCACTCAGCATCAATTCATGTAAGTCTCTCCAGGCCTTTCTGAAATCATCCCAGTAGTCATTTTTTACAGAACAATAATATTCCAAAATATTCATATACCATAACTTATTCAGCCATTCTCCAATTGTTGGGCATCCACTCAGTTTCTGGCCACTACAAAGAGGGCTGCCACAAATAGATTCTTTACTGATGTTCTGTGAATTCTATCAACTTGTAATCTGTTACTTGATTTTAGTATTTCTGGGAATTTTATTTATTTATTTATTTTACAAATTCCTAAAATATGATTATGAGACTTTTTATTTCTTTGCATTTTTCTTAGAGTCAGATAGACTATTTCTCCAAGCATTGTCTTCCATATCTGTCATTAAAAAAAAGAATTTTACTGTATTTTCAAATGAGGTTATTGTGCTTATTTTTCTGTTGCTTCTAATTTTTTTTTAAATCACTTTGTTCTCCAATCAATGACATCTATTTTTCAGAAAATACATAATTTTCATATATTCTTTTTGGATACTCTCAAGTGGTTGCATTCTCATGATCTTGTTTTGTTCTTTATTAATTTCATAGACGTATTTCATTTTCTGTTTTATTATCTGTAATGATATCCCTCGTGAGAGTTCCAATTTCATTTCTAGTGCCTTTCATGTTCATTCATTTTATGTTCCTTCTGGACTCTTCTTTAGTTTGCTTTTTATTCCAATTATCAACTCATTATGTCAGATTTTTCTTTTGTTTGCTTTTTCTGGGAAATATTTATTTTTGGTGTGTATTGGGCAAGCTGAGGGAAACCTTTATGGGAACTATTTCTTCCTCTCCTCCTCCTCCTCCTCCTCCTCCTCCTCCTCCTCCTCCTCCTCCTCCTCCTCCTCCTCCTCCTCCTCTTCCTCCTCCTCCTTTCTTCTTCTTCTTCTTCTTCTTCTTCTTCTTCTTCTTCTTCTTCTTCTTCTTCTTCTTCTTCTTCTTCTTCTTCTTCTTCTTTCTTCTTCTTCTTCTTCTTCTTCTTCTTCTTCTTCTTCTTCTTCTTCTTTCTTCTTCTTCTTTCTTCTTCTTCTTCTTCTGCTTCTTCTTCTTCTGCTTCTTCTTCTTCTTCTTCTTCTTCTTCTTCTTCTTCTTCTTCTTCTTCTTCTTCTTCTTCTGCTTCTTCTGCTTCTTCTTCTGCTTCTTCTTCTTCTTCTTCTTCTTCTTCTTCTTCTTCTTCTTCTTCTTCTTCTTCTTCTTCTTCTTCTTCTTCTTCTTCTTCTTCTTCTTCTGCTTCTGCTTCTTCTTTTTTTCTTCTTCTCCTTCTCCTCCTCCTCCTTCTTCTAGTGCTTGTTCTTTCTTCCCCATTTCACTCTGATGGTCCACAGTTTCCTCCTCCATAATGAGGACATTGGTTGTGCTTCAAGATATGTAAGTTCTCTTCTACTTCTAAACTGCATTTCCAGGTTTGGATCTGGACAGATGGCATTAACCTGGAAAAGCTTCCTGGAGGAAGTATATAGAGGTGATAGGCTTTTTTCATATTAACTTTTTAATACACATTTCTTTATGAATCATTTTGGGAGAGAAAAATCAGAATGAAGGAAAGACCACAGGAGAGAAAACAACAAACATAGAATATGTTGATTTACATTCAATTGCCATAGTTCTTTTTCTTGATGCAGATGGCGTTTTGTAGAGGGATAGGCTTTTAAGGTATTAAAATCATCACCTGGTAAAAAGGAGGGAGGGAATTCTTAGAAGTAAGAATGGTCTATGGAAAATCTCAGAGATGGAATCAGACTGAGAAACACAAGTCTACATCATGATTATCCTCACTACATCCTCATACTATTGGTATAGAACCTCCTCTATGCCAGGCACTGGGCAAAGTGCTTTCAGCTATCTCATTGGATCCTCACAATAACTTTGGCAGGATATGATTATCTGTATTTTACATATGAGGAAACTGAGGCAGAAGTCACATGGCTAGTAGGTGTCCAAGATCAGATTTTTAACTCTGGTCTTCCTGACCTTATGCTTTACACACCTGGCTGCCTGCCTGGCTTGTATTCTTATCTGAAACAGAGGCTTGTGCCGGGCCCTTGTGAGAGATGTCGCTGTGGGCGAAATGGTCAGAAGTACGGCAGCTCTGACTGTGTCTCCTTCTTGTTGACAGTGCTCCTGCCAGAAGGATCCTATCTCCAAGAGGCTGAGATCCCTCTCATTAACAGTCATTTATGCAATTTGTTTTATGGGGTTCCAATGAGGGACAACTTGACATACGACATCAAGGATGACATGCTGTGTGCTGGAGACATCATCCATCAAAGGGCAATCTGTCTGGTGAGTGACGTGCTGTACTCCTCCTGGGCCCCCAGATTCACTGCACATTTTAGAGTCCCATCTGGCCAAAGCCTCCACCATTTTGGTCAGATCCATGCCTCCTTGTCTGCTTGCTGTGCACAATCCCTAATTAATCCCTGGATTCCTCTGACACATGCAAATTGACTTCTTTCTGAGTTATAATTTCAGAATTACAGGATTTTCGTTCTAACTCTCATTTTCCACATAAGTAATCTGTGACCCAGAGAGAGAAAGCCACTTTTCCAAGGTCACATAGATAGTAAGTACCAGAATTTTGACTAGACTTGAGGCTCCGGATTCCTTTGATCAGTATTCCTGTTATTTTATTCACCATCTTGGAATAGAATGAACCAACTATGGAGGGGGCACAGATTCATGTCTTGGAAATCTGGATAGAAGAAAAAGGGGTGGAAGAGAAACATAAACATGGAGAAAATTGCCTGGCCCGCCCTGAAGGTTTATCCAGGCTTCAAATTCCTGTATTGCCTTATTTATATATAGGAGAAACTTAATAAATCAATTAAATTAATAATTTAATTTATAATATAATAATAAAATAAAATTGTAATTTAACTAATACATTAATTAATATTTGCTGAATCAATGGATAAAGCAGTCTCTTGGATATAATTCTATGCCACTAGGTTCCACATCGTGTTTGGCAAGTCTAGGAAAGGCCTCATATTTTAGCTCTGGACTGGACAGTGACCAGCCCTTCTCTCAGCCTCAGTTCCCTTATCTGTAAAGTGAGGGACTTAGCATGCATGCTCTGTAAAATCCCTTGCAATTCTTACTTTCTATGGCTTAAAGAGTCCTCCAGCTGTGACATTCTAGGATTCTGTGGGTCGGTGATTGTCCTTGTCTGGGGAAGGGTCAGACTGCTCCAAACACTTCCTTTTACCCTCCATTCTTACCAGTCATTTTCCTCTCTTCCCCAGGGAGATTCTGGAGGGCCACTTGTCTGTGAATTTTCAGAGACCTGGATGCAGGTGGGAATTGCAAGCTGGGGGATGCCGTGTAACATACCTGTTTCTCCGAGCGTTTTCTCTAGAGTATCCTATTATCTGGACTGGATTGGGGAGACCAAGAAATTGGGACACAAAACATCTCCAACCAAAGCTCCAGGTGTGAGCATCATTGCTCAGGTATCAAGAATTTCCCCTTCAGCAAGCTGCAGCTCAGTCGGGAAGACCTTTCTGCCCTTCCTGGTCTCTGTTCTGCCACTGCTGCTCTGCCAGGATCTCCAGATGTGACCACCCCTTCCACCAGCATCCCCAGAAGTGCCCTGAGCTCCCCTTTAACCCTCCTCCTCTCCCACACTCCTCTCCCAACCTGATCTCACTTTCCCCCTCTTCCTGGCTCTCTCTTCTGCCGCTGGGTTGCAGGCGGACTCCAGGAGGGTCTTAGGGTCTGTCCCCTAAGGTGTCAGTGGGGAGGTGAGGTGATAGAATGTCTGGGGGTGCCAACAGGGAAGATTCTTCTTCTTGGGGAGATGAAAACTTTGAGCCTGGGATTCTGGAAAAAACACAGTCTTTGAGTACTTAAAAAAGCACCAGGACTTTGATGCACCCATTAAATTGTTGCTATGAGGAAGACTATGGAGTTCTGTAATTCCCTTCATGGATAACAGTTGGCATCTCACATCCAAGGATGTGGTAATGACTTCCATTCCTATAACACAGCAAATTTGGAAAAGACTTTTCTCATAACCCTAACATAGATGGTACAGATGTCCCCATTTTACAAATGAGAACATTGAAACTTATTCAAGTTAAATGATACACTCACATTTATAAAGACAGTATTAGGATCTGGAATCTATAGTTAGGTCTTTTACCTCAAGATCCAGATTTCCCCATTTTACAAATGAGAACGTTGAGACTTATTCGAGTTAAATGATCCACCCATGTTTATACAGACAGTATTAGGATTTAGAATCGTAACCAAACATTCTACCTCAAGACCCAAAATCCTTCCTAGTTTGTCTTTGTCATCAGAACCTAGCACATACAGGAAGTGTACATACAGTAGGTGCTCAATAAATGCTTGTGGATGGTATATATTACTTATCTGTATAATGTTTCTTACTAGTAGAATATCACACATTCTCACAGGAAAGTAATTGTTTTGTCTGTGCTTAGCACAGTGCTAGATAAACAGTAGACATTTAATAAATGCTTGTTGAAATGAATACTACCTCTCCAATTACAGGAAACCACCAAAAAAAGTTAAACAAAATTAAAGTTAGGTCAGGAATGAATTGTTTTTTTCTGCTTGTTTCCAAATCGTTGTGTTGTTGTTGTTGTTGTTGTGTATGTGTGTGTTTTCCAATCAATTAACTGGCTGGTGCAATTATTAATCCTTGTAATAGGCAGGAGGTTGCATTGGATGAACTCCAAGGCACTTTTCTTCTTTGATAATCTGTGGTTACAATCTTTACAATTCATAATGGGAAGTCAGAACTTAATGCATTAATTATGCTCATTCAAGTGAATAAATGGAAAGGTTCCTTGCTCAGGAGGCAGAGAAACTGGGTTCAAATTCTGACTTAGCTCTATACTAGGGATATGACCTTGGAGGTCACCAAGCTTCTCTGACCTCAGTTTCATCATCTGTAAAATGAGGGGGTTGGACTATCTGGCCCCTGAGGCCTTTGCTGGTCTATGATCTTTGCTGGATGACCTCCAAAATCCCTTCCAGATACACTCCTCTGACTCTGTATTGACTTCAGCTACAAGAAAAGTTAATGTCACGGCCATTCTCCAATGACAGAGACACTCTTTAACTTGCTGCATGAGCTTTCAGGGTTAATGAGGCCAAAAAAATCATCACCCAGTGGTCAGTCTAGCTCCAGACCCCTCCAACTTTGGCTGAGGTGATTTTGGGAGAAATGACAAGGGACCCCCATTTGTTGCCAGGATCCAAGATCCTTTCTTGACCTGTGGGGGCTTCTAGAACTTGGGTTTCCTTGATGTAACCTTGCAGTCACCTCCAAGCTTTGATCATGGGTTAGAACAGAGCTTTAGTGAGACAGTATGCATGCATATATACATATAAGCATGAGTACACATGTATATATGTAAATGCATGAACACACAAAACACACAAAATATATTTATACATATACATTCTATATACATATATTTTATACATGTACATAAGCTATATATTTTAATATGTAAATTAATTATATTTCATATTCACATGCTATAATTTATATAATACATTCTAAAATAACATAATATTTATAATTTTATAATTTATATACATTGGCAATATATAATTTTATATAAATACATGTAATTTAAATTAGTAAAAGTCATTGCCTACTATGCCAGTTTTCCTGCTGAATCCTGGGAATACAAAGGTGGAAAATGCCCCTTCTGGAATGAGGTTTCAAGGTATGACCCACAATCTTGTATATAGATTAAAAACCAAAGCATAGTGGGATGGTGGGAATAGAGAAATCCAGATAACATGTTCTGGGAATATTTGGGAAGGGAAAGTTCATAGAAAATTGGTGGGCAGGAGTCATTCTGAAGGAGAAGTGCAGGAGCTGTGCCTCAGGAGAAAAAGAAAGTGCTTCCATATATGGAGATGGAAAGGAAATGTGTTTCAGATATTGGGGGAATGACCTGTCCCAATACATATGGGTAGGATGAGACTGGGGACTATTGAGTTTTTTTTTTGTTTTTTTTTTTGAGTCTGGGGTTAAGTGACTTGCCCAGGGTCACACAGCTAGGAAGTGTTAAGTGTCTGAGATAAGATTTGAACTCGGGTCCTCCTGAATTCAAGGCTGGTGCTCTATCCACTGCGCCACCTAGCTGCCCCCAAGTATTGAGTTCTTAAAAAGGAGGAAGGGGGAAATAAGACCAGAATGCTTAGTTGGGGTCGTAGAGTGGAGATATTAAATGTGATGCAGAGGAAATTGTATTTTATTCTTTGGCAATGAGGAACTACAAGAAAGACATTTAAGAATGAGAGATACACACGGACTTAAAATGGAGGGTTGGAGTCGAATTTTTTATGCTTCAGCTGATGTAAAAGAGTCAAGGCTTTGGGTCAGGAATAGAGTCAAACATGCACTGGGAAGATTATATTGGAGGCCATGAACAAGATGTCTTAGGTTGGAGACAGACCCAAATCAGAGGTTCCTGCTTCTTCTCAGTGGTTCAGTGATCCAAGTGATCCCGATACACTTTGGATAGAAAATGCCGTCTGCATCCAGAGAGAACTGTGGAGATTGAATGTAAATCAACACATTCTAGGTTCACTTCCCCCCCCCTTTTTTTTCCTCTCATGGTTTTGTTCTGCTTTTTCTCTCCCAACATGATTCATTTAAAAAAATGTGTATTTAAAAATCAAGTGAAAAAAAAAAAGAAAAAATGTACATGTATAATCAGAAAAAAGTAAAGCAATTAAAAGGGGAAAATAAAGATAAATGCTTCTTTCATTCTCTCTTACTAAACTCTAAGTCAGAAGGCTAGAAACAGATCAGAGTAACTTATTACCAATGTACCCAGTCCGTGTGGCCATCCCTGGATCAACTTCCCATCCCACTCTGACTCCAGCTGCTCCAGGGTTTTCCACTTATGACAAGCTTCCTCTGTGGGTCAGTGTCTGGGGTGCCACGGTGACTCAGAGCACCCTACAGTCCGACAGCAGAGAACGACCCAGACTCGCACAGCCTCCTGTGCTGGCCTCGCTCTCTGCCTCTGGGTCTCAGAACTTGACAGGTGCATTGTCTTTGTGTGCATCATTGCCCTAGTTGTACCAGGTATTCCCCGGCTCTCCTAAGCCAGGCTGGCAGCTGGAGAGGAAACGGACTTTCAGGACATCATCCTCCCTTCTCCTTTTGGTTCAGCTCAGTTCCTCTTGGTATCCTCCATCATCAATCACTCCCAGTGCCTGCCTATACCAGAATTGTATGTATGTACAGAGAATGATAATGCAACAAAAACATTAATTTTCCTGTGTCCACAGTGATATTCTGGGCAGAGGGGAAGACACGGTGTTTAGTTAAGATGTGGCCCCTCCTCCCAAAGAATTTACAACCTAGTGCTTGGGGTGGAGGAATGAGACAGAGATGCTATTAACTACCCACTAATGTGTGTAGTGCTAATGTGCTAACATTAGTGCTAATAAATGTGCTACACAGTGTTTCATGATGAGTGCATTAGAGAAGGGCAAAGAAAAGGGGCTACAGGAAATATCAGGAGGAAGATTGCCATACATCCGGAAGGTCAGGGAAGCCTTGGAGGAGGTGACCTTTGATTTCTACAATTGGAAGGCACTCTAGACATAGGGTCACACCTGAGCAAAGGTATGAACGCCCGCCATGTTTTGTGCATTGGAATTTTCTGCCACGCCTCCCACTATGCTGAGCTAGTCTGTTCCTCAGCAGGTGAGGAAGTTGTCCCCAAGATATGATTGGCCCAGAGGGCTGAGGCTCAGTCTTTGCAGTTAATGACTTTCTGATAGACTCAGGCCAAGGTGAAAGGGTCGGCCACATAAGGACATAGAAAGATCCTTCCAAATGGAGCTGGGGACTCTCAGGCCCCTCACTCTGCCCTGCTCCCCAGGTAGATTTCAGGATGGGGAGGGACAGCCTGAGATTCCCCTTGTTGTGTACCCTTTGCAAGCTATGGCTAAGTAAATCATTGTTAAATGACCTGTAGATCTCCCTTACTTCAAATTCTGGACCTGAACTACCAAGGACTGACCCGAGTCCGGCACTTGGTACAGTCAGTAGTGACAATGTGGCTCCCATTGTGATAAAGCGATGCAAATGTAGAGAACGGGGTGGTGGTGGGAATGGCGATGGGCCTCCCCACGGCGAGGCCCTTCAGTGACGCATGGAGAGCCCTCCCCGCGGAGCAGAGACGGATTCGGGGGCTCGGAAAGCTCAGGTGGGCAGGCAGTAACGGGGGTGGACGAGGGCGAGGGGACAAAGCTCAGGCTCGCCACGCCCAGAATGCTGCTGACGGTCCGAAAGATTCCCGGATGGACTCCCTGGGCACATCACCACATAGGTGCTGACAGACCAACTGGTGAAATTCCAGTGGGGGTACGGTGGAAGCGGGGCTCACTGGCCAAACGTGGCAGTCAGTGCAATCAGGGCTCTGCAGGTGGCGGGAGGAGACAGTGTCTGATGCTCTGTGGGCAGAGTTGGATGACGTCATTTCCTGGAGGGACCTTTGATGTGGTTTCTGGAATGTAGGGTCCAGAAGAAAGGGCTCAGTGATGAGCTTTTGGGGGTAACAGTAAAACGGGGCCACGCACCTCATCCAGCACCAGAGCAAAGAAAGGGCCTCAGCCTCGCTTGGCCCAAGTGCTGCTCCCCTGGGACGCGGGAGGCGGGCACTGACAGCGGATCAGCTGTCACCCAGAGCTTGCCGGGGCCCATGGGGCATGAGTCTCTGGGAGATGCGGAGTGAGCTCTAGGCAGATGCCCGCGGGGCCTTTCCCCTTTTTAGCTTGTGGGGAAGTCATAGCTTATTTTGAACTATTTCTTTTGTCAACTTATATTGCCCAAGACTGGACTCCGTGAGCTTGTTTTCTTAGTGTTGCTCCTTGTCCCTAAAAGCCCCGTCTGATCTGGGCCGCCGCTGTGCTCAGTCTGGCCTGCCGCCGTGCTCCCTCTGGCCCAGCCAGCCGTCCGTACTGTAATGGCGGACCTCGAATGCCTCGAGGAAAGGAAGCCTTGTATGAGCTCTCTGCTCCACACAGGCCACGTGAGGGAGAGTCCGGGCCTCGGGGAAAGAGGGAAAGGAATGCTGGGCTCCCTCCCTGCAGCCTTACTCAGGAATAAAGGGAACGCGTTGGCGGGGCCTCAGGCGGGCCCGAGCTACTCTTCCCCGCAGCCAGGCCTTGTGGGCCACCTGCCTTCCTCCTGGCTCACAGCCTCCTCATTCTCATGCCTGTGTCTCACAGCCTGAGGCTCGGGCCACCTTCGGGAGAGCCTCCCGGGACAGACAGAGATCTGTGTCTACCCTTTCCCAAGATGGCGGCGAGTCTGACCAAGATGGGGGCGAGTCTGACCAAGATGGGGCCGGGATCCGAGAGGCCCTGCCGGACAGAGGCGCCTCCTTCCGGCAGGACACTGCATCGGTGCTTGTGATCCAGCCATGCTGGGCTGGGCTCGGGCAGCCACTTCTGCCCAAAGGGGCCTGACAGAGGCTCCCGTCTCATGAAGCCCTTTTGGTCTCCTCCTACAGTGCAGGGGGCGACGTCTGCTCAGTCTCCTGCAGGGGGCTGGGGCCCTCGCACTGCCACTGCGGGGGCTCCCCAAAGTCCAGCTTTATGGGGGCTGTTCTCAGCCCACTCCCCCATGCCCACCCCTAGCGAAGTAGGAGGCCGGGGAGGAAGGCTCGGTGGGGGGGGATAGAAGGACTTCTAGGGAGGCTTCTAGAACCCGGGGAGGCAGTGAGCCCGCCATGGCGAGATTGCGCTCCTGGAGAGCCCTGCTTGTGCTCAGAGCCAGGCCTAGGGGGCGCCCTCTGCAAGGGGCCTGGACATCCCCACAGCAGGAGCGCAGAGGGTCGGAGCGGGCCAGCACACAGACATGAGCTCCTCCAGGTTCCTTCTGGAGGGGAGGCGGCGGGCAGCCCCGGGACGCCTGGGCCCCCTGTTGGGGCCGCCTTTGCTGCTGCTGCTGCTGCTGCTGCTGCTGCTGCCCAGTGAGGCTTCTGTTCCCCTCCTGGCCCCCTCCCCGCTCCACTTGATCCCTGCTCCTGGCCCTCTCACCTCCGCTGTCCCCTCCCCTCCCCCCTAGGTGTCTGCTCCTAGCCCTCTCACCTCCGCTGACCCCTCCCCCCCTTCCCTGCTCCTGGCCCTCTCACCTCCGCTGTCCCCTCCCCCCCTTGGGCCCTGCTCCTGGCCCTCTCACCTCCGCTGTCCCCTCCCCCCCTTCCCTGCTCCTGGCCCTCTCACCTCCGCCGTCCCCTCCCCTCCCCCCCTTGGCCCCTGCTCCTGGCCCTCTCACCTCCGCCGTCCCCTCCCCTCCCCCCTTGGCCCCTGCTCCTGGCCCTCTCACCTCCGCTGTCCCCTCCCCTCCCCCCTTGGCCCCTGCTCCTGGCCCTCTCACCTCCGCCATCCCCTCCCCCCCTGGCCCCTGCTCCTGGCCCTCTTGCCTCCGCCGTCCCCTTCCCTCCCCCCCTAGGTGTTTGCTCCTGGCCCTCTTGCCTCCGCCATCCCCTCCCCTCCCCCCCTAGGTGTCTGCTCCTGGCCCTCTCGCCTCCGCCGTCCCCTCCCCCCCTTGGCCCCTGTTCCTAGCCCTCTCACCTCCGGCCGTCCTCTCCCCCCCCCCTCTAGCTGTCTGCTCCTGGCCCTCTCACCTCCGCCATCCCCTCCCCCCCTGGCCCCTGCTCCTGGCCCTCTCGCCTCCGCCGTCCCCTCCCCTCCCCCCCTAGGTGTCTGCTCCTGGCCCTCTCGCCTCCGCCGTCCCCTCCCCCCCCTTGGCCCCTGTTCCTAGCCCTCTCACCTCCGGCTGGCCCCTCCTCCTCCCTGACCTCTTGCTGGGCATCTCCCTCCTCCCTGCTCTTTCACCTCTCCCTGACCACTCTCCCACACACAAGCCCCCCTTTCCTGGTAACTTGGTTCTGTCCTCTCCAGGACACCTCCCCCTTTATCTGGTCCCCCATAGCGGTCCCCACTGTCTTATCTTCTTTCTCTCCCCTCCCCGCCCTGCCGCCTCTCCATCGCTTCCCTCATTTCTTTCCCTTTCTGTCCAGGGCTTCTGATTTCAGTGGTTTGGGGGGGTCTCTGAGAGCCCCTTCATGCAGAGAGAAGCCGTTTCTGAGAGACACCTGGACCCTTACCTCCCGCTGTGTCCCCTCCTAATTTCGCACCCTTCCCCATTGCCTTCCCACCCCCCCTCCTTCCACCCCTCTCCCGGTACAGCTCATGTCTCTCTTATTTCTCCCAGGCTGTGGCTGCTGGAAAAGCAATTCAGGTAGGAGACCCAGTTTCTGAAATCCTCCCCGAAGTGCGAGGCCCCCTCTCCCAGCCTGCCCTCGAGGGGGGGGAAAGCGCCCCCTGCCGATCACCCACCCACGGGGCCCCTCCGGCCTAGAACACTCTTCTACAAGAGCTCTCCTGCTCTGCTGCCATCCTCCTCTTCCTCTGCTTCCCTCCTCCCCCACTGTCTGATCCATTCTCTCCTTCAGCTTCTATTCCCGAACCTGTCTGTTTCGCCCTCTCCTCCTCCTCTCCCCTCTCTCTCCTCCATTCTGACTCGCTGCCATCTCTTTGTATGTCTCTCGGTCTCTGTCTGTCTCTGTCTCTCTATCATCTCTCTGTCTCTCCTCATTCCATGTCCCTCTGTCTCTTATCTGTCTCTGTCTCTCTATCATCTCTCTGTCTCTCCTCATTCCATGTCTCTTTGTCTCTGTTTGTCTCTCTATCATCTGTCTCTCCTCATTCCATGTCTCTTTGTCTCTGTCTCTGTCTCTCTATCATCTCTCTGTCTCTCCTCATTCCATGTCTCTTTGTCTCTGTTTGTCTCTCTATCATCTGTCTCTCCTCATTCCATGTCTCTTTGTCTCTGTCTCTGTCTCTCTATCATCTCTCTGTCTCTCCTCATTCCATGTCCCTCTGTCTCTATCTGTCTCTGTCTCTCTAGCAGCTCTCTGTCTCTCTCACACACTGGTATTTATTTTCTCTCCATGGCTCTGACCCTGTGACTTTCTTTTCCCAGAGTGCGGGCGACCCTTCCCGGAAGGGAAGATCATCGGGGGCCAGGATGCCCTCAAGGGGAAATGGCCGTGGCAAGTGACCCTTTTCTTCAGGGGCTACCACGCGTGCGGAGGCTCCATCCTGAGCAAGCACTGGGTGCTCACAGCGGCGCACTGCTTTGACCAGTGAGTACTGGAGGCTTCAGTCACGTGGGACTTGGGGCGGGGGTGGGGGTGGGGACCTGGAAGGCAGGAGGCCACAATCTGGCCGAACTCACCTGCAGAGATCGATCACCTGCGGAGTGGCTACTCCCAAAAGCACCTGGTGACAACTGAGCAGGCGCATCCCTTTCTCCCAGTATCAACCCATCTTGTATTTTCCTGTTCCACCATCGCAGCTCATTCAGTCTGCTCCTTCCTGGAGAAGGAAGCAGAAATCTAGTTAAGCGATGGCTTCTGTCCTTAAAGGACTTTGTCTTGAGCCGGGAGATTAGATAAAAAATGGACAACTGGATTACATTATTTAGTATTAAAAATGCTCCAGGGAAGGGAGAAAATGTGACAGAAAATGTGTTGTTACCAACAGCGAGGATCAGGATCGAGGAGGGAAAAAGGCAGCGTTTGAGTTGACTGTAAAGAATGAGAGAATTCCTCAGGTGAAGAGGTGGAGAGAGCATTTCAGGCATGGCGCAGCCCGGGCAAAGTCAGGGGGAGGAGAGTCCGGAACGGTCAGCGGGGAGAGAAGAATGGAATTCATTCATTCATTACGGCCCTCGGCCACCCACGGGAGGCACTGCCTCCTGATGACAAGAGCAGAACTGTCCAGCCTCCGAGATGGAGGGGAGTGGAGCGAAGTAGAAATGGTGCTCCTTGAATGCCAAGGAAAAAATGGACTCTTCTTTAGGAGGCACTAGTTGCTACTGAACATCCCCAAAAGGCTGGCAGTGGCATGATCAGATCTGTGGAAGATGATTTCTGCAGCATCTGCGAAGACATGCGTGGTAAAGTTAGGATAATCTTGATGGAGAATGCATGTGACAGGAACAAGGCACTTTAACTGTCCAATTAATCAAAGACATCCTTGAGGCAGATACACTAGTATGATAATTTCTGCTGGTTATTGATAAATATCACAACCATTTACAGTTGTGTCGATAATGATGAGTACCACAGCTACGCTATTTACAGTTGTTAGAGAGATGGTGAGCCAATATAGTTCTCCCTAACAGAGAATAGGCCTCGAAGTAATCCCTGGACCAGACACTGGCTGTTCATGGCATTGTTCAATACTGGCCCTCTACACTCCTCCTCCTCTTCCTCAGTGGAGGGCACCTCGTGTGCTGCTCACCCCGGATACTCAGTTTCCTACTTTAGATTCTTGTTGAAATTATCTGTGTAGCAATGGTCACCTTACCAGCCTTCTGTCTGCTGGAGATCTATGGCCTATCGTATAATTACCAACATATATTTGGCTTCTTTCTCATTTCAGCCAGCATTAAGTAATAGGTTAATTAGTTTTGATAAAAAAATTTTTATCAAAATTTTTTATTCTTTGGCTCTCTGGAAAGAAGAAGGCAGAGGAACCAATTTTTCTGTGTGTGTGGATGATAGAAAAATTGGAAATATCTATAAATATTTTAAAAATATAGTCTGGAAGGAATTTTTGCTACTATCCAGCTTCACTGAGAAGGAAACATTTTGTTTTCTGAACTTAAGAAAATCCAGTTTTCTGAATGAAAAGATTCTTGTACCGATAATAAAAAAGCTGGCTTCCCCAACTGACTCTGTGACCACAAGCAAGCCATTTGACCCCTTTATTTGTGTTGTAGTGGCTAGAGAATGCTGGACATTAAGTTAGTAAGTCAATAAGCATTTATTAAGAGTCAGCCAAAAACAACTCAGTGGCTCAGTGGATAGAGTTTGGCTTAGAGTCCGGAAGATCTGACTTCAAATCCAGTATCAAATGCTCACTGGCTGTATGGTCTTGCAGTAGTCATTTAACCCTTGTTTGCCTTAATCTCCTGGAGAAGAAAATGACAAACAGTATCTTTGCCAAGAAAATCCCAGTGGAAAGTTGGATAGGTATGAACACAACGAGATAGAGGTAAAAGACAGTGCCTGTCCTCAGGGAGCTTGCAATCTAGTAGAAGAGTCAATGTGCAAAGAACCATGTATAAACAAGATACATAAGGCATAAATTGGAAATATGTAAAAGAGACAAAGGTTCTAGAGTTAAGGGGAAATCAGTAGAGGAGAAATCCTGTGGGAGGTGGGATTTTAGTAACTTGAAGAAGTCAGGTGATGAAGATCAGGAAAGAAAAAATTCCAAGCTTGGCTAAGTGTCCACAGAGTTCGGTTCTGTATGAGTGAGTCATGGTCCCCCATGACCTCGGGACAGGAAAGGTGATCCTGTCCCTCACTGTGTTACTTCTGGTCATCTTAAGAACTACCGTCAGGACAAAGCCAGGCGAACACTGCCTCTGCTTTTTTTAAGAGGTTCCATAGGTGCTCACTTTTTCTGGTTCAACTGAGGAGTCACACATGACTGGAAATTAGCCCCCACAAACTGCTGTCCATGCTGAAAACCCTAGAGAAGAGTGAGCTTAAGATAGCTCACAAACAGACCAGCTTATGTTTACAAGGGGTACTTGTGCATCTGCAACACATTTGCTCCTTATAAGCAGCCTTAGGAGTTCATGGCTACAGACATACCTCTTGGAGATGCACAAACAGCATCCCACAGGCAAGGGAACTGAGAGAACAGCATCCTACCGGCAAGGAAACGGAGACTTAGAACAGCATCCCACAGGCAAGGGAACTGAAACTTAGAACAGCATCCTACCGGCAAGGAAACTGAGACTTAGAACAGCATCCTACCGGCAAGGAAACTGAGACTTAGAACAGCATCCCACAGGCAAGGGAACTGAGACTTAGAACAGCATCCTACCGGCAAGGAAACTGAGACTTAGAACAGCATCCTACCGGCAAGGAAACTGAGACTTAGAACAGCATCCCACAGGCAAGGGAACTGAGACTTAGAACAGCATCCTACCGGCAAGGAAACTGAGACTTAGAACAGCATCCCACAGGCAAGTAAACTGAGACTTAGAACAGCATCCTACCGGCAAGGGAACTGAGACTTAGAACAGCATCCTACCGGCAAGGAAACTGAGACTTAGAACAGCATCCCACAGGCAAGGGAACTGAGAGAACAGCATCCTACCGGCAAGGAAACAGAGACTTAGAACAGCATCCTACCGGCAAGGAAACTGAGACTTAGAACAGCATCCCACAGGCAAGGGAATGAGACTTAGAACAGCATCCTACCGGCAAGGAAACAGAGACTTAGAACAGCATCCTACCGGCAAGGAAACTGAGACTTAGAACAGCATCCTACCGGCAAGGAAACTGAGACTTAGAACAGCATCCCACAGGCAAGGGAACTGAGACTTAGAACAGCATCCTACCGGCAAGGAAACTGAGACTTAGAACAGCATCCCACAGGCAAGTAAACTGAGACTTAGAACAGCATCCTACCGGCAAGGGAACTGAGACTTAGAACAGCATCCTACCGGCAAGGAAACTGAGACTTAGAACAGCATCCCACAGGCAAGGGAACTGAGAGAACAGCATCCTACCGGCAAGGAAACAGAGACTTAGAACAGCATCCTACCGGCAAGGAAACTGAGACTTAGAACAGCATCCCACAGGCAAGGGAATGAGACTTAGAACAGCATCCTACCGGCAAGGAAACTGAGACTTAGAACAGCATCCTATCGGCAAGGAAACTGAGACTTAGAACAGCATCCCACAGGCAAGGGAACTGAGACTTAGAACAGCATCCCACAGGCAAGGGAACTGAGAGAACAGCATCCCACAGGCAAGGGAACTGAGAGAACAGCATCCTACCGGCAAGGAAACTGAGACTTAGAACAGCATCCTACCGGCAAGGAAACTGAGACTTAGAACAGCATCCCACAGGCAAGGGAACTGAGACTTAGAACAGCATCCCACAGGCAAGGAAACGGAGACTTAGAACAGCATTCCACAGGCAAGGGAACTGAGAGAACAGCATCCTACCAGCAAGGAAACGGAGACTTAGAAGAGCATCCTACCGGCAAGGAAACGGAGACTTAGAACAGCATTCCACAGGCAAGGAAACTGAGACTTAGAACAGCATCCCATAGGTAAGGAAAACTGAGACTTAGAACAGCATCCCACAGGCAAGGGAACTGAGACTTAGAACAGCATCCTACCGGCAAGGAAACTGAGACTTAGAACAGCATCCCACAGGCAAGGAAACTGAGACTTAGAACAGCATCCCACAGGCAAGGAAACTGAGACTTAGAACAGCATCCTACTGGCAAGGAAACTGAGACTTAGAACAGCATCCCACAGGCAAGGGAACTGAGAGAACAGCATCCTACCGGCAAGGAAACAGACTTAGAACAGCATCCTACCGGCAAGGAAACAGAGACTTAGAACAGCATCCTACCGGCAAGGAAACTGAGACTTAGAACAGCATCCCACAGGCAAGGAAACTGAGACTTAGAACAGCATCCTACCGGCAAGGAAACTGAGACTTAGAACAGCATCCTACTGGCAAGGAAACTGAGACTTAGAACAGCATCCCACAGGCAAGGGAACTGAGAGAACAGCATCCTACCGGCAAGGAAACAGAGACTTAGAACAGCATCCTACCGGCAAGGAAACAGAGACTTAGAACAGCATCCTACCGGCAAGGAAACTGAGACTTATAACAGCATCCCACAGGCAAGGGAATGAGACTTAGAACAGCATCCTACCGGCAAGGAAACTGAGACTTAGAACAGCATCCTATCGGCAAGGAAACTGAGACTTAGAACAGCATCCCACAGGCAAGGGAACTGAGACTTAGAACAGCATCCCACAGGCAAGGGAACTGAGAGAACAGCATCCCACAGGCAAGGGAACTGAGAGAACAGCATCCTACCGGCAAGGAAACTGAGACTTAGAACAGCATCCCACCGGCAAGGAAACTGAGACTTAGAACAGCATCCCACAGGCAAGGGAACTGAGACTTAGAACAGCATCCCACAGGCAAGGGAACTGAGACTTAGAACAGCATCCCACAAGCAAGGGAACTGAGACTTAGAACAGCATCCCACAGGCAAGGGAACTGAGACTTAGAACAGCATCCCACCGGCAAGGGAACTGAGAGAACAGCATCCTACCGGCAAGGAAACGGAGACTTAGAACAGCATCCTACCGGCAAGGAAACTGAGACTTAGAACAGCATCCCACAGGCAAGGAAACGGAGACTTAGAACAGCATTCCACAGGCAAGGAAACTGAGACTTAGAACAGCATCCCACAGGCAAGGGAACTGAGACTTAGAACAGCATCCTACCGGCAAGGAAACTGAGACTTAGAACAGCATCCTACCGGCAAGGAAACTGAGACTTAGAACAGCATCCCACAGGCAAGGGAACTGAGAGAACAGCATCCTACCGGCAAGGAAACAGAGCCTTAGAACAGCATCCTACCGGCAAGGAAACTGAGACTTAGAACAGCATCCCACAGGCAAGGGAATGAGACTTAGAACAGCATCCTACCGGCAAGGAAACTGAGACTTAGAACAGCATCCTACCGGCAAGGAAACTGAGACTTAGAACAGCATCCCACAGGCAAGGGAACTGAGAGAACAGCATCCTACCGGCAAGGAAACTGAGACTTAGAACAGCATCCTACCGGCAAGGAAACTGAGACTTAGAACAGCATCCCACAGGCAAGGGAACTGAGAGAACGGCATCCTACCGGCAAGGAAACTGAGACTTAGAACAGCATCCTACCGGCAAGGAAACTGAGACTTAGAACAGCATCCCACAGGCAAGGAAACGGAGACTTAGAACAGCATTCCACAGGCAAGGGAACTGAGAGAACAGCATCCTACCAGCAAGGAAACGGAGACTTAGAAGAGCATCCTACCGGCAAGGAAACGGAGACTTAGAACAGCATTCCACAGGCAAGGAAACTGAGACTTAGAACAGCATCCCATAGGTAAGGAAAACTGAGACTTAGAACAGCATCCCACAGGCAAGGGAACTGAGACTTAGAACAGCATCCTACCGGCAAGGAAACTGAGACTTAGAACAGCATCCCACAGGCAAGTAAACTGAGACTTAGAACAGCATCCCACAGGCAAGGAAACTGAGACTTAGAAAAGCATCCTACCGGCAAGGAAACTGAGACTTAGAACAGCATCCTACCGGCAAGGAAACTGAGACTTAGAACAGCATCCCACAGGCAAGGGAACTGAGAGAACAGCATCCTACCGGCAAGGAAACAGAGACTTAGAACAGCATCCTACCGGCAAGGAAACAGAGACTTAGAACAGCATCCTACCGGCAAGGAAACTGAGACTTATAACAGCATCCCACAGGCAAGGGAATGAGACTTAGAACAGCATCCTACCGGCAAGGAAACTGAGACTTAGAACAGCATCCTATCGGCAAGGAAACTGAGACTTAGAACAGCATCCTACCGGCAAGGAAACTGAGACTTAGAACAGCATCCCACAGGCAAGGGAACTGAGAGAACAGCATCCTACCGGCAAGGAAACAGAGACTTAGAACAGCATCCTACCGGCAAGGAAACAGAGACTTAGAACAGCATCCTACCGGCAAGGAAACTGAGACTTATAACAGCATCCCACAGGCAAGGGAACTGAGACTTAGAACAGCATCCCACAGGCAAGGGAACTGAGAGAACAGCATCCCACAGGCAAGGGAACTGAGAGAACAGCATCCTACCGGCAAGGAAACTGAGACTTAGAACAGCATCCTACCGGCAAGGAAACTGAGACTTAGAACAGCATCCCACAGGCAAGGGAACTGAGACTTAGAACAGCATCCCACAGGCAAGGGAACTGAGACTTAGAACAGCATCCCACAGGCAAGGGAACTGAGACTTAGAACAGCATCCCACAGGCAAGGGAACTGAGAGAACAGCATCCTACCGGCAAGGAAACTGAGACTTAGAACAGCATCCTACCGGCAAGGAAACTGAGACTTAGAACAGCATCCCACAGGCAAGGAAACGGAGACTTAGAACAGCATCCCACAGGCAAGGGAACTGAGACTTAGAACAGCATCCTACCGGCAAGGAAACTGAGACTTAGAACAGCATCCCACAGGCAAGGGAACTGAGACTTAGAACAGCATCCCACAGGCAAGGGAACTGAGACTTAGAACAGCATCCCACAGGCAAGGGAACTGAGACTTAGAACAGCATCCCACAGGCAAGGGAACTGAGACTTAGAACAGCATCCCACAGGCAAGGGAACTGAGAGAACAGCATCCTACCGGCAAGGAAACTGAGACTTAGAACAGCATCCTACCGGCAAGGAAACTGAGATTTAGAACAGCATCCCACAGGCAAGGAAACGGAGACTTAGAACAGCATCCCACAGGCAAGGGAACTGAGAGAACAGCATCCTACCGGCAAGGAAACTGAGACTTAGAACAGCATCCTACCGGCAAGGAAACTGAGATTTAGAACAGCATCCCACAGGCAAGGAAACGGAGACTTAGAACAGCATTCCACAGGCAAGGAAACTGAGACTTAGAACAGCATCCCATAGGCAAGG
Organism: Sminthopsis crassicaudata; assembly: GCF_048593235.1. NCBI lineage: Eukaryota > Metazoa > Chordata > Mammalia > Dasyuromorphia > Dasyuridae > Sminthopsis > Sminthopsis crassicaudata. The sequence continues at coordinate 665,083,015 of NC_133617.1, forward strand.
AAAACTGAGACTTAGAACAGCATCCCACAGGCAAGTAAACTGAGATTTAGAACAGCCTCCTACAGCAAGGAAACTGAGACTTAGAACAGCATCTCACAGCAAGGAAACAGACTTAGAACAGCAAACCAGCCCAAGGTGGCAGCTACTCAATATTAGAAGGAAGATTTGAACTCACATCTTCTGACTCCACATTCTTTGCCTTTTCTAGGAGTTCACCAATACACATTTGAATCAATGCCAGGCTTTGCTAGTAGAGTTAAGGGAAGGATCATATTATCACAGATTTGAATTTGAACAGACCATATAGAAATAATCCAACCCAACATTTACAGATAGGGAAACTGAGTCTCAGAGATTGTGATTTGCCTGAGGTCACTCGAACCAGGATTTGAATCCGGGTCATCCCAGCTTCCAAATCCAGTGGGACTGGCACTCCATCCGCCAAGCATCCATGCTGCCTCCCCAAAGAGAGAGCTTATGATGGGCTGGGTTTGGTTATCATTATAATAATATTATCATATGATATTGTAATATAATGATATAATGTTATAAGAGTATATGCTGTGACTCCCATGTCTTAGTGCCATAGAAGGGCAGAGAAAAGATAGTCTGTGGTGGGCTAGTAGCAGTCAGAGCAAGACTCCCTGGAGGAGGTGGGACTTCATGGAGTCGCCCCCAGACTCAGGTACCTTTTTCTTCCCAACTCCCCAGGGCCCTGGATCTGCTGGACTACTTCAAAATATATGTGGGCCTGACAGACCTAAGGTCTATCAACAGGCACATTCAGAAGCGCGAGATCAAGCAGGTGATCATCCACCCGCAATACAAGCTCACTCACCCAAATGGGAACGACATCGCCTTGGTGCAGCTGAGCAAGGCTCTGAAACTCTCTTACTTCGTCTTCCCTGTCTGCCTCCCCAAGTCTAACATCAATCTAGAAACCGCAAAGACGTGCTGGGTTACTGGGTGGGGAAAGATGAGAGAATCAGGTGGGTAGACATAAAAGTCGGAGTTTGGGGGGGTGGGCTGGGAAGAGTACAAGAAAGCACCGAGGGGGTAAATGCACTGAACCCTGGTTCCCCCACCTCCCCCCCCAACACAAACCCCAGGGTCAGGAAGCAGATTCTTTTACTTTGGCCCACACAGCTGTGGGGTTTGGGGGGAGTAGGAAGAGTTCAAGTTCAAGTGGAGTAGGTCCCCCAATTGTGCAGAGGTCTTGGAAGAGGAACTGCCTATTCCCCAAAGAAGGCTGCCCCCTCCCTTCCTGGGGAGTTTATGGAAGAAGAAAGGGGTATCACAGTATTGAGAGCCACATGATAGGACCAGGACTTAAGGATGAGGATGGTGGCCCCAGAGGGAGAGTGCATGTGCTTCTAGGGAGAGTTATATCCTCTCACTACCTATCCTGGAGGCCTGTTGGGGAGAACATTTCCTTCTTCCTCACCACCTGTTCTGTGGCTGAGGTGCATTATTTTTTTCCTCAGAAAAAATGTCTTTCTCCATCCCTTCCTCCCCCAGCATCACTTTATCTTACTTCAAACCCTTCTCACCACTAGTTTAGACTTCTGTAATTCCCCATTAGATGGAATTCCTGATCTCTTTCACTTTCCCTATCCAAAGATTATCCACAAAATTGTCCAAATAATTATCCTAAGGCACAGGTGGACCATGTTAACTTCCTCACTCCAAAACTTTCTGCAGCTCCCTACTACCTCCCTCTTTGGCCCTGTCTCCAATAACTGATGCTCTGCCTGGACTCATTAATTCCTCAATGGCTGATATGTTCTACCTCATACTCTTCTCCAGTCCCAGTTGGAAGCCCTTACTTCTGTCCCCCTCAGTTTCCTTAGCTGTAAAATGGGAATCATAATAGCACCTGCTTAGCACAGTGCTGGGTGCACAGGAAAGACTTACAGGTTTCCCTCCTTTTTTCTTCTTTTCCCTTCAATTTTCCACTCTAGATCTTAGCCACAAACTCACACATTTTGGAATATCTGTTCCATAATTAAAATCTATTAGTATGATTCATTAATTATTTAACTAACATAATTGACATTATAAACTTTTTTTCCATCTAGAAACTCTATCCACTCTTTCACCAAATTGTCCCACTTGTGATCTGCTGTCACTTATTAGGGCTCAAGTCTTATTCTTGAGACTCTAATTATATGAAAACTTTCTGAGGGTGGAAAAGGTGTCTTATGCATTATTATATACCAGCATAGGACCTTATACATTGTGCCTGCTTAATCAACATTTATTGAATTAGAATGAATTAAATATGTAGCAAAGATTCTATGGGAGATGTGGAAGTATTGTTGAGTCCTGAAAGCAGTTTAAGATTTAGAGATGTAGAGAAAAGAGGGGCAGTTATTGTGGATGAAGAGATCTAGCAAAAGTAGAGTGATGAGTGCTTCACATTCAAAGAAAATTAGAGTTCATGTTGGCTATGTCCAGGAGATTCAGGTTGGAGGGCAGTGGACCTGACAATCTCTGAGGTCACTTTCAGCTCTGATATTCAATGCTCATGGAAACACAAAATCTCAGAGTTGGAAAATCCTCCAGGTCATTAGGTTCAGCCTGTGCTGGACAACAGTTTCCTTTGCAGCCAATAAAACTGGTGTTCTGTGTTTTAAATACCCTCCCATAATCCCATGTTGTGTTCTTTAAGACAAGAGGTCTTTACCTCATTTGTGTCATGGAACCCGTAAGTAGACTGGTGTCATGGATCCCTTCCTTGCATGATATTCTTAAATGCATTCAAGAAAACGAGTTTACAAAGGAGATCAGTTATCCACACTAAAAAAAAGTTAAATCAATTATATTGAAATAGTTACCAAAATTAAAAAAAATCTTAAAATGGACCCCAGATTCTAACCCCCTTTAATAAGATTCCTTTCATCTCTAACATTCTGTGATTCTACAAAGCTTAGTTGAAATAATGCGCCCTGAGTCCAGAATTAGTGAATAACTTCTATTGTACAAGAATGATCTTTGACAGGGAAAGGCTGCCAAGGAAGGTTCCTTAAAGGAAGGAGGAGAGAGAAAGAAACATTGGAAAATTGAAGGAAAGTAATATGACTAGAGCAGAGAGATGAATCTGTAGAGGTCAACGAGCAATTATTAAGCACCTACTATATTCTAAGCATTGCTCTGAATATTGAGATGGGATGGAAATTAGTGGAAGTCAGACCTGGGCATGTAGATTTTATTGGTTACATGTTATCCAAATGCTGTAGTCCACATTTGCAAAAATGAAGGCAAGGTCAGATCCAGGAAGGCATCACTCTCTTCCCATGTAGCCATTTCGATCCGCAAACCTAGCCAGCCCCATTCTACCAATGTTTTCTGGGTGTCTATACATAGCTTTTTGTACCCAATCCATAAATTTAGCCATACATATATCTCTTCTAAAGCTGTTTCCCTATCTACATATGCTTCTGTCTGTCTAGCTTTATATCTCTTCATTTATTCATCGGTTAGTCATTAGTCATCTGTCATAAGACCATGTGCATCCTCATAATAACCTGCAATTACCAAACACTTTACTCACAAATAACCCGTGGAGTAACTAGTGCAAAGATTATTAACCCCATTTTCCAGATGAGGAAATGGTGGCTTGCACAACACATACACATACATGCATGTATGTAAATTTTAAATAACCCTACCAGATAGGTACTATAGACATCATTTTTCCCATTTTCCCAGTGAGGAAATGTAAATTTTAAAGTGTGTATGTATGTATATATACATATAAACATGCTCATATACATACACAACAGACACAGACATACACAAACTTACCACAAAAACACATATACAATCACTACGGCACTTTGTCATTTTACACTTTTATTTCTCACAGGCAAGAAAGTACTCTGTAAATTTCTTCACTTTTTTTGCAAAGGGATGATGGGAAACTAAATATTCAGTTGACAATAGAGAATCATCGATGGTTTGTCAGTACACCACAGATGCATCTAAGGGAAGCCTTAGGGAGATTCCTCAGCACTGTATGTGCCAGATGAATTTAAAGGGGTAGAAACTGACGGCAGAGAGATTCCTTAAAATTTATTTTAGGCATCTACTCTGTTCTGGGAACTGGGTTAAATTCTGTAGGAAATAGAAAGTTGAGCTAAGATAGTCCTTGTACTCACTCCCAAAGCTTCTAGTTTTGTATTGCATAGAGCATTTATTGAGCATTTACTATACCCCAGGCTCTGTGGTAAGCAGTGGATAGAAAAAAAACAATCTATCCAAGACTGTCCCTGCTCTCAGGAAGCTTCCATTCTAATGAAGGAGACTAACATAAAGGAAGATAAGATGTTTCCAAAGATACCCTAGTATAGTTCCTACTCTTATGTGACATATGGATCAAAGCCAGTTAGAGACTCTTGAAATTCCACACTTTTCTTCAGTCCCCACATTTTTTTTTGCTCGTGATTAATCATAATCATAATAATATGTAACAATACGTATATGTGACAATATATTACAACAACATAATAATATGTATTTTATGTAAGCCTTAAAGATTTGCAAAGCATTTTACATATATTATTTTTGCCTTCCAATAACCCTACCAGATAGGTACTATAGACATCATTTTTCCCATTTTCCCAGTGAGGAAATGTGTGATCACCTAGCTCCTAAGGGTGAAATTACAATCTATTTTTTCTTGACTCTCCTACCTCCCAGGCCACGTTCCTCTCTATCACCTACCTCTCTCTCTCTGGTCACTCATCTATTAAGAGGGCTTGTTAACCCCTGGCCAGAACAGCATTTTGCAAGAGAGGTGGAAAGAGTGGAGAAAAGAGTCTTGTTTTTGCCTCTAACTTCCTATGTGACCACGACCAGCTCCCCTTCCCCTCCAAGGCTCCTTAGGTTGCTCAATGGAAAACAGCAGGATCAGGCTACAGGCTCCTGAAGGTGCCTTCCAATGCTAAAGCTCTATGATACTACCCTCCCAGGTGCAATGGTAGACATTCTTCAAGAGACTGAAGTTCCTCTTCTGGATCAGTTTTTGTGTCAAATCCTCTATGGGAGCATATTCTTCATCCAAGAAGACATGATTTGTGCTACTGACCTGTCCCTCATGAAGAGCCCCTGCCAGGTAAGTGCTGCTGGACTGAGCTGGCCCAGGGGAACAAGGGACCAGGTTCACCAGGAGGTTCAGTTTGGGCTGGCCAATTAAGAAAAAAAGAAAATATATACCTTGGGCAGGTATATGTAGTTGGACAGTTCAGAAGGCAGGAAGAGATTCAGAGCAGTCCTGGTGAGTGGGATGGGTAAGCTTCAACTCATGAAAATCATGGGTATTCATGACACATGGTGAACAGACTGCTATAATTGGAGTCAGAAAGAACTGGATTCAAATTTTGCCTCTTACTGGTAATTTTTTACTTTGGGCAAATCATTCAACTCTCTGAACTTCAGTTTTTCCCTCTGTAAAATGATGGAGAAGTTTTTACCCTAGAGGGGAAATCCATTCTAATCATGGAATACCTCATATGAACCAAGTCACAAAGATGGAAGAAACCAGAATAAAAAGAGAGGTTAGTCTAATATGGTTGGATCTGATGACCTCATTCCAATATTCCATTCCAAGGTTTATTCCAACTATGAATAAATCTGTCATGTATTAAGTGCCTAAAATATAAAGTGTACTCTGCTGGGAAGAGAGGTGGAGGGAAGCAGAAATACAACACTGTGATCTACCCAGTGGTTCCTGCAAGGAAGGAAGTCAAAGTCTAGTAGAGGAAGGAGCAGATTTCCAGTTAAGTAGAAGACATAATATGTACCAAATGCATCAAAGATGTCTTAGGAGGAAATCTAAAACTATCTCAAATAGGGGCATCAAGGACAGCTATTTGAAGGAGGTATGTTTGAGCTGAAGTTTGATGGGTTTGGAGAGAAAGGAAGAGGGAATGATGGGAAAGACAAAGGGTAAGACAGTCTGGCTAGGACATGGAGTCTATAGAAGGAAGGAAAAGGGGATGGGGCTGGATAAAAAAATGGCATCAGAATATGGGAGCTTTGAATGAAAGAAAAGGGAGCCACTTAAAGTCATGGTCAAAGATATGTAGAAGGCACTTATGGGGTATGGGTAGAGAATGGGAAGGGAACAGTTGTTCACAAGTGGAAATCTAGGCAAAATGAAGAAACATAGGAGCTGACATCAAAGGTCTTGGATCAAACACTGATTCTCAGCATTTGTGTTTCACTAGGGAAAGATACTTAACTTGAGGTCCAGTTTTCCCATTTGCCAAATGAAGAGGTTGGACTGATGTCTAAGATCTCTCCTGATCTCTCCTGACTAAATCCTACAACTGTAGGAATGAGGATTTCAGCCTCATTGGATATTTCTTCTAGATCCAATTCACTGTTAGTTCTTTATTGAACTTGATGAACATAATTGAACTTATGGAGCACTGGGTTTAGAGTCAGGAGAAGCTGGATTCAAAACTAGCCTCAGACAATTATTGTGGTGACTCTAGGCAAATCATTTAACTTTTCTGCCTTGGTTTATCATCTGTAAAATGAGGAGATTAAACCCAGGAACCTCTGTAAGGTTCACCCCACAATTTCATCAATGACCCCATGACAAGAATCAAGCTTCATGCTTTCCCACTGCCCCAACTCATTATTAACTAATTCTCCCCTTCCTCTTTCCAGGGCGATTCTGGAGGACCCCTTGTCTGCAAATTCAATGACACCTGGTTCCAGATAGGGGTGGTGACCTGGGGCAAAGGATGCTCCATCCCTTTATACCCTGGCGTTTTTGCCCGAGTTCCATACTTCTCCACATGGATCTCTTATAGCATCCAATCCGTGATCATCTCCAGATCAACAATCATTGCCATTTCTTGGATGACTCTATCAACTGTACTGCTGCTTCTCCGTGTCCTGAGAACCCAATGACTGTCCCTCCTGCTCTTTCCTCCCTTCCTAGCATCTTCCTCCAAGTGCCTTCTCAGTCTGAGAGCTTGACCCTCTTCTCCCTCCATCTGTCCTGTCCCCCAATGGGAGTGGTGGTGAGGGATACAGATGAATACTGGGTCCTTGGACAGACAAGGCATGAGAAGGGGATGAAAGGGAACTGGCTGCTCATGTATGGAAGCCAGAGTCTGAATTTCCTGGATGGGGTGGTGGGCACTGAGGGGGCCACAGGTCAGGAGGACTGAGGTTGCAATGATCTAATTAAATTGTTGTAAAGGAGAAAGTGATGGAGTTCTGTATTTGTCCTCAGGGCAGACAGGCTTAATTCCATGGACATCCAAGGGGTGTGTCTACACCACAACATGGGAAAAACATCCAAAAAGAATTGTGCTGTCAAAGCCTATATTCCCCAGCACTGAGGAATCTGGAGCTAGACAAGGATTTAGAGAGTCAACCTCAATTCAATTAAGTTCAGCAGCCATTTCTGAAAAAAAATTAGATTTTTATTGATGCCTGGTGTTTTGACATCACAGGCAATCTGGATTGTGTAGCTCCCCCTACCACCCAGCCCCGACCCATCCAGTGATAAAGAAAAAGTTAAGCAAAACCAGCTGACATGGCAAATACATCTGACAGCATATGGAACATTTGGCACCCGGACTTTTTCTATTTGCCCCCTTTTAGGGAAAGATCACCAGCTATTTAGGAAGTCTCTTCTGTGTTCAAGGTGCTGGGATACCTGCAAAATTTAGGTAAGATAAGGGCGAAGATCCTCCTGGGACTTAAAACCAAATCTAACCCCAAACAGGTTATTACGGATAATTTTCAACATTCGCCCTTACAAAATCTTGTGTTCTAAAATTTCTCCCTCCCTTCCTCCAACCCTCTCTCCTAGATGGCAAGTACTTCTGTTAAACATATGCATTTTAATATGTATTTATGAGACAGGTTTTCAAATATTTGAAGACTAGTGATGTCCCTTTTAAGTCTTATGTCCTCCTGGCTAATGTCCTCAGTCACTTTAATGAAACCATATGACATGGCTTCCAGTCCCTCTCATCAACCTGGGTGATCTCTGCCTGCTCCCTAAATTACCATTATCCCTCTAGAATTGTGGCGTCCAGAATGGACATGGGGTAGAGTAGAATTCAGGAAGTCTTGAGTTTAAATCCTCCCTCAGATCCTTACTAGCTGTATGATCCTGGACAAGTCACTTAACCTGTCTTGGTGTCCTCAAATGTCTACTGTGGGGGAGATGGCTACAAGGTTGTGATGAGGACCAAATGATTGTTGTTGTTGCTCAATCATCTCCAGTTACATCCATCTCTTTGTGACCCCCATCTAGGGCTTTCTTGGCAAAGATACAGGATCTAGGTTTACCGTTTTTTTTCCCCCAGCCCATTTTACAGATGGAAAAACTGAGGCAAATAGGGTTAAGTGACTTGTTCAGGGTTACACAGTTTACTTTTTAGTGTCTGAGGTTGGATTTGAATTCAAGAAAATGAGTCTTCCTGCTCCAGGTCTTGTGCTCTATCCATTGTACCATGCCATTGACAAAAAGTCCCAATGTTGTGAGGATGAAATGATACATGCAAAGTACATTGCAGATAACATTTAAATCTTGCCTTTCTTATTCCTCTACCTCCTCTTCCTCCTCTTCCCACCGCCTTCAGGGGAGGGAACAGGGCCGAGGATGGGGGACCTGTCACTTCCCATTCTTAAGAAGTCACATTTTGTCTTCCCCGACCAACATCTCATAGTGTGATGGATGGATTTATTGATGGAATTCAGCCCTGATTCCTTCCTATGGTGTGGAGGTGACCCTGGGCTCTTGCAAGCATTTCTAGGAGAGTGAAAACTTTAATGGATACCACCATGCTGGAAGGATTTTGAGTATGGGTCTTGTGACATATCATTCATCCACCACCCAAGAGCTGCCCATCTAACTGGGGAAGGAGATGCCACCGGAAGGTCAGCCCCTGAGGACGAATATTTTGGCCACAGTAACTTATGAAGCCCCCAGTGCCTAGAGGTTGCAATGTGCTGGTTGAAGGAACCATTCCTGCTTTTTCCTACTGCCTTCTTAATAGGCCATCACGGGCCAGTTCCCTTTGAAAGACTCACTTGCCCAAGTGAATCATGGAGATCCGTGAAGTCTTGAAGATGGATGCCTTCTCTTCTTAGCTTCTACCCACATGCCAAGGCATTAGGATACCCAAATTCATTCAGAGATTTAAGTGATGTGTGCATTTTAGGGTCTCCTCCTGTGGGCAGCCACCTTCCCCCATTAGACCAAGATCTTTCTCATCTCTCCTATTAGAGCAAAGGCAGCCCAAGGGCGGAAATTGAGATTTTATCTCCTCTCTACCTCCTACCAAGCATTTATGTATTAAGCACCTTCTGTGACTAATCCTGGACTTTTTTTTTTTTTAAACAAAGGAATATTTATTTCAGAAGACATAATTACAAATAAACAAACATGCTTTGTACCACCTCAGTTTATAGGGCAGGGGAAGCAGCTTAGTTTCATAGCTGAGCTCAACCCATAGAACACAGCACCAGTTCCAAGTCCAAACCCTTCTTTGGGCCTGAGTTCCTGACTTCTGGTTGTACTACCTGCTCTCCTGGCTCCAAGGCCATCACGACTCTAAGTCCCAGTCCTGTGGGGATAGAATGGAAACAAGCATCAATCAGACCCAGTTCTCAGAGCTGAGGTCAAAGGGAAGGCTCGGTTCATGGCATCTTTGCTGGGTGAAGCAGCTGGAAGAGAAGGTAGAAAAAAAGGGAACGGTCCAAAGACAGCAAATGTTTTGAGAGTTTTAAAGACACAGGCGGTCCATCAATGGCTGCCCCCAGTCATGTGGTAGGGGCACAGCATGCCATTCAATCTGGTTCCCAAAAGGGGGGTGGGAGGGTGGACTCAGTGGAGAAGATATGAGGCAATCCACCCATTAGGACGGTGGGTTCTGGAGATGAAGTTCCTTTTGGGAAAGTGTAAAACCAAACTTTAATATGTCCCTGGCCCAAAGGGAAAGAAGGCCTGGAAGCAGATGTTTAGGAGGGATACCATACTATCAATATTCTTGCCTAGCTCTGGAGACTGTTCTTGACCCAGCAGCCCCAGCTTCCCCATCACTTCTCTTACTTTCTAAGTTCAGGTGAGTTCAGGTATAGGGAGAAGTTGATTCTTATTCTCATCTTTTACCTGTTCCTTTGATTTAATATCAACTCCATCTAGATGCAAATTTATACATCAAATCCTAATCTCTTTCTGAACTCTGATCTAGCATTGTCCAATTGGCTATTGAGGTATCCATTATTAAAATGAACATGATAATGAAACTATCTTTCACCCTAACTTGAACCTCCTCAAAATTACCCTATTTCTGTTCAATTTGCCAGCAATGCTTAAATATCCAAGGTTTGAAATCTAGGACTTATTCTTAACTGTTCACTCTTGCTCAGCTCATTGACTATAAAGTTCTGTTGTCTCCAGAAACTGCCCATTGCTCTCTGGGAGGAGATCTGCTGTCTCAACTCAATCTCCCGGCCAGATTCTTCTTCCTGTAGAGAGCCACCAACTCTGACCTAGAGTAGAGAGTCCTCTCCCTTGCTCAATGTTGCCTCCTTTATCCTCCCAGAGAATGGGCATGGAATAAGTCAAGGGCTTCTGGGAAAAAAATACTTCAACCAATGAACTTGCTCCTCCTAAGCATGTAAGCTCCTCCCCAGAAGTTCAAAGGGGTAAAACTCCCCCCAAAGGCCGGAACTAGAGAATTGTTAAGTACCGACTTAGCACCTAGTAAGAACCTAATATCTCATTATCTCATTAGCACTTAGTAAGAACTTAACAATTGACAAACATTGGTCAATTTTACCTCAAAAAAATTTCCCACGATTTCTTTCTTCTCTCTTCTCATACTATAACCACCCTGATTCAGACAATCAAATTTTTTCATGTGGTCTATTGCAGTAGCATTCTCACTCCTTTCCCTTCTTCCCCAGTCTCCCTTTCTCCAGTCTATCCTCCGTAGTAATATCAAAACACTCTTCCTAAGGCACTGCTCAGAAAAGCTCAACGCCTCCCTATTTTCTTTAAAATAAAGTACAAACTACCTCTAGCCCTCCACAATGAGACTCTCCAACCTTGTTTCATATTACATCACTTCGTGCACTCTGTGTGCCCCCTCATTGGAACTACAAGCTGTTTCCTGGACTCGTTGGCTTGCTGGAATCCACTTGAACCAGCTCATAAGAGCTGGTTGTTCAATTTTCAGAGGAAGTTTGGAAGTCACTTTGGAAATCAGCAAATGTTATAAGGAGGGGGCAGCTAGGTGGTATATTGGATGGAACACAGGGCTTGGAATCACGGAAATTCATCTTTATGTTTAAATCCAGCCTCAGACACTTAATAGGTGTGTGACCATGGACAAGTCACTCAAGCTACTTGCTTCAGTTCTTCATCTCTGAAATGAGCCAGAGAAGGAAAGGTAAAACCATTCCAGTATCTTTCCCAAGAATTGGACGTGACTGAAATGACTAAATGACAACAAATAAGGATTTGATTTATTGTTTTGTTAACTGTCTAGACTTAAGTTATAGAGAAAAATGCAAATTAAAGGTGTATTGTGTGTATAGTTTTTCCAGAAACATTTACAAGTATACCCCTGCCTTTTTCTACACTGTATTTTCTGCATCATTTACACAGACCTTCTCCCATGCTAGCATATATATTCTCCTCATCTCTATCTCTTACAATTCTTATCATACTTCTAAACTCAGTTCAAATGCCACTTTCTCTGGGATCCCCCACTAACTAATATTCTCTTCCTCCTCAAATTACTTTGTATTTACAGGAACTTGATATGTACTTATTGAACAGAACTGAATTTCCCATCTGTAAAGTGGGATGATAATAATATTATCTCCCTTGCAATGTATCAGGTCCTCTGCTAAGCATTGGAAATACCAAGAAAGGTAAGAACAATTCCTCATCCTCATGGAATTTAGTGTGATGGGGAAGACAACATGCAAATAACTGTGCACAAGCAAGATCGATACCAGGATAACTATGAAGGGAAAGCATGAGCATCCAAGAGGATGAGGAAAGAGTTCTTGGAGAAAGTAAGAGACTTGAAGGAAGCCAGGAGGTAGAGGTGAGAAGAGAAAGAATTCCAAGCCTGGGGAAAGCCAGCATATATGTCTGGAGTCGGGAGATGAATGCCTTGTGTCAGAAACAGGAAGGAGGCTAGTGTCCCTGAATTGTAGAATACATGAAGGGGGATAAAAGAGGAAGGGACCAGGTTAGGAGGTGGATAAAATAGGAAGGGACCAAGTTAGAGAACAGAACAGTGGTGTCCTTGACTGTAATAGAGAAGTTGGGGAGCAGGGAGAGTCTGGGGTAAAGACAAGGAGCTTGGTTTGGGACATGATGAGTTTAAGATGTTTACAGAACAGCTAGGTGATGCAGTGGATAGAACACAGAAGGTCCTGGAGTCAGGAAGACCTGAGTCGAAATCCTTTCTCAGACATTTACCAGCCATATGACCCTGGGCAAGTCACTTAATTCAGTTTGCTTCAGTTTCCTCATCTGCAAAGTGGGCTGGAGAAGGGAATGGCCAACCAGTCCATTTAATTTACCAAGACAATCCCAAATAGAGTCACAAAGAGAGGTAGGACTGAATGACTAAACAGCAACAACAATGCTGCTGCTACTGAAATTGCCGACTCAATGACACAAGGTAGCATTCTTCAATTCAAACAACTTTTTTGTGCCTCAGTTTCCTCCTCTGTAAAATGGGGACAAGATACTCTAAAGAGGCTTTGTAAATCTTAAAATGCTACAGAAATGGGAGTTGTGATTATTGTTGCTCCCTTCATTACCTGCTGTGCAAGGCTGTGCACTTTTCAGTGTATGTAATACTGTGTTCTGGAAACAGGAGCTTATTATTAGGCCAGCATTTCTCAGATTTTCCTAAGCTGAGATATACTTTGGAATTTGCCGGGAATGTGTTTGCTGGGTGTGAAGAAAGAGTGACAAAGTCTAACAATAATAATGCCTCCCTGCTATAAATATTTATTAAGACAAATAGAAGTATTTATTTATTTTTCCTTTTTTCTGGTTATACATATACATTAATTTTTAAATACACATTTCTTTATGTGTATTTAATGATGCAGGAAAAGAAAAATTAGAACAAAAGGAAAAAAGCACGAGAAAAAAATAAGAAAAAAATGAACATAGCATGTATTGATTTATGTTCAGTCTCCATTTCTATCTGTTTATATATTTATTATCAATTAACTACACCCTCTTCTCTTTTCACCCGAAACATATGAATCTAGGTCATTCTGACTATCCTCTTTCTTCCATTGTGGTCCCTCTGTTCTCTGTCTAACTCTCTCCTTCCTGCACATAGAGCTAGACTAATCCCCCTATTATTCATTGATTCTTTATTGCTTCCCTATCCCTATTATTTCCTAAGAAAAGTCCACTTTGTTGTTCACCATGTCCCCTAAAACCCCTAGGTTCTTTGCATAAGAATTATTGGCTAGTCCTGCCTTCTTCACTCAGAGCAATCTATCCAATGCTATCCAATAAATATGCTATATTTATTGCACATCATGGCATGTTTTTAGTGGATAATAGGATTTTAGAGCCAGAAAAATCTTGTGGATCTTCTAATGTTGCCGAGATTATCCAGCAGCAGGAGTATTTGAATCCAGGTCTTATAACTGCAGATAGAATCAACCAGTAATCATCTATCAGATTTTTATTATGTCTTTTTGATGATCCAAGCATTGAGAATACAAAAAAAGGAGAAATGATCCTTGTCCTCAAAAAGTTTACATTCTACTCAGAGAAATAACCTATACGCATACAAGTATGTGGAAGATGATACAAACAAGTCAGTTTAAGTTGAGCACCCTTTCTACTCCTGACTTTGCAGGACTTTTCATTTCTCTCTGACATCCCATGTGGGCAAAGGGGACGGATGGAAAGCGCAGTTTTTCTCGTATGGAGGCCAGTGTCAGACAGGGGAAGTTCAGAACCCTTTTAGCCTGTCCTCTCGAGCCTATCAATGGATTGCAAGGAAGGGTGCTGTTACCCCAAACCGAATATAATCATGAGCAGTTGGAGTCTTGTCTTTCTCACTGACCTACTTAAGAAGTGATCTGGTGGAAAGAATTTGCTGTCAAACTGGGACAGGGTGAATTTATCCCCTGTTACATTTCTTCCCTCTCCCCTGCCTCAAAGTGCCTGGCAAACGAGCATCACTGGTCCTTAAACCTTGTTTACTTGCTGTCTGTACTTCTATAATGGGTTTTGTCTCCAGATAAATGAGCTGATTTCCATTGGATTTCTGCGTGAAGTTCACTGTAGATGAGTGGGCTAACCCTGGATCGGAGTGGGGGAGACCAGGATTACAAAGGGGGACTTCTGGAAAACAATTTAGCTTCTATCTCTATTCACTTTCATTCTACTTATTTCTAACTTTCTATGGAGGATTCAATGCCAGTACACAAGTAAATAATAACAAGGTACCTTATGTTACTAAGTACTTTATGTTTTTAAAGTATTTTTACATGCTATCTTATCTGATCCCCAAAACTCCCCTGAGAGGGAAGAAAAACAGGATTGCAAATGAGAACACTGAGGCTTATGGATATTAGGAAATTAAGTATTAAGAACTTATATGAAGTCAATGAATAAAAAACCTCAATGACTCCAACTTCGATAGGATTTAAAACATTTTCCTAACAAAAATCCTATGAGGTGGGAGTATTATTTCAGTCCTACAGATGAGGCAACTGAGGTTCGGAGAGGAAGTAGTTTCACCCACAGACTTAGTAAGAGCTAGAGTCCCAGCTGGTCCTCTAGTCTCCTGATGATAATCTCAGTGCTTTTTCTACTGCACCATATGGCTGCTAATGGTGGCGTTTCAGGCTTTACCCAGTAGGTGAGAGATGTTTTGGGTGGGATGTAGGAGGCAGAAAGACCTGATGGCAGCCTTGGATTTAGGTAGAAATTGAATGCCAGAGAGGAAGTGACTTTCCAAGATCACAGAACAAATCAGTAGAATCTTAGAATGGGATATCTTTGAGTTGATCCCACATGACCCCCTAATTTTGCAGATGAGGAAATTGACATTCCCGGATGGACCACAGCTTTAACAATGGGGTAACCAGCTTCAGAAGCCCTCTGACTAACCTCTGCCTTTTGCAGGTGGGGTGACTGGAGACGTGAGACCTTCAGCGTTTTTGCTCAAGATCACACAGCTGGGTCGTGGGCTTGGGAGTGTGACTCAAACTCGGATCTCTCGGGTTTTTTTATTTCCACCGAGGCTACACAGCAGAGCTGCCCAGTGCGTCTGAGTGGGTAGTAGTAACACGGGTTAATCGAAAAAACCAGCCTCCCTCTTCCCCACCCACCCCCTCCCCATCCTCCTTGTGTTTTTCAACCCTCCCACCACAGACTAATGAGCAAAGCAGGGCCCGCAGGGTGAAAAAATGATTCTTCCATGATGAGTGGTAGGCTGTAACTTAAGGCAGGGGAATCACAATGTGCTCTTTCCCAACGCGGGGACCATTTTATCTTCTGAGGTCAGCCTGGGAAGGCCTTGGGTTGGGGTGATGAATCAGCAACCTTCTTCCCCCCTCGCTCCCATCTTCCCTCTGACAGGCAAAGGAACTCTGGGGAGAGACTCCGATGCTCCGGAAGCTGGGACAATGCGGGCGTGGGTCTGGGGGGACACGTGGCCGCCGGGAGAGATAAGGGGCTGGACGGCCATACAGGAAGGTGGGAGCAAGAACATGGGAGAGGCACGTGGGGCTGGAGGAAGTACCCCCACTTCTGACCTCCCTTGGAGGAATTCCAGTGTGTGTGTGTGTGTGTGTGTGTGTGTAAGGAATCTTCCCGAGAAGTCAGAATGTCAGGGCCTGAAATGACCACTGTCCCTCGCAGATGGGACAGAGTGCAATAGTCAGGCTGGCCAGCCCCCCTTCCCAGAGACAAGGACAACTGGATTGGGATTGACCGAATTCTTGCCGTGTTTCTGGAGAATGGAGAAGGCTGGGTATGGGAGGGACTCCTAGTAGTGACCCAGTCTGACCCACTCGTTTTTACAGCTGGGAGAAACTGAGACCTGGACTTGCTATGGGCGAGCTACTCATAAGCACCGGTTTTCTCCCGAGATCTCCTGACTTGTGTTTCCGAATGAACCAGAATTTGGGGTCAGAAGGGGAGAGTTTGCATATGGATTCCGCTCCCTGCTCTTCCCTTTCTGCCTTGTCCTCTGTAAAATGAAGACGTAGCACTAGCTAACTGCTTTCTCTCAGTTTTCTTTCAGTTCTAAACCTGGTAAAGGAGGAAATTACGACTGATTGATCTTCTCCTAGTGGAGTGCTTTTGTCCATGGTGCTCTTGGTCTCTTAATGCTAGAATTTGGTCATTGTTTAAATATGGGGGGGTTTGGGGAACAATGAAGAGTTAAAGGTGACTCTGAAACTGGAAAAAGGATGGGGCCCTTCAAAGAGAGATGTGTTAGGAAGAGGGGTTAGTTTGGGGAAAAGAGACAGGTTCAGTTTTGGACCTGTTGCTTTCGAGATGCCTATGTATCTCACAGAGCTGGAGGCTGGTACTAAGTCTAGTGCTCCCTTTCCCTTTCATCGAGCCCCCTACCCCAAACTTTGCCATGTTCTGAAAGTACAGACCCTCTGTCTACGGCCCCACCCCCAAAGGCATCATCCCCTCCATTCCCCACATACATGCAAAAGATGGTCCCAGCATCCCTCACAGGCGCAGTCCCCAAATGGTTTTGAAATGAAATGAATTGCTGGGATGCTCCGTCCTACTGAACAGGTCTTAAATTTATCTTTTGTTGTTAACACAAAAGCTTTGGCTGCGAGGACTAGTTTTACTTGGGTGCAAACTTTCCCCATGCATCTCCTCTATGTTCTTCCTGATTGGCTCCTAACTGGAGTTGGTTGTGGATACCAAGGGCAATCCTGTAAGTCCTTCAGGACAACTCTTGGAAAAAGAACTGAATGATTAAGTAAACAAAGCTGCTCATTCTGGGGGAGACAATGCTGAAATAGTCTTACAGGCTTAAAAGTTGCCATTTTGGTACAGAGTTAAAATTTACAAAGTGCTTTCCACACCATCAGAGCCCAATTTAGGGTGCAGCAAAGGAGGCATTTCCCTGGAAGACTGAAATTCAGAATGTGCTAATTGTGCTCCTTCATTTAAGCAGGTAGAAATAAAGGGAGTTTAGCAACTATTTTTCAAATAATTGGCTTAAAAGCAGAACACTACCAGATTGTACTCCTTCTTACTTCTCAACTATGAGTTCTTCCTCCTCCTTTATCTATCCTAATTCTGCTATATTCCCTATACTAGTAGCAGCAACTCTAGCAGTGTCAACTTTCTTGGCTGTCAAGGTGTTTCCTTCCTTTACAAGCACCATTATTCCCATTTTACAGAAGAGGAAATAGAAACTTAGGTGAAATGCTTTTCCCCAAATCACCCGGGAAGCATGGTGTCCTGCTTCCAAGTCCAATTCTCTTTCCACTAATGCAGGCTGCTTTCTTAGCCCAACCTCCCTACAAAAAAGTCCCTCCCACAGCAAAAGGAGGACATCTCTTCAGGACATCTCTTAGTGAAGAGTTCAAGTCAGAATCTACAATATAACTTCATCCTGGGCCACATCTCCATCCCCCCCAGCCACCCCTACCTCCCCACCCCCGACCTTGCTCCTTCTATTAGTTGGTTAGTTGTTGTCCGACTGGAAGAAGACCAAAATGATATTGCTGTGATGGGGTCATTGTAAAGTGCGTCCACCTGATGGATCAGACCGATGTGGGCTTGGAAGGCTCCACCACAGGTTGGGCATGAATAGTCCACATGAACTATTTCACGTGGAGATGTCTTTATGCATCTCATATTTCCTTTGAGCTGCTGAATTCTGCTTTGCCCATGGAGCACGGAGCCTTCTTTGATGTGGGCAGGCCATACTGGGCGGTCCTGTGCCATGTCCCCCGGTTTTACAATCTATTCCAAAGTTCTTCCAGAGAGATCTTTAGAATGTTTCTGTACTGCTGACCTCTATGTGAGACTTGCCTTGTATGAGTTTTCCACAAAGTAGTCTTTTAAGCAAACATATGTTTGACATTAGAATAATGTGGCCAGCCCATCAGAGTTGTGTTCTCTGCAGCAGAATCTGCATGCTTGACAGTTTAGCTCAAGAGAGGACCTCAGTGACTGGTATCTTATCCTGCAGGCGATTTTCAGAATCTTCCTAAGACAATCCGAATGGAAGAGATGTGGTTTCCTGCTTGCTCTAGGAAGACCGTCCAGGTATGACAGGGATACAGTAATGAAGTCGGCACAATAACCATAGACCTTTAATTTGGTGGGCAGCCTGATACTTCTCTCCCACACTTTCTTTTGGAGCCTTCCAGAAGCTGGGCTTGGCTGCTAAGATAAGTGAACTTAATCCTCTGCATTAATAATTTCTCCATTTGCTGTAACCATGGTTCCACAAATGGGTGGTATGGTGCTGGCTGGTGGAAGACCTTTGTTTTCTTGGTGTTAATTGTCAGGTCAAAATTAGCATAAACGGCAGAGAATTCATCCACATTCTATTGCATTTCAGACTCAGGGACTGCATTGAACGCACAATCATCTGCAAAGAGAAAATTGGACATTAACTCTCCCTCCACTTTAATCTTGGCTTGTAGCCTTTCCAAGTTAGTTTTTTAAAATTTCCCTGGAGTGCAGTAGTTAACTTTGTTGCCATTTTGTCCTTATGGAAGGCATCTGAAAACATCAATGAAAACATTATATCAAAAAGCATGGGAGCAAGCATGCAGCCCTGTTTTGTTCCATTGACAACTAGGTAGCATTGTCCATTATCCAGAACCCAAGCAAGCATGCTATCATGGAACTAATGTACAATAATGATGGACTTCTTCAGGCAACCAAATTTTTCCTGACATTCTATAAGTCACAACTGACAATATCAAAGGCCTTGGTCATCAACAAACAGATGTACAGACCTCTCTTCTGCTCCTGGTGTTTTTTCTGGAGTTTTTGAGCCACAAGCAGCATATCAACCATTCCTTGGTTCTTTCTGAAACTACACGGGTAGATGACCACCTTCCAGGTGAAGAATCATTTAGTTAAAGAGGATTCTGGCAAGTAATGACTAAGGGAGAGATAATACCTTCTCTTCATCACAACTGTCATAGGCAATGTTTTTCCGTCTATTGTCACAGACAACCAATTTCCTTTTCCTTTGTAGAGATGAGCAATGGAGCATCCTTGAACTCCTGGGGGATAACCTCTTTTTGCTGTCTCATCCAGAAGATTTCAGTTAGCTTTTGTTGAGCAGTGAACCCTCTGCTTTGTAAGTCTTAGCTGGAATAGAATCAGCACCAGGTGCTTTGCCACATGATAGGTGCCTAATGGCATTTACAATCTTGACTTCAGTTGGAAATTTGGCTAGAGAGCAATTGACTTTAATCTTAGGTAAATGGACGATGACTTCAGTATTGATTGATTAGGGAAGTGTTTAGCCCATCTCTCCAGGATCATGTCCTATCAGTAATCAGTGTGGCTCCATCACCACTGTTAGTTGAGATGTCTTTGGCTCATAAATAGATTTCAAGGCATCATAAAAGCTCTTTGGATTATTACTATCAGCGTAAAATTGAATATCGTTCCTTCTTACTGAGCCAAGAATCCTACATATCTCTAAGCTTTGCTTGCATTTTATTTTAGATGAAATTAAATTCTGCCTTCTTAGATACAGACAACCTATACTGCTGATAAATCTGTGGACTTCTCATTTTTCATTTAGCAACTTCTGAATTTCCTCATCATTTTGGTCAAACTAATCCTGATCTTTGCAAGTGTTCTATAAATTCAGTGCTATACAACAAATCCCTGAAAGCTACCTATTCTTTTTCTACTCCACTGTTGCCAACTCAGTAATTCTTCCCAGTTAGCGAGGAGCTACTCACTTTCAGAGAAGCTCTCTAATCTGTTGACTTTGTCTCCCGATAGTCATCTTGCCTTTGTGACTGAATAGTTGAAAAGGATTAGTCTATGATCAGTCCAGCACCCTACACCAAACCTAGCCTTTGTCACTCACACATCCTTCTCCTTACAATGACATAATCTGTGAAATGCCAGGGATTTCTGTGGGAGTGCATGTATAACATTTTGTGGCATTTAAGTAATCCAGAAGACAGTGGTGGTGATGAGAAGCTCATGAGACACTGGCTTTGAGGAACAGATCAAATACCTCAAAGCCTCACAACACAAGTCTTCTCCCTCTTCTGCAACCCTTTCATTCAACTGATCCTCCAAGGCCCAGATGTCAAATAGATAAACAGATGTACAGACCTCTCTTCTGCTCCTGGCATTTTTTTCTGGAGTTTTTGAGCAACAAGCAGCATATCAACCATTCCTTGGTTCTTTCTGAAACTACACCAGTAGCAGAGGATCTGACATGTCTTCCTGGGTGCTGTCCTTGGTCTTTGATCTGTTCCTCAAAGCCTGTGTCAAATGACACCATCTTGTTTGCACTCCATTGGATTCACTCCAATCTGATGATATCTTTTCTGAAACTTACACCCAGAACCAGATGCAGTAGTTCCAATGTGGTCAGTCAAGGGAGAGGACAGCAGGACCCTTTATCCATCCAGCTGTCGACACTGTGTCTTTCTTAATGGACCTTTGGATTGTTTTAGCTGCTTTGAGTGCTGAGACCCTCAGACATTTTTCGTGCGATTTCTTATATAATCCATGACTTATGCTCCTTCCTATCCCACCCTCATCCTGTACTTGTGAAGCTGATTTGGAGACATTCAGCCTTGCAGGTACTTCTGTTGGGTATATCTTTTCTTCTCCACCATGACAATGCATGCAGAATAAATGCAGTTAGAAGGATACTGAGGTGAGAGAGAGTGAATGGAAGTTCTCTAGCCCTAAGGAAGGAGAAGGGGAACTATTGAGGAAATAAATAAGTTGTTGCCTCAGAAATTTGAAGGTCCAGTTCAGGAGACAGGATTCAAATATTCTATTTAGTTTAATTTACTAAGCACTAAAGCCATAATTGTGCCTGAGGATTAAAATTTATATTTTGTGGTAGGGGACATAGCATGGCAGGACAAAGGACATTCCAAGCCATCTATCAAGAAGTTGGGAGAGGGTCATTCCAGAACAGGGGGAAATTCCATCCCTCAGAAAGTCTGGTCCTCACCCCCTTAGGGCTGGGAGAAGGTTAATCCTGGAGGAAAGATTCCAATTACAAAGCCCTGGGGATGGTGGCTAGGGACCTGGGGAAGGTCAAGAGATGAGGTGATTGCAATCAGGAATGACTGCTAATTACCAAAAGGAAGAGTTACCATCTTCCAGTTCTGTGGGAGAAGAAATTTCTATCAGATCATCTGGGTAAAGCTCAATCTCCCCATGGCCGATTGTTCAATGCTTGGAGTGGGAGAGATACGGAATAAACAATTAATTGATTGGTGGAAAAGGATCAAAAAAGACTCCAGAATCTAGAATAGGAGTTCCTGACCCAAGGAATCAGTGGAGAGATGACAGAGGAGTTTGTGAAATTGGATGAGAAAAAAAATACATCTTAATTTTCACTGAAGTCTAACTGAAATCCAGCATTGCCTTCAGTTATTTGAAAGTATTATTCTGGTAAGAAGTTCATAGGTTCATTAGACTGTCAAAGAGGTCTGTGGTATAAAAAGGGTTAAGAACCTTAGGTTTGGAGCTAGGGGGACTTCCTACCTATGTGGAATCAGTGATGAAGGGGAAGGAGGGAGGACTACTTGATGCTCTAAGCTTGTTCCTCATTGGAAAGGGATCTCTCAGACCGGGTGAGACCTTTAGTTTATCCTTTATGACCAGTGGGTTAGAGCAGACCTACAGGCCCAAGAAGCCAGGTAGGGGGACCTCCAGAGGCCCTGCAGCTGGGACACTCTGGGATTCTTTCCCTCCCCCTCCTGGAAGAGAATTTCGTCCAAGTTTCTCAGCTCCTTTAGTGGCTCTCTCCATTCTTTACGATCCTTCCATCCCATAAAAGAGGTCACCGCTGTCTCTTGCCCAGAACCTCTGGAACCAGCTGTCCTGAATTTGGCTTGCCTTGCCCAGGCCAAAGGGGATCTGGACAAGCTGGAGGCTGACATGGTGCCGTGTGTCTGCATGTGGCAGGCGCACGTGTGGGCTTTGGGGGGAGAAGGGTGTGTGTGTGTGTGTGTGTGTGTGTGTGTGTGTGTGTGTGTGTGACCTAGGAAAGGAAAAGGGGAAGGTTACCACACATCAGGGAAAACAGCTCAGGACTCTGCCATAGAGTCTCGTCATGGGAGCTCTGGTCAGTCCTGAGGTTTTTTAACCTCCTGGACTCCCTCTTTGTAGAGGGAAAGCCACTGGTCACTTAAGAAAGGCCATTGTTGGCCAAAGCCTGCACTGGACATTTCCCTGCGTCTGACCGCCACACATGCACACACACTGTCTGCTGTCATCAGGAAGCTCCTGGTTCCAGTGGGAGAGAGCTCTTGCCCTCTGAGAGCCCCTGACCTGAGAGGACAGGCAGCCTATCCTTAGGGAGCCCTTGGCCTGAGGATGAAGATGGGATGGAAACTCCCTGTGACCAGGATGTTCTCCCCAATTCTACCCCCCCCAAGCTAAACGTCCTTAGTTTGAGCTATTTTAATGGGTAACCAAAGCTGTCATTATCTGAACATTAGGAGCTTCAGTTGTAGCCTTTGCTTTCTCCAACAGACCAGGAATCCCGAGAGGCGAGGACCACATCATCTTCCCCTTGCTCGCCTCATGCCCTTGCCAGAGACAGAACTAGGGGAAGGCACCTGGCCCTTTGCCCCAGAATGCCAACAGGGAGGGGAGCAACTCTCGGGGCACAGGTTGTACTCTATGGGGGGGCACCCCTTCTCCCAGCACCTCTCCCTCTGGTTGGACTGCCCTCTGTCTCACTGCCATCTCCCCGGACCCTCCTCCTAAGTAGTTTTGCACCAAATGAAAGAAATCCTGGTCATGGCCCTGGGGCCATCATTCCCCTGACTCCCACTCACCCAGGGAGCTGCCAGCCTGTTCTCTCCAGGGACGGGGAGTTCATGCTACTTGAACACACGAGGAAGCTAAAGAGCTGCCAGGGATCCAGAGAAGGAAAGAGCTCCCTCTCTAGCCCTGATTTGGGGGCTGGCTCACCCACCCCAGGGGGAAAAGCAGCAGTCCTTCCAATAAGGTCACTAGAGTGGTCTCTGCTATTTAGCAACATCAAGCTGGGGATGCAAAAAAAGCATCCTGATTAATAAAAAGTTTGATGGAAATTTCATATGTTGACTCCGATCCTAAACATTTTCCAGTCACATCTGGTGGTGGTTGGAAGCCTGGCCTGCCTGTTTATGTTCACAATGAGAACATTTTTTCCAACCCTGTCAACAATTATTTTCTCCCTCTGTAGGGTCAAGGGGCAGACTTACCCAAGTTGTTAAATTCCCCAATTCTGATGAGCCACTGGCTCCTTCCTTGCTCCCCGCCTCCCCCTATTCCTCTCTTCTATTCTCTTTCCTTTTCCTTTTTCAGGAAAGGATCAAGATATTTAAAACTAGAAAAGATCTTAGAGACCAAGTACAACTCTTTTCTGTTTAGGAGAAGGAACTGAGGTCCAGAAGTGATTTGCCAAAGGTCACTCAACTAGTAAGTGACAGACCTTGGATTTGAACTGAGGATGCCTTTAATTTTAAAGCCAGTATTCCTGAGACAGAATCATTTTTCTGGAGGAGATACTGTGCCAAAAAGAGAGGGAGGATTTTCCTGGGCTGAGAGAGTTGGTTGAGAGTATCCCAAGAAGAGAAGATGGTGTGAGAAAAAGGAAGACAAGGAAGGATAAGAATGTAGCTTGAACAAAACGTGTTTGATCAAGTCTTAGAATATTATACAACTGAATTGTTATATTTTTATTAAGTACTACGTGGAAAATAAGATGAGTTCCTTGAAGATTAAAGACTTTGAACTTTATCCTATGGGTAGAAGGGGTCCATTAAAGATTTCTGAATAAGGGAATGGGGTATGTAGAAATTTATTTAGTCAATGTATGCTGAATGAATTGGAGAGGGAAGAAACTAAGGCAGGATAGACTTTGACGAGGAGTTCGAATGACGAAGGTCTGAACTTGGGTGGTGATGGTGGTAGAAACAGGGTAGAGGAGACAAATGGGAGAGGTATTATATCAATATATTCTCTGCTCCCCATTTTATTAGTGGCTTTCCTAAAATGGGTGTTACAACCCAAAACTAAAAACAATACTCAAGATGTGGTCTAATCAAAGAAGAATACAGGGGAACTCTGTTCCTAATCCTAGGTGAGTTCTCTCTCTTCATTCAGACTCAGATGACTGTTTTCTTGGTCGTCAAATTATATGGTGGAACCATATTCCACGTCCCAGACTGGGACTTCTCCATGGCAATAGACTGGACCCACCTTGAGTCACAGTCCTATTGGGACTGAACTTAAACTCTATAAAGACAGAGGTTTGATATTCGTTATAGGAGATCTAAAACCAACCAGAGACTGAGACCATTATAACAATGGTCAAAACCAAGGGGCTAATTTCAGGTACAACTTGACCCATGGCCCCAGGTCACTTGTTGAGTTCTCATCTTTACCGGAGATAAAGTACTCTAAGCCACAGGACAGACTGAGTCTGAATGAAAGTTCAATTGCTGAGTTGTGCCCCTGGTTACAACCCTAGCCCGGGTCACCACAGATTGAGCCCCCATCTGTTTGAAGAATGAGCAGTAATCCTGGTCCTAGCCTGAGACCTAACTCTAGGCATAGACTGAAGCCCAATCAAGATCATGCACTGAGTCATATCAGAATCACAAAATTTTAGGAAAGCACATCATGATCCAAAAAAGAAACCCAGGTCTCTAGCCTTGAACTCTTCCAGGAAGGGGTGCCCGCTGTCTACCAAAAGAAGCCTTTTCCCTTCTGAGATAGATACCTCTGGTTATTGGGAAGCACTTCCTGATGGGAAACCTACATTTTCCTTTTTGAAAATCCTAGTTCAGCCCTTTGGGGCCACACTGAATAATAAATGTGTTCCATATAACTGCTTTCAGGTACCTGAGAACAATCATCTTCATGGTTTCCTTGAGTCTTCCATTTTTCAAATGAAACATTGCATGATCTTCCAACTAATCTTCACTTAATATGGACTCAAGGCCCTTCCCTGCATAGGTCTGGCCATATCATCCCTCCCCCCAATGAATACATTTTACTGACTCCCATTTACCTCCAGGACAAAGCATAAAGTCTTTTATTTTGCATTTAAAGCTCTCTATTACCTGGCTTTGCAAGGAAGTCTTAGATTTTACTTTCCTCTATATAGCCCAAAATCTAGTGCACTGATTCATTTGCTGTTCCTCAACTCCATCTCTCATGTCCGTGTCTCTGCACTGGCTGCCCCCATTCCTGGAATGTTATTTCTCCTTACTTTTGCTTTTTAGAATTCCCTAAATTCTTTCTTTCTTTTTATTTACTTATTTATTTTAATAGTCTTTTATTTCCAAACATATGCAAAGATACTTTTTAACATTCACTTTTGCAAAACCTTGTGTTCCAAATTTTTCTCTCTCCCTCTCTCTCACCCTTTCCCATAGATAGCAAGCAATCCAATATAGGTTAGCCTATTCTTTTAAAACGGAGATAAAATTCCATCTTTTGCAGGAGGTCTTTCCAGATTCCCATTCTAGTGACTTCTCTGCATGTCTATCCATCTACTCTCTATATATTATCTATGTATTTAGTTATTTGCATGTTCTTTTTCCCATTAGATTGGAAGATTCCTGAAGGCAAGAATTGGCTTTTCCTTTTGGGTATCCCCAATACCAAGCTCACATAGTAAATACTTACACAATGCCTTCTGACCTCCTAATTGACTTAAATTACAAATTGGGGCCAAAGGAAAGTTCAAAGATGGAGATCATACTTGAAAAATAGACTGAACCTCTCTGATAGATCTAGCTCTAATCTTTATAATATTTGGAGATCTGATCTTGATCCCAGATTATTTTTTATTAATCCACCCCATAGACCAGCCTCTAATCCCATCAGCTGGGGTAAAATTACATGCCATGGTTTCATGTAGGTAACGAGAAATCACATGAGGATAGGTCAGGGACAGGCAAGGGTCACATAGCTTCTGATTCCACTAGAGAAAAACAGAGGAAGACATTGGCCCAGGTGGGCCAATGGATTTGGATTCATGGAGGCTCTGGGTTCGAATCTTGCCATAGATAACTGACTAAATGTATGACTCTGGCCAAGCTACTTAACCTTTCAGTTTTTTCATCTGTGTAATAGAGATAATAACACCTGCCTCTCCAAATTGTTGTAAAGCTTAAATGAGATAATATTTAAAATTATTACATTAAAATTATTATACATACTGACTTTGTTATCCGGCCATCACTGAATAGTCCTTTGACATTGTTCTTTTTGCTTGAGATCTCAGACAGATCTCAGAGCCTGGTGCTCAAGACTTCCCTAGAAACAACTATAACATAAAGGAATATAAAGATGCCATTCAGGAACACCAGGAACATTGAGAGTCATATTGCTCCGCCCTTCTTCCCAACCCCTTCAAGACCATTATTTCTCCAGCACCAGTACAGAAAGCCAGCAGCATTTCAACACCCTAGACTTTCCTTTGTTTACTTCCCACAGTCAGCCTCAGAATTATTGCCATTGAGATGAGGGGAGAAAGACAGACAGAAAGAGACAGAAAGACAGACAAAGATAGTGAAGGGGGGGAAAAGACACAGAGAGAGAAAGGAAGAGAAGAGAGGAGAGAGAGAAAAGAAAGAGACAGAGAGAGAAAGAATGAAGAAAAAAAGAGAGAAGTGTTTTCCCCTTTTGCCCCCTACTTAAAAAGAAAGGCACAAGGGAAAAGGCAAGGAGTGATTTCTTCCATGTCTGGCTCTCTTCTCTGCTTCCAGGATGAATTCCTTGGCTTCACAGAGAGCATCTTTCCTCTGCAGAGCTGGCAGGCTTTAGAGTGGTCACCAGGGGCTTGGGTGATCCCTCAGCCAGCCAATGGCTAGCCAGCTACAATTCCATCAAGCTGATGGAGGTGCTTCTTCATATTCCTGAAGGACCCACAAATGTAACTACATCGTCTTTACACTTTCTTTACAAGCTGTGAATGACCACTCCTTGTTTTTTGTGCCCCTTATATAATCCACGAATGGGTCACTCAGGGTGTGAGTCTCATACCCTTTACAAGTTACAAAAGGAATCTTGCAAAAATTGGAAAGGCGGAACCCTTTACAAAGTGAAAAGTCAACTGCCTTAACACTCCATTGTTTCTGTTTCTAACACTTGACTTTCTACAATCTCAACTCAATTAGCCAGAGATCTCCCATGTGGAACTCTATCCTCTCATTTTATCTTTACAAAAACCCTTTGAAGTAGACAAGGAAGAAATGATCATATGATTGATGTATACCCCTGAAAGAACCCAAGCGTCTAGTCCAATATTCTTCCTGCTGAACCTCATCGACTATTTGCTTAGTGAGCAGCTGCCCTTTCCAGCCTCTTTGTGTTCCATGTCTTGTCCATCTCGGATCAGTGCTAGTATCTAACCTTAGGAAACTTGGGGAATCAAGATGAGAAATTCTTTTTTTTTTTTTTTTTTTTTTTTTTTCCCCTGAGGCTGGGGTTAAGTGACTTGCCCAGGGTCACACAGCTAGGAAGGGTTAAGTGTCAGAGATCAGATTTGAACTCGGGTCCTCCTGAATTCAGGGCTGGTGCTCTATCCACTGCGCCACCTAGCGGCCCCCTAGATGAGAAATTCTTGAGTTTGACTTAGCCAGGTCCTGAGGTCAGATCTGGGATAGCCCTCCACTCCCCACATCCTGACATCACCATCGAAGAGAAGATTCACCCTCAAATAGGAACAAATGGGCGCAGAGGGCCTGGACAGGAGTCCTCCATTGTTGCCAAAGGGCGGGCAGGATGCCCATCTGAGCTCAGGGAGGGTGCTGACTAATGGGTGCTGCAGTAGGGATTCAGGCAGCAACTGAGACATGAGCGGGCGGGCAATGACGCTGATATTCTTGCTGGCCCAGAGAGTGGGATCCTCCATCGTTAAATGAACCCGTTTCAAGACCTCCAACAAGAGATGTACAAGCGCAAATCTGCCTCCCTCCAGTTCTAGGCAAGGTCACCTTCCTGTTCTCCATCCCTAATACCTGCTCACCTGAAGAAACCATCCAAGGCCCAGGTAGCTTGGAGTTCCTGTGGCCTTGTGAGTAATGGAAGCTCCTTGAAGGGAGACCAGAGACTCCCTGAGGGCTTAGACTCATCTTTCTTATTAATCAATTAATTAAGTCAAGTGCACAGCCACAAGAATTGATTAAGAATTTACTATGTGCCAGGCTTGGTACTAAATCCTAGAAAGATAATCCCTGCCCTCACAGAGCTTCTAATAGGAGAAAACAGCAAATAAAAGGGAGCTGAAAAGTGGACCAAGACAAAGCTTTCACACAGAGTGGCCACAGAGAGGCCACACAGGACAACAAATGACAAAGGAGGCAAGAGCCCTGAGTTCGAATCCTAGCTCTGCCGCTTACCCGTTTATGTGAACCTGGGCCAGTCCTCTTCCATCCCCGAGCCTCTCTCCTCCCATTTGCCATAGCCTGAGCAGACTGCAATTAGATGATCCCAAAGGTCTATGCTAGCTCTGACTTCTGAAGAGTTGATAGATCAATTTGTCTCTTTGATTCTCAACTTTCTCATCTGTAAAATAGGTATAAATCCGTGTTATCCACCTCACAGAGTCCTTCTGAGGAAAGTTAGGTTATTATTATTATTACATATTTTATATATTGATATTTATATACTATTACATTTCAATTTATATATTATTATGTAGTAATATGAATTCTCATTCCTTTTTAGTTCTAGTACTTTCTATTTATCCTGTACACACAGTTTGTTGATTCTCCCCTCAGACTATGAGCTCCTTGAACGCAAGGATTATTTTTTATCTTTCTTACATCTCCAGCACTTAGCACAGTGCCTGGCACTTAATAAATAGTAGGCACTTAATAAATGCTTAATTGACTGACAAATAATGAAGCTGAGTCATGGGAATAATATTCCAAAGCCACTGTAGGATTTGGACTTAAAGATAACTCGATTCACCTCCCTTCATATTAGAGATGAAATTGAGATCTAGAGGCTGGCGTGACTTGCCACATATTTAGCAAGTGGTAGCAAAAAATTGTGTCAGAATTTGAACTCAGCTCCCCTCACTCGGAATTTGCTCTTTCCCCATTATATCGTTGTAACAAAGGCAATGATACTGTTTTCAGACTTAGAACGGCCTTTGCTAAACTTGACTCCCAGAATGAGGGCTCCCCAAGGCAAGAAGCACAATCTGGGGGGAGGTCTTCAAGGCTATCGCTGCCCCTCCAGGTTGATCATTTGCATGGATCCCCTCCTGTCCTCCCCTCCCCCTCCCCATCAGTTCCCCATTCCCCCACTAGATGGAGGCAGACCTTAATGTATCCTCAGATGACCAGCTATGGACAACTTCCATAAATTCTAAAGGCCAAAGTGTGTGGTCCAGGGGGGAGGGGGTTTTAATTCATTTTCTCCCCTCCTTTCTCCCTTTTAATTCAGTGGGTAATGGATTGGAAAGAGCCAGGTGATATAAAATATAAAGTGAGAAATGGGACAGGAAATGGGAAGCAAAAGGCACAGGAACGGAGTAGAAAATTTTCTCTAAAATTCACTCTTGGAACTGAGCAGGTTCCAGGCACTTCTTGCTGCTTCTCTGTCTCCCCAAGGTTTGGAGACGTTATAGGGCAAGATTCTAGGGACAACCAGGAAGTTCATCAGTAAGAGTATCTAGTGTCCTACAGGGTCAGGGGCTCAGATCAGAGGACCTAGCATGTTAGAGCAAAAAGGGCCCTGAAAATCCCTCATCCCCCCCCCTCACAGTCCCGTGGTTAAGGGAGGGGAGTGCAGGGTCCAGCTCATGTGCAACAGGTCCAAATCTTGAATTCAGATCTTAGGACTCTACACTCCATGGCCTCATCAATGCGGTCCTGACTCAGCTAGGCTGCAGGCACTTAAGTGGGGGAGAAGGGAAGGAGAGGAGTCTCAGGGACCAGCGTCTGCCCCAATGAGAGCATCCAGCTTGGCTGTGGACATCCTCCAGCCCATAGGAATGACTAGAACGGAAGCAGATCCAAGCCACATCTGGAAAATGGATGCTGTGGTTCCTGCCCTCTTCCTCCGATTTTGGGAAGCTCCCAAGCTTCACCTCCAGTCCGTGCCCCGTGAAGAGCACCCCCCCCTCTGAGCAAACCGATACTTAGGATAATGAGAAACATGGGACTTCAGGGCTGCGAGGGATTTCTAAGAAAGCCCTGCACTTGAATTTAAAAAGTCAGTTCTGCAAGTACCAGATGGGGAGATGAAAAAGATCTGAGGGTTTTAGTAGCCTGCAAGCACAAGATGAGTCAGCAAGGAGACCTGGCAGCTGGAAGAGCTAAGAGAACCTTGGGCTTCGTGGACAGAGGTCATGAGCCCTGAACAAAGGAGGTGGCGGTTGTGTCCTCCTCGGCTTTGATCAGGTCACATCAGAAATGCTGAGACCAGCAGAGTGCCCGGCCCAGAGTGAATGCTTATCAAGTTCCTGTGTACTGTATCCCTTCCTTCCTCCTTCCATGCTTCCTTCCTTCCTTCCTTCCTTTTCTCCTTCCTTCCTTCCTTCCTTCCTTCCTTCCTTCCTTCCTTCCTTCCTTCCTTCCTTCCTTCCTTCCTTCCTTCCTTCCTTCCTTCCTTCCTTCCTTCCTTTCTTCCTTCTTTCTCTCCTTCCTTCTTTCCTTCCTTCTCTCCTTCCTTCCCTCCTTCTCTCTTTCCTTCCTTCCTTCCTTCCTTCCCTCCTTCTCTCTTTCCTTCCTTCCTTCCTTCCTTCCCTCCTTCTCTCTTTCCTTCCTTCCTTCCTTCCTTCCTTCCTTCCTTCCTTCCTTCCTTCCTTCCTTCCTTCCTTCCTTCCTTCCTTCTCTCCTTCCTTCTTTCCTTCCTTCTCTCCTTCCTTCCCTCCTTCTCTCTTTCCTTCCTTCCTTCCTTCCTTCCTTCCTTCCTTCCTTCCTTCCTTCCTTCCTTCCTTCCTTCCTTCCTTCCTTCCTTCCTTCCTTCCTTCCTTCCTTCCTTCCTTCCTTCCTTCCTTCCTTCCTTCCTTCTCTCTCTCTCTCTCTCTCTCTCTCTCTTTCTTTCTTTCTTTCTTTCTTTCTTTCTTTCTTTCTTTCTTTCTTTCTTTCTTTCTTTCTTTCTTTCCTCCTATATGCACACTTTTTCTGACTTCTGATTCGCTATTGATTTGGATAAGTGGGATTTTTTTTTTTTGCTTAAAAAAAAAAACATGAATTAAACAAATAAAAAAAAACAAAATAAAAAACCTCCAGAACTGTTTCTCACACTAATCCCATGAGATAAATAGATTAATAATTATTCTACTCATATTTTAACTAAAGAAAGAGGCAAAGAAGAGGCTCAGAGAGAAGGAAATTGAGTTGCCCAGAGTGGAAATGGAGTCCAGACTTTCTCCAGATCCAGTGCTCCCCATTGTTGGCTGACGCTAACTTTTCTCCCCTTCCTCTGGCGGTCTGGGAAGGAGAAGGGAAGAAAGGGGAGGTTAAATCGGGGGAGCTTGGCCAGACCTAGCAGATGGGGTCAGAGAGGCTGAGAGGAAAGGACAATTAGGCGTCTTTGTAAACATGACTATCTGAAGCCTTTATAACTTATTATGAGAGATGTGACTTTTTCCTTCATTCATTAGTCAAGTTTTGTTTCTAACTTGATCATGTCTCAGTTGGTTTAGTGGGTGAAAGGTTTTATTCTGGGCAGAACTAGAGGGAATTTAGTCCAACAATCAAGCTGGGATCAGAGAGTAAGGGGCCATCGAGCCCTTGAGTGCTGCCCATTAACCAAACAAGAGAACATTTCATGGGGCTGTAAACTTGGTTCTGAGTTTAGAGTCTATGTTGGGCTAGACTCAGGGCTCTTGGTCTTGAACTCTGAAGTTCAAGGTCAGCTTCCTCTCTGTCTGGACTAGATCCTTACAAACATCCACTATCCAATTTGGGGATTCTGTGAGGTCTTAGTTTAGGGTGATTTAAAAATATATATATATTTATAAATATATATATATACTAAAGTGTATGTGTATATATACACACATACACTGTAGAAAGCCAGGGTCAGAGAGGAAGGGACAATTAGGCGCCTTTGTAAACATGACCATGTGAAGAAGGGGGGTCAAAGGAGGGGAAGGG
Organism: Sminthopsis crassicaudata; assembly: GCF_048593235.1. NCBI lineage: Eukaryota > Metazoa > Chordata > Mammalia > Dasyuromorphia > Dasyuridae > Sminthopsis > Sminthopsis crassicaudata. The sequence goes on from NC_133617.1 coordinate 665,115,346, forward strand.
ACTGCTGCTGCTGCTGCTACAGGACATTGGGGTGATGATAATGAACAGCAGAAAGAAAGCAGAATCACTCCACTCTGATTTTTCTCTGCCAAAGAGAATAATTGTCTTTGTTCTGGAATGAACTGAATGAAAACACTTATTAGGAAGTTGAAGCCCAAATACTCTGTGGTGATATCAACTTGTTGTTGTTCAGTCATTTCCTACTCCATTTAAGATTTCTTGGCAAAGATACTGGAGCAGTTGGCTATTTCCTTCTCCAGCTCATTTTACAAATGAGATAACCGAGGCAAACAGAGTAAAGTAACTTGCCCAGGATCACATAGCTTGTAAGTGTCTGAATTTGAACTCAGAAGATAAATCTTTCTGATCCCAGCCTGACTCGGTAACTGCTGCACTACCTAGCGGGTCCTAGTAAATACAATAAGAGATTTGGAGATAGAAGAGAACCTAAGAAATCACTTATTCCAACCCCTTCATTTTGCAGATGAGGAAACTGAGGCCCAGTGGAGTTAAGTGACTTGGCCAAAGTTAAGCAAGTAGTGAGTGAACTCTCCTTGGTAGCACACTGTAATGGAGAGCATGATGGACTTGGAGGCTTGATTCCTGCCTCACACACTTGCTATCTGTGTGCATTTAGGCAAGTCATTTAAATTTGTTACTCAGTTTCCTCATCTGTAAATTTAGGGTGTTGCCCTTTAAGGTCCTTTCCAGCCCTAATTCCTCAATCCTTTGATCATATAGTGAATGTCTCATCATCAAGGATTGAGGTTCCTCCTACCCCCTCTCCTTTTTAAAGCTGGATTCTTTTCCCCTCCCTTCCCCTCTTCTGCCCCCCACTTTAGTCTGCAGAAGAAGACAGACTTTTTCCTTTCCCTTTTCTCCACTTCTCCCAAAGTTCACAGAGCCTTGTTTGGAAGTGTTTAAAGAGTTTTTGCCATTAATTGCTAAATGGTGTTAAATGAACACAGAAGTTACAGAGGTTTTGGCAGTTCATCCTAGTCATTTATCGTAATGACCAGATAATTAAATCTGGTTCTTTTTCTTTTTCCTAATTTTGTCTAGGGTTGGCTGATCTCAATTTTATCCAGTTTAGAGGCCGGAACTATTAAAATCAAATAATCATAACTTGAAGGGACTTCAGGCTGATCATAAATCTAGAGCTGCAAAGGATCTCAGAGTTCGGCTGATTCAACCCCTTTCACAAGGAACTGAGGCATGTGGATAAGTCTCTTGTCTAAGGACATGTAGGTAATCACTTTCAGAACATCACAAGGACTGGTAATCTAGCTTATATGGACTAACAATCCTCTCTTAGACAAATAATCATCTAATTTCTGATAGGAGACTTCAGATGGGGAATCCACCCTCCTGGGTATTCCTCACCAAGACAAAGTTCTTCCTCACATCAAACCTCAGTCTTTGCAGTCATCAAATTGAGTCTTTGCATGTTCCCCTGATGGCCCCTGGTTCTTTCCTCTGTGGCCAAGAAAAATAAGTTTAAGCCTTCTGGCACAGGACAGTACTTTAAATACATGAAAGCTATTCCACTCACCTACCTTTCCCCCCTTCCTCTAAGTCTTCTCTTCTCCAGGCTAATTAAACATCTATAATTCCTCCAAACAATTTTCATACGATCTGGTCTCCAGGCTTACCACCATTTTGTTCCCCCTTCCCGAGAAAGATGCTGGCTTGTCAATAACCTTCCCAAAATGTGGTGCTCATGGCCAAACACAATTCTCCAGAACTGGTCTGACCCAGAGGGAGCATCAACAATATCACCTCCCTCTCTTTGGATATAATGCCTCTATTTAATGAAATTTAAGATCATATGATAGTCTTTTGGTTGCTACATTACCCTACTGAGTCACACGGAATTTGTGAGCCACAGGAAACCCCCATATCTTTGTCACATAAACTCTCTCCTGATGGGGAAATCTATCTTCCTTTTGTGCAACTATTCTTTTTAATCCAAGTATAAGGATGTGAATATGCACATACACCTCTGTGTATATGCATTTAGTTTCATCTTCTTAGTTTCAGTTCATTGGTCTAATCAGTTGAAATATTTTTGATCTTGACACTGTTTTCCAATGTATTAGCAATCTTTTTCCGAGATAAGGTCATAGCAAACTCACTGTATGGAAGTCACATCACTGGTTACACCAGTAGTAGCAAATAGAATATATACCCCCCCTTTCCAGTTGCACACTTCTCTCCTGATTTCCCTTATACAGATTCCAACAATGCTGCCAATTGACTAAAATGCATGAAAATGTAAGAACTCTCTTGTCTTTCTCTTCATTGATTGGTAGAGCAAAATATCACTTCAGACATTAGCAAATCATCTCTTATAGACATGTCAATAGCATACAAGCGCTCTCAAAAGATGGGACAATGGAGTTATTTTTGTTCAGTTACTCTCTGATGATTAGTATCAATGAAGAAGGACATAAAACAGGGAGATGTGCTCACCATTGGGCACCAGATCATAGACTTAGAGCTGGAAAAGACAGAAGAGGTCATATAATCCAGCCCCTACTTTTATAAATAAGGAAACTGAATTCTAGAGAAATAGAGTGACTTGCTCTCATAATAAATAGCAGAGCTATGTTCCACTCTCTTGGAAGAGGTCCAGTGTAAGTGTCCAAATGGAAAAGGAATCCCTTTTACATGGCAAAGTACTGCTTAAAAATACAGCAGATCCCAACAGTCCCTTCATCAATACTAAAAGGATATGGTTCTCATGCACCGCTTAGACAACTTCCCTTCCTTTTCTCCTTTCCCAGGTTAGGGGTTGAGTCTTCTCCATTAGATTGGGGAGTCTTATATAGCACCCAGAAATTGGGATGCTTTTCCCTCCATAGATGAGGACCTCCTTGAGGGCAGAGATCTCCATAGAGGGTATGTCCTGATGATGGGAACCTTCCCTTAGAGTATCATTGCTCTCTTTTTCACACCAGGGACTCCATCGCCGTGGGAGTTTATTGGCTGTCCTAAACCTCCATGCCCTAATCCCTTCAGTTACTGTCACTGTGCACCCATCCTTACAGGTTCAACAAAAGATAAGGTTTCTAGTTGTATAGGAACAGCCCAATAAGATCCCGGGATAAAGCTCTGTCTCCTAATTATTCAACCTGTCCCTTGTCCATGCCCCCCCCTCAGAGTTAAGCCAACAATGGCAATATTCTTCATAGGAGCCTAGTGCTCAGATCTGAGCAAAACCCAAATGCTGGAGCTGTGTTGATGTATCCTCCCATCTAGACAGTCCCTACCCACAGCTTGTTCATTCAATAAGAATACAACAGTAGAATTTTTTTGGTTGGAAATGGTTTGGTGCAGTGGACAAAGCCCTGAAATTGGAGATGGGAGACCTGGGTTCCAACTATGGCTCTTCAACTTAACTGGACACATGACCTTTTTGGGGGGGCATCAGTTTCCCCATCTGCAAAATGAATTAGTTGAGTTAAATGATCTCTAAGCTTCCTTCTGCCATTTTATGACATGAATCTGATGAGTCAGATTCTAGACTCGGAGCTTGGGGTCCCAGCTCTAGTGGTAACTCCACCCCCCATTCCCACCACCCTTGTTTGAACTAATTCTTTACAGAGGATCATGGAAAATCCAGAGCCTGGAAGTTCTATGATCCTGTTGCTAAGGTCTTGTCCTTTCAATCAACAGTCTAGCCAAGTGTTCCCCCCTCCCTTCTCATCCCTTTATCTTGTTTTCCTATTGCCACTGCCTTGGAAGAAAGTAAGAAGGCAGATGAAATGAAGTCCCACCTATCCGGGCAGAGGAAGGGGTGAGGCTTCTGTTTCCTCCAGATTTCCACAGGGATGTCCACCCTTGCCCCTAGCCAGCTCCCGTCTAGTGGAATGCCCACCCTCTGGAGCTCTGATGCTAAAGAGGTGACACAGGCCCTTCCCTTAGAGATTGTCTGCTCTGAGGAGGAGACATGCCCCCTGGGAGCCCCTGGGCTGAAGGGGGGTGATATTCAGCTCCCCTCTAGGGAGTCTATTTTTATGGTGGATTGGATTGGAGAAACACAGTCCCTACTCCCTGGAAATTCCCTGGTGGGGGACAGTAGGGCACCGTTCCCTATCTCCTGGTGGCCCTTGGTCAGAGAGACAGCTCTTGCCCTCAATTAGCCTATTTCCTAAGGAGACCACTCCTTAGGAAGTCTGCTCCCAAGGAGCTCCTGGTCTGAAGGGTAAATATAAGCTCATACCCTCAGGGAACTCTTGGTTTGGGGAGACTCCTGTGTGGTACAGAAAGCCCTGAAGGAGTTGAAGAAGTCAGAAGTCCACTCCTGGAATTGTAGTCTTCCTCTTTTAGCAGGACCTTGGGTAAACCACTGCACCTTAGTCCTCTCCCCCAGTGTCCTCCTCTGAGAGCTGTCTGCCAAAGTTCCCCTCCATCTCTAGCTCTTAGGCTCACCTATGCCTTGGGAGCATCCCCTGCTTGGGGCTGGAATGGGACACTTTTGCATTCCTAATCATTCTATTTTATCTGGATCATGTCTTTCACACCCAGGTGACATGAAATCACTGGGACCTTGTTTCTTAGCAGACTGGAGGACCCCAGGAAGCAGGAATCACTGAGGTGTCTCCTCCTCCTGAACCCTCTCTAATCAGAGAGTACTTGAATTCCGTCTCTCCTTTGCCTCATCATTAAAATTATATTGTACTTTCCCCCTATAATTTAATACCTCACCCCCTTGGTGGACTGCATGCTCCTTGAGGTGAGGATGCCTTTAGGATAAGTGCCCTAAGCATAAAGGTATATACATAGTAGGTCCTCAATAAAAATATTTCTTGAATGGAACTGAGCCAAACAAGAATCTTGTTCTTTTCTTTCAGGATTCTATTTTGCAGAATATGGGGCAGCAAAACAGAAGGTTTTATGGGCCTGTGTTCTGAACTCTTCTGAGCTCTCTTGTTCCCAATTTCTTGGGTGCCTTCAGGCAAATGGTTCAGGCTCTCTGGTCACCTTTGAGCCAAGCCTCCAGAGATTTCATCTGAAGAATCCTATGGAAGAAGTGTAAAGACTTAACCCTTTGGCATTCATAGGATCTGAAAATCTAAAGCCTGATGGTCCCTTGAAACCATTTTTTCCAAATTCTTCATCTTACAGATGGGGAAACAGGCCCAGAGAGGGCCAGAGTCTTGCTCAAATCTTCCTGTCCAGCAGCTGTGAACTGAGACTTGTCTGACTTCAAATCTAGATTCTTCTCATTATATGTTTTCTCCTCCTGGAGAACCACCTCTACCACCCACCCCTGGAAGGCAGGAGCTACAGTAGACTTGCAAGAAAGCCCATTTCCCTGCCTCTACAGTCCTTAAGATACCAAAGCCTGGCCTGGGTGCCATGGGACAACTGGAACCTGAGACCTCAGTTCCCAGAGGAGATATCAAAGCTGCAAGGGACTGAGAGAGACAGCTTGATGGGCAGGGAAGGAGCTTCTTCACCTGGGACTTGGGAACTTGCATTTTAACATATTTTGATAACTGTGTTACAATAGAATAGGCTTATTTTGAAATCCTATGTATTTTATGTATTTTGAAAATGTTACTCTGAAGTAGCTGTTTTACAAATAAGTGTCAAAATTGTTTTTACATGTAATGGGAGAAATAAAACACTAAACAAATTTTTAAAAAGAAAAAAAAGAAGAGAAAATATTATTTTGCAAAGGGATCCTTGAGCTTCATTGCCAAAGGGATCCATGAGAAAGAAAAGGTTAAGATCCTCCAGTGTAGTGAGTTTAAGTAAGAATCACTTGGGTTACTAGCTGGGTGATGTGAGCAAGTGATTTAATCTTTTGGGGCTTCAATTTCCTAATCTGTAGAAGGACTCAAAGACCTCTAATGACCTTTCTATCTCTGCATTCATGATTCAAGATACCTTAAATGCCATGTAAGGATAGAGTGGTGAGCTTGGAGTCAAGAAGACCTGAGTTCAAATCCACCCTCCTACTCATACTGGCTGTGTTTCCCCAGGTAAATTCTTAAGGGCTGTCTCATTTTTCTCATCTGTATAATGGGGATAATAATAGTATCTACTGTGCAGGTGGTTACAAGGATCAAATGAGATATTTGTCAAGCACTAAACTGCCTTAAAGCTCTACACAAATGCTATCATCATCATTATTATCATAACCCACTCATTTTACAGAAAAGGAATTTGAGGACCAAAGAGATTAAATTTGTAAGAATATGTTTGCACTTAAATATCCGTGTAATGATGCCCTCACTTAATCTCCATTCTTCCTCTGTCCGCAATTGATCTGAGCAAAGGACCTCTGGTCCTGGATTCCTGGTAGTTGGGAAGATGGGAGGAAAGGAGGTTGGGAAAGATGAAAAGGTAGGGTTGGATTGAGGATTGGAGGGGGAGGGAGTGAGGAGAGACTGAGCTGGTGAATCTGGAAAGGAGCTGCCTTGTCCCCCTCCCCTTACCGAGGTGCCCCCGCTGGGCCTGAGCCCCGGAGCTGTAGGAGAACATTTGCTCTGAATTATGGGGCTCGGGGGCCGTCTGCCTGCCTGCCCTTACTGTGGTCCAATGTGTTTCATAACATTTTATGCTTTTTCCCCCAGAGTTAATCTCAGTCCCCCCCTTCCCCTTCTCCTGGCCCTATTATTAAGGCCCATTAGGCAAATGTATATGGTCCCCTCCAACCTATCCCCTCCCCCCACCCTTTGTGCAGACTCAGCAAATTCTGAACAGCCTTCTGGCCCATCCTTCTCTGCTCCTTCATTTGTGGGTAGGGGCTGGGAATGGGGCATAGTGGGGAATTTGTGCTGGTCCTGTTACCTCTTGGACTGGTCTCTGGGAAAATTCCACTAAGTCCAGCAGCGCTGAGCCTGGCCACTGGCCATGTCTTCATCAGCAGTGACTACACATATATTGGGAAGTCATTACTAACCAGCAGAGTCAAGGAAGTTTTTCTGGATGAAGCAACAGATGAGTTGTCTTTAAAATGATCTTTAGGCATTCAACAATTAACCCAGAGCGGGAAGGACAGCATCCTAAGCATAGGAAACAGGGCAAGCAAAATCCTCTAAATTCAGGTTACTTTCCCCTAAGGTAGCTAACGCTGCCTTCTGGTAATCAGGATAGTGGTGGCTGTTGAGAGGCCCGCCTGAAGGCCAGAGGGTAAATTAGCTTGTGAATGAGGGGAGAGCTCTGCAAAAGTAAAATATTTATCAATTAGGGAGTGAATTCACCATCATCGGAAGTCACCGAGGGAGGACCACTTGTCAAAGATGTCACTAAGAGATTGGGGGTGCTCTGAGAGACCTTCCATCTCTGGGAGTCTGCGGGCTTCGTCTCATCCAAAGCTGAGATGGGAAATAGGAAGAGAAATCTTACAATCTAGGGACAATTTCCCCCTCTGATCTCAAGATCACTGGCCTGAAAATATGGTAGTCTGTAGACCAGTTTGCTGTCAACAGGTTTACATGCATTGATCTAATGCAAACCAGCCCCCACCACTGTTCAGTGGAAGAGGAGACAGAGAACAGATGACAAGAAGCTGGGAAGGAACCCAGGGGGAGTACGAGGGCTGGAGCCCAGCAGGAAAATCTGGCCAGAGTTAGAAAGACAGATGGGTGGGGTGGTAAGAGAAAGGGAGGTTGGACGGGCTTAGGGCAAAGAGGGAGCTAAGCCAGAGGGAGAGCAAAATAAACCAAGTGACAGCCAAAAGGGACCAGTAAATAAAACAGACTAAAAACTCAGGGGTCAGCTGTCAGGGCAGGGAAAGGAACTTGGAGGGGGTGGGCTGGAGGGGGCTGGGGAAGATGAAGCTGGGGCCAGAATGGAACCTGGGGTCTGGGGTGGAATTCGTGGAGGAGGGTGGAACTCAGGGACTGTATCCTTCCAGTACTCAGGGGCCTGGACCCAGGGGAGGGACCTTCCAGGAACTACAGGGACTGGAGTGAGAGATGGGGGTGGAGATCGGATGATATAAGCAGCACAAGGCTTATTACTGCGATTTTACAGATGTTCAGAGGGGGCAACAGGAATGTGAGTTTATAAGACTTTATCCCCAAACAATCCTATAAAATGGCCCTCTCGGGACTCAGGCAGCCATCCCCACCTAGGCTGGGGCTCGGGGCTTAATGTTGGAAGGGAAGTGATGCCAGAACAGAGGGTTCAATGCCCAATTCCAGCAGGCAATTTTCTTATAGCAATAACAGTGAACATTTATATAGCACTTTAAAATTTTCAGTGTTTTTATATATTATTTCATTTGGTCCTCAGTGAAACTAAGAATGATTAAATAGCTGTCCAGGATCCCCTAGCTAATAAGTGCTTGAGGCAAGATTCGAACGCAAGTCTTTTTGATTCCAAATCTAGTACTCTATGCACATTGATACCTATTGATACCTTAGAGGAAACACCTTTAACTTTAGTCTTTTTCTTTTGAATTTTTTAAATTAAGAAAAAATTTATTTTTTGACTTTTTTGGATCTAGATCTAATCCCAGTCATGGAATAAAGCCTAATCCTACCGATGGTTTTATAAATATGTGTTATAGTTCACAAGAAATTTTCAAGACGGGGAAGGAAAAGTGGGTTTCGACAGATCGCCTGACATGGGTGATATAACTCAGATCTTCAGAGCCTTCAATAGGGCCTAAAAAGAGAATGAAACAACAGTGGTTCTTAAACCTTTGTTCTCTGTATCTTTACACTGTTAAAATAATATGTCCAAAGAGTCTTTGTTTATGCGGGTTATGTTTGTGGATATTTACCACATTAGAAATAAAAACTGATTTTAATTTGTAGAACCCCCGAGACCCCAGGATTCCCTGGACCACATGCACAAACCAGAGTTGACATACTGAGGGAGGGAAAGCAGTAAGTTAGTGCCACGGCTCTTGACTTGGTGACCAATTGGGTGTCTCTTCCTCCTGGATGTTCTCTCTTCCCTTAGTGTCTTCCGAGACACTCCTCTCCCATGGATCCTTTCGCAATCTGATTGTTCTATTTCAATCTTCCACAGCGGATCCATCCTTAACAACAGCTAGCATTTACATAGACTTTTTTTTTTTTTTTTTACAAATATTCAGTCATTTTTATTTTCAACAACTGTGATAATCAGGTGATATTATTATCCCCATTTTGCAAATGGGGAAACTGAGGCAATCAGTAGTAAAGCGGCAGGATCGCAAGCTAGTAAGTGACTAAGGCAGAATCTGAACTTTATCCACTGCACCACCATATGTCTCCTTGCTGCCTCTTGGATAAAACAAACTCCTCTCCCATTATTCTGCTATTCAAGGCTTATTAGAAAGGAGGCTGGCCCTAGAGTCAGTAGCTCTGGGTTCAAATTCTTGCATAGTCATTTCCTAACTATGCGGTGTCGATATTTTAGTTGTTTTTAGTCCACTCTTCGTGATCCCGTTTGGCATTTTCTTGGCAGAGATACGAAAGTGCTTTGCTATTTCCTTTTCCAGCTCATTTTACAGATAAGGAAACTGAGGCAAACGGGTTAAGTCACTTGCCTAGGACCATACAACTAGTTAAGTGATTGAGGCCAGATTTGAACTTGGGAAGGGGAGATTGCCGACTGCAGACACAGCACTCTATGCACTATGGCACCATTTCTTTGTCACCTGTAAGTAACCAGTAATACTTGTATTGTCCATCAAGAAAAGAATCAGGAACATTTGCTAGCTGTCGCATATGTCACATGTGCGCACGTGTCACCGTCACGCGTCTGCACCAGAGCACTCGCTCAGTTAGCCGTAGACAAGTCTTGTGTTGGTGGGAGAGACTCCATTCCGGTTCCCCAAACTTTTCTCATTACTCATTACTCAATCATTGATGGAATCACAGATCTAGACAAAAACAAACAATAAAAAGTCCATCCGCTGTATAAGGTTATTATGAAGAAAATTCTTTTTAAACCTTATGTGCTAGGAAATGGAGTAGAAGTAGTATTATTTGTACCAAGGGAACCGTGTCTACCCTACTGTAGGGTGTTCCTCCTTGGTCTGGAAGAAGGCAAGTGGAAAGAGAGCTGGCTGAACAGTCTAGACATTTATCAAGAGGACCCAAGGGATCTGGAGCATGCTCCTCGCGTCTTGGACCCTAAGACTTGGGGCTCTCTTGGCAATTGCAGAGGGGAGTTTGGGAACTAATTTCAGGCTGTTCTCTTGGAGGTGGGTTGGCTTCATGCCTGAGGAGAGTGTGAGGAGGCTGGGAAGAGGGATTAAGTCTTCTTGGTCTATTGGTCCCCAGAGGACCATAGTCAGAGCCATGGAGAGAGGGGTGAGCAGGAGGCAAAGGGACGGGGAGGAAGAATTTGTTTCTGTGAAAGGAAAATTTCCCTAATGATCTAAGCTGTCCAAAAATGGAGTAGACTACCTAGGGAGGTAATGAGTTGTCCATCAAGCAAGGGCCCTTCAGGGGATCATTTTAGAGGGGATTCCTGTTCTGCTAAAAGTTGAATTAGCCTCTTCTAAACATAAAACCAGGGAAAGGAACTGGCTTCTCCCCCCAAGAACCTTTTGAACCCCTCGTAAACTCACTCACTGAACCAGAGGGATTATGAGCTGTCCTCAGATTTGTCTCCTTTGAAGGTCATTCTCCAGAAAATACAGGAACAAATCTTCCCATCCCGCATGGCACCAGACTCAGAATCAGCCAAGAGTGTGTTCTCTGCCAACCTCTTGTGGGTTCTGAGCTGAGTCTCCGAGACTTAAGATAGACTGGGCTGTGTCAGTTAAGTCTGAGAATAAGGTACAGTTAGGACAAATTCGGGATTAGGTTCACTCAATCAAAAAGTATTTATTAAGCACCTATTGTGTGCCAGGCACTCTGCTCAGCACTCAAGCTCAATTTATGACTAGTATCCCCAGTTTGTATCTAAAGTCACTGAAGGATCACAGAGTCAAATAGTGAGCATAGGAAAGTTGTTTCTTTGTATGCCCTCTCCCTCAATTTGTCTGTCTGTCACACAGAGGGACTTAATAAAGGCTTGTTGATTGTACCTGAGCCAGGCAAGAAGCCAACAAGCCTTAATTTCTTGCCTATACTCTGCTAAGACTGGGGATCCAAAGAAAGGTTAAAAAAAACAGTTTCTGTCCTCAAAATTAATGTGAGAGACAACCTGCAGAACAACTCAAGTGAGATAGAGATGAGATAGAGTGAAGGGAATATCAGAGGGAATATACAAACATTAAGGGAGACCAACCAGGAAAAGCTTCTTCCAGAAAGTGGGATTTTAGCTGAAATTTAAAGAAAGCCAGGGAACCAGATGAAGAGCACAGAGTGAGAAAATACACAATCTGGAGATCAGAATGCGTGTCAGGAAGAACAAGGTGGTCCAGGTTACTGGACTGTGCAGGACAAGGAGGGGAGTAAGGTGCAAGAATAGGATTTTACATTTAATCCTGCAGGCAATGGAAAGAATCATGATGGTTTACTGAATAGGGCAGTGAAACGTAAGACCATTTTAGGAATATCTCACTAATGGCTGAGTGAAAGATGGAACTAGAGAGAGCTGAGGCAGATAAATCCAGCAGAAGGATATTCCAACAGGCCAAGGATGAGGTTGTGAAGGATGGTGGGAGACCAGGAGAGAATGGACGTATTTGAGAGAGGTGACGTTGAAGGAGAAAGAGTGAAGAGGAGATGGACCTGGACAGAGCCTTGGGGAATGTCCACATAATCTATACAGCCTGGAAACCTTCCGGAAGGGGGTGAAATGCTGAGAGAAAGCAGGAGGAGGTGGTGTAAGTAGAAAGAAGAGCCAGTCGGGAGCCTCAGGGGCAGGACTGTGGATGTTCAGAGGCGGGGGTCAGTTCTGTCAGAAAAAAGCCGGGGGGAATAAGCCCCTGTAAGCCTCTCTCCTCCGGCCCAGCCTCAGAGCCAGGGGCCCAGAAGGTGCCAGGAGATCTTAGGCGGAGGCATAATTTGGTGCTGAGATTGACACTCTTTCTGTTATCAAAGGAGAGCTCTTTGGACTCGGTCCCCAGGCCAGTTCTGGAGTGGAAGGATTAGGGATCCTTCAATCAACAAATTCAAAATTCTTCCATCAACAAATTTAGGAACTCTTAGCTCTGAGTTGTGGTTGGACTCACACCTCGGCCTGGTGGGGACTGTGGGTCCCAAGGCTGGGAACAACACCTCAGGGTCAGAGGTCTGGATCCTTGCTCTGATAACAGAGAACAGGCCCAGGAAGGGGATAACACGGAAGCACTTGGGCTGAGGAATTAGGAGCGGAGGAGGTGACGGAAGGGGGTAGAGGAGGGGGTCCTCCTTTACTCTATTCTGTCCCAGAGCCTGTTCGAGTCATAAGTGTGGAGAGCTTTATTGGGAAGAGAGGTCTTAGAGACCCAAGAAGTACCGAAAAATGCATCAGCATCATGTTCCGAGTACTGTGCTAAGCACTGTGGGATACACACATAAAACGGTTCCTGTGCTCAGAGAGCTAGCATTCATACATGGGAGACAACATATACAAGGGCATGGTGGCCACGGATGAAGCCTTTAGTCTGGGAAGTTCAAGGGATTGTAGGTGGAGCTCTAGGAAACTGGAATGACACAGGATTTTCAGAAATAATGGCAGAGTTGATTTGGTTATGACTTAAGAACTGAAAATGGGGAGATTGTAAAGAGTGAGGATCCAGTGAATTTTCTCTTTCATAAAAAGTGTATGATTAGGGCTAGGCGTTCACTGTTCTGTGCCTTAAAATTACTTCAAGTGTTAATCTTCTACACTGGATCTTCCCCTCCGATAGAATCCATTTATTTATAAAAATATATATAAATATAATATCTAGATAATATATAATATAAAGTGTAAATTTTATTTATTTTGTAATTATTTAATTACAAATTAATTACAATTCTTTAAGTGTCAACTACCCCACATCCAACTTTGACTCCTAGCTTCTTACATGTTTTATAGACATGTTCATATACGTATATACCCACGTATACCTTCTCACACTCCCTCACAGTCATTTCCCATTCCCACCTCTGCACATATACTCATGCTGGTCTCTCCTTCAAGGATGTAATACCACTTTAAGATTTTCAGAGCATTTTAAATGCATGCTCTCATTTGATCCTCTCTGAAGAGATTCTCCTCATTTAAACTGAGGCTCCAAAAGCAGCAGGCCTGAGGTGCTCTAAGTCAAAGAGCTAGCAATGGCAAAGTCTAGAACTCAGGCTATCTGATGACCAGTCCCTCCTCATTCTTCTCAGTCTTTCCAAATTCTGCTTATTATTCAAGGCTCAGCTCGGGGCAGTCCCCACTAATGGCTCCCTCCTCATTCTTCTCTGTCCTTCTAAGCCCACTCATCGACCCAAGCTCAGCCCAGCCCATCGCCCATGGTTGGATTCTTCCTTGCTCTTGTCCTCTGCCTTTCCAAACTCTACCCATCTTCTACCTCGGAGAGGGTTCTTTTCTGTTGTGGAATATCTCATTCAATAGACTGACTTAATTGTTTTTCATATCTCAACTGGGAGGGCTTGAGAGACTTCATAGAAAGAAATAATGTGATGGAGTGGACATCTCATTTCCTTACTCCCACCCCTCAATGGTCCCAAGAATGCCAGAGCTCCCTTCCTCAAACCTAACCATCACCCAGGGCCTTCCTGGCTACCCAAGGGAGAGGGTTGGGTTGCAGTGTGATTAGTGCGAAATCCATTTCCAGAGCCATAACTAGGACAGGGCACTCAGGACATTTCCCCAGGGTGCTGTTTTGTGAATTCACAAGCCGGCAAAATGTCTCATTAGTAATTTTCATGAAATCTCTCAGAACTTCAAAGTCCTTTTGGACTTTGCTTTTGGAGATTGCAGCTTCCTTCACTCAGTAGGAAGCAAGTGAAGTCTGTCTGAGGACACTGGTTCCACAGTGTCAACACCAAAAGTGTCACAATCAACCCAAAGATATCTAGCTAGTGTGCTGGATGCTTAAGCTCTACCATGACACAAAGGCATTTTTTTTACTCTCAAAATAGAAGGGAAGAAAAAAATACCTTTTTCCTGCTATGTAAAGTTCTGAATATTTGATACTAAATTCACTCTAGGTGCCCATATTCCTTGTTAATATCTATGAGAAATCCTAGGAGTTCCAGAGTTCAGTCCACCAAGACTGAATCCAAAGGCAAAAGTCTCCCACCAGCCCTGCTGTCAAAGGGTCGCCCTGGGCATAAATAACCTGAACCCCGTAGCAGAGCCAACAATCTTGGAGGATATTGTGGAGGAGGGGGACAGTGGGACATGCCAAAATGATATGCTCTTCAAGCCTAGGGGAAAGAGCCAAATTCTGTTAGCAACAGAAGGAAATGGACGGCATGCCCTCTCTTTGTGAGCTAACCCAAGGCAACATCCCAACTGCCCTCTCCTACTTGTGGCTCTTGGAATGGGCTTTATTTTTTTATTTTCACTGGAGGACTTTATTCATTTTTTATTTTCAAAACATATGGATTTTTTCCTTGCAAAACTTTGTGTTGCAATTTCCCCCACCCCTTCCCCTAGATGGCCAGCAGTTCAATGTATGTTAACCATAGTAGAAATATGTTAAATCCAATAATACATGTACATATTTATACAATTATCTTGCTGCACAAGAAAAACCAAGCCAGACAGGAAAAAAATGAGAAAGAAAATAAAATGCAAGCAAACAACAACAGAAAGAATGAAAATGCTATGTGGTGAACCACACTTGGGAATGGTCTTTAGACTGATCACATTGCTGACCCACTCCTACTCCTTAGGATGCTCGGGAAACTTCTGAGTGATGGTGGGGGTGGAGGCGAGCTCTGGCATTCTTAGGACCGTAAGGGGATTAGGAAATGAGACACCCACTCTGCCACATGGGCTCTTCCTGAAACCTCTCATTTAAAGCCACAGAATTTACTCTACCTTCCCTATAATGGCTAAAAAGGACACTCAAGCTCTTTTGCTCACTTAAAGCTTCCAGTTGGCTCTTGTGGGATGTTTCTTTCTTTACAAAGAGAAGGATCAGCCCTTGAATAACAATCAAAGTACAAAAGAGGACCTTCTAAATCAGTGTTATGTGCATGATATCACCAGCTTCTTAAATTCATGACTCTCCATGTCTGCAATAGAACTTTGGCAGTGACTTCCATGGGGTTCACAGGACCACAAATATTTATCATTTCCCCCACTAGACTGAAAGCATCTCATGGTCAGGGAGTGCCTTCCTAGAACCCAGCAGCAATAAACTCAAAGTGAGGGATTAATAAGTTTATGAATGGAATTAGATTTTATGTTCCTTCCTGCCCCTTCCCTCCCTCAAGGAGAGGAGCTCCATGAAAGCATGTAAACTAAGAACTTTAGAATTGACTGAATGATATAGGAGACACTAGTATGGCTCTCCCTCATTAGAGAAGGTGGTGAGCAAAGCTGAATTAAATCAGCTCGGAAGAAACCTGAGATGAGCCAAGTTAGAGAGTCCACCCCAATGCTGGAGGGAAGATTTGTGTCCGACCTGTGGCGGAGCATCCCGAGCTCGGGTAGGCCTGATCAGTCACCGTGGGACACAGTGTAACTCCAGGATGTCACTGTGGGCCTTTTCGAGAACGAAGGGCAATAACCCACTGATAAAAACTCAACCAAACGGCCTGTTTTCTTCTCTGTGAGCTCTGCAAGGGACAGCAGAGCTTCTTTAATGCCCTGCTGCCCTGTACTAGGGTACACGCTGCCCCATGCCTAGCTGGGCCCAGCTCACTTAAGGTTGGGACCATTAAATGGCTTCCTAAGTGGCCTTTGGCTCCCCGGCTCCTCAGACTAAAATCCAAAACCCTCATACAGATATTCAAGGCCCCACACAGCACTGGCATAAAACAGGAGCAGAAATGGGACCATTAAAGCATCCATAAAGATCCTTTGTTTCCAGAGGAGAAAGTGAGATTGGTGATTTAGCACAGCCCTCCCTCCCTCAAATCCAATTTACTTGTATGTCATGGCATCATTGCCTGAGGTCATGGTAATCTTCAAGAATGAAGAACAAACAACTTCTGTGAGAAGTAACTGCCCCACTGTGAATGGGGCAGCCCAGCTAACTTCCTTCCTCCCTCCTTCCCTCCCTTCCTCCCTCCCTCCCTCCCTCCCTTCCTCCCTCCCTCCCTCCCTCCCTCCCTTCCTCCTTCCCTCCCTCCCTCCCTCCCTCCCTCCCTCCCTCCCTTCCTTCCTTCCTTCCTTCCTTCCTTCCTTCCTTCCTTCCTTCCTTCCTTCCTTCCTTCCTTCCTTCCTTCCTTCCTTCCTTCCTTCCTTCCTTCCTTCCTTCCTTCCTTCCTTCCTCCCTCCCTCCCTCTTTCTCTCCTTCCTTCCTTCCTTCTTTACATTTTTTCCTTTCCTTTTTCTCTTTCTTCCTTTCTTCCCTCCCTCCCTCCCTCCTTCCCTCCCTCCCTCCCTCTCTCCCTTCCTTCCTTCCTTCCTTCCTTCCTTCCTTCCTTCCTTCCTTCCTTCCTTCCTTCCTTCCTTCCTTCCTTCCTTCCTTCCTTCCTTCCTTCCTTCCTTCCTTCCTTCCTTCCTTCCTTCCTTCCTTCTTTTCTTCCTTCACATTTTGGGGTTCATGAGCCAGATTTCTTTCTTAAGGACCATACTTTAAACCCAAATTTCTCTGCCTCTCACTGATTGGCCAACAAAGTTCTCAGGCCAAGCCCCAGGTCTTTGTTTTGGCCTCAGGGTGAATATAAATAACAGTTGTTGTTTGGACCAGAAACCCCAGGATCTTCCCCTCCCAGATAGAATCCTTTTATTTATTTATTTTACAATTATTTAAGTGTCAACTGATTCTCCACTTCCCTACCCCACTTCCAACTTTGCCTCCCAGCCTCTTATATGTTTTAGAGACATGTTCATAGACATATATACCCAGGTATATACCTTCTCACATTCCCTCAGTCATTTCCCATTCCCACCTCTGCACATATACTCATGCTGGTCTCTCCTTCAAGGATGTAATACCACTTTAAGATTTTCAGAGCATTTTAAATGCATGATCTCATTTGATCCTCTCTGAAGAG
Source organism: Sminthopsis crassicaudata (assembly GCF_048593235.1). Taxonomy (NCBI): domain Eukaryota; kingdom Metazoa; phylum Chordata; class Mammalia; order Dasyuromorphia; family Dasyuridae; genus Sminthopsis; species Sminthopsis crassicaudata. The sequence continues at coordinate 665,132,352 of NC_133617.1, forward strand.
ATTCTCCTCATTTTAAAGATGAGGAAACTGAGGCTCCAAGAGCAGAAGGCTTGAGGTGCTCAAAGCCAAAGAGCTAGAAATGGCAAAGTCTAGAACTCAGGCTATCTGATGACCAGTCCCTCCTCATTCTTCTCAGTCTTTCCAAATTCTGCCTATTATTCAAGGCTCAGCTCGGGGCAGTCCCCACTAATGGCTCCCTCCTCATTCTTCTCTGTCCTTCTAAGTCCACTCATCGTCCCAAGCTCAGCCCAGCCCATCTCCCATGGTTGGATTCTTCCTTGCTCTTGTCCTTTGCCCTTCCAAATTCTACCCATCCTTTGAGGCAGAATCCATGTTGAGGCTCTCTCCTCTGAGCTCCCACAGGCTCTGAATTTACTCATCTGTGGGAAGCTTATCTTTTCTTTTCTCTGGGGTCTTCCCTCTTCTGCAGTTCCCCTGTGACTGGCTAAGCTCATCATATATATATATGCTAGGTGACTAATGGATTGGGGTGGCTAGATCTTTCTTTAAGCTGGAACTTTGATAGTAATTGGATCCCAATTCAAGTCATTATAAATGATGCATTCTCGTGCTTTCTTTTGGCCTTTTAGAGTCACTTCCTCAGTCCCACACCCTGTCCTGGATTGGGTGTTTGTGTCTTGCTAAGAGATATCAGGCTCCTCCTCGGAACCAAGGAGGGAAGATTTAGAATACAATAGTTAAGGTTGAGTTATAAGCTGAATCCAGCTCTTCTTCCAGCCAGTTGGCTCACAGTCAAGTCATAAGGACCGAGAAAGGGCAAAAGGCAAGAAAGGGGAAATGAAGGCTTCGTCCATCCCCACTGCTGGTGACTCAGCTTGGAGGACACAGTCCCCGATGGGGGTGAGGTGTGAGAGGCCCCAGGGATGGGCGTCGGAAGGAAGGCTCCATTGTCTCTCCAGGGCAAAGGTGGGGGGGATGAGAATCCTGAATCTTCCCCTCCAATTGCAACATCCTCCTCCCGGATAGGGGCTGGGTGGTACTGTTATCAGGTGTCAGTGGGGCTGGTGTCCATCTGGCTTGTCGCCTGGGGAGGAACTCTCCATCTTTCGCTCTGCTCTGCTAAAGCCCTGAGATACGGGTTATCTCCAAGCTGCCTCCTTAGTTCTGCTGGTTGTCACATCCGCACGATAAGGGCAGCCCTGAAGAAGGAGGAAGGGGAGACTTGGACACATAAATGCACAAGCACACAAAATGCAGGCAGACACAGAGAAGCACACACAGGCATATATATATATACACACACACACACATACACACATATACAGATTATAGTACATGATCATAGAATTTTTTTTCCCTGAGGCAAATAAGATTAAGTGACTTTCCCAGGGTCACACAGCTAGATTAAGTGTCTGAGACCATATTTGAACTCAGGTCCTCCTCACTTCGTGATCATAGAATTTAGAACAAAAAGAGACTTTCATTTTACAAATCAGGAAACTGAGATCCAAAAACAGGCTCTCAAATAGACACACAGAGATTCTTGGATGTCTCCCACAAATACATCCTCAACACAAACATATGCACATCTATACACACACTCACATACAGACATGTCCATATAGCCACATATATACTCCTGTGTACACTCCCTCACAGGTATAGAGTCACGTACATACTCATACATTCACACACTCATGACTAAACAGACGTGTACTTGTTCCTAGAGAATGAGAAAGAAAGCGCCTCAGAGGTCCTTTCCTCAATACCCTCATCCCATGGAGAAATGCCCTCTCTGGTCACCCTGACAGATGATCACCTAGCCTTTGCTTGAATACTTCCAGTGAGGAGGAGCTCACTCCTTCAAACACAGCCAATCCCACCTTTGGGGGTCTTCCTTTCAGGTGGCCCAAAATCTGCTTCCCATCCTACTTTTGCCTTCTGGGGCCAAACAGAAGCCTGATCCACCTTTTAAATGGCAGATTTTGCTTCATGCTTGAAGATAGAGATCATATTCCCCCTCATTCTTCTCTTCCAGCTCTTACCTTCATCACCGGCATAGTGAACTCCAGCTTTTCCAGAGGAACTTTTCTAAACTGTGACAAGCAAAAAACAAAATAAGCTAAAGTTGTTTTAGTCAAAGCCTGATTCAGTGCTCAAGATGTGGCCTGGGCCCAGGGAGCGGACAGTAGGCCATAAGGCCTTTCTCCTTTGATTAAAGCAATCTCTAAATGCACTTGTTTTTTTGGGTTGTCACTCTCATTTTAGACATAAAGAATTTGTGTTTCATTAGAAACTCCTTGATATTTTCCACAGAGATTGCTACAGCATCTGAATCCAACCAATTAGACTCATAGGATCATTATTAGGAGCCTTAGAAGTAACTTCATCTAGTTCAACTACCTCATTATACAGATGAGGAAACTGAGGTCCATGTAGAAAGATTAATTTGTCTAGGGTAACAGCTGGTGTATTCTGAATCCAGTGCTCAAATCCAACTCCAGCGTCCTATCTATTACGCCATCTTACCTTTTGAATTCAATTCATTTTAGCTCAATTCAATTCCCAGGGAACAACTAGGTAAGTTGGATATGGCAGCCTCTGGGATGATTCTTGCTGGACAGCTGCAGCTCTGGCCATGGCTGAGCTGAGTTTCAGGGAACTCTTTGCAGTGAGCATGTTACTATACTTTCAGCAAAGGCAGCAACCCTTAGTTTAAGATTACAATAAGTCTGTTTTCTTAGGTTCTCTGAGGACCTCAGCTCTGAGGTTTGGGATGGGAAAGGCCTTTTTGATAACTCCTTTTGTTTTCCATCGGGGTTCCCTCATTCTTACTTATGGTGACCATTCTAGATATACTTCCTAGGTTCCTGTTAGGTTGGGTTTTATGCAAAGAAATGGCTGAACAAAAGTATAGGAAATCTGTGCCTCTATCCAAGTATTGCCTTTACTGGCCTTTTCATTTGTTCAAGCCACATACCCATTCTAAGGTGTGGAATATATTTCCTTTAAGTCTGAAATTCCCTATTAATTTTTAGTTTCTCTGTTTTTGCCCCTTTTGATTTTCAACCTTCATGAAATATTAAGTAATATATTTTACATAAATTTATAAAGTACATGTTAAAGAGATACAGTATCAATAAGAACTACTCCCCTGCCCTCATGGAACTGAGCTCTACTCAGGTAACAGTTTTTCCCATCTTGTCTTTGTCTTGTCTTTTTTTAACTTCACTGAAAGATTATATATATATATATATATATATATATATATATATACATATATATATATATATATGTATATATAAAATCTTTATTAAATCTACTCTCAAGAAAGAAAGGAACAGAGACCAGGAGAGCAGTGAGGAGAGGGAAGGGAAGGAAAAAAAGAGGAAAGAAAAAGAGAGGAGAGAATAAGAGGGGAGAGCAAAAGGGAGAGAAGGGGAGGGGAGAGCACATAGGAAGCCTCAATGAATATTTGTTAAATTGAATTGACATAACTTGGATGGAATGTACATCACACCTAGAAGTGCTTAATAAATAACCATTTAATAGAAGTGAATCATTTAGAGTGGAATGGACCAGAAAGGGTGGAATTTATTAGTGGAATTTATTATAACAGCTTACAATTTATATAGAACTGGAAGTTTTGCAAAGTGCTTCACATACATTAGCTTGGTTGATCTTGACAACAATTTGGTAAGGTGTCCTATTATTTTTTCATGTACTATGGATAAAGAAATTGAGGCTCAGAGAGAGGAGCTGACTAGACTAAGGTCATACAGCTAGTAAATGGAATGGGGTGGAAAAGAAACAGAATGAATGGAACAGGTAGGAAGGAATGTAGTCTGGTGAGGAAGGAGAATGGGTCTTGTCCCACTCCAATCCTACTTAATCTCACTGTTTTTGTCTCTATCTCTTTCTATTTCTGTCTCTCCCTCCCTGTCTCTGTCTCTCTCTCTCTCTCTCACACACACAAAAACACACCCTTCTTATTCTGAGAAGTCCCATCTCAGTCTTTTTGAGAGCTCATCTTCAGCTCGGAAATGCTGACAACCCGATTTTCTGCAAATATCCTGAAATAACACCCTCGCCCCAGTGCTAGGTAAACAAGGGCCTCCAGGGAAGAAAAATGGGTTGTTTTCCCTTAGCTACAAATGCTCCCTTTTCCCCCATGACAGCATATGTCAGTAAGGAGAGTGCTTGGACTGCCTGTCAATGAGGAATAAACATGTTTGCTTTCCCGAGAGGAAACCAGGGGTTTGACTTGGAGTTTTGCTCTGGAAAATCTATTTGGATGATAATTAAGTCTTTATGGGCCCTTGACCGAGGTCATTGCCCAAGGGAGGGGGAGATGAAGGCTTAAGGGAGATTGGGGGGAAGGAAGAAGGAAGGGAGAAGGGAGTATGATTCCACTGAAAGAAGTCCAGTCTCCTGACCCACCATTTGATTACTGGAGAATAATGACCTTCCTCTATAGAGACTGCCCTCTTCTTCCTCCTCCCATCCTGGCAGTGGGTCATGTGATCCGAGATGTGTCCCCTGCAGTCCGGATGGAATAGAGCAATTTATTCCTACAGACTAACTTATCCATAATATTATTCACAGCAGGTTAAAGTTACCTTTCAACAGGTCTCCTTTCAAGCAGGAACATGTGTGACATGGCTTTTAGGCAAGAGGGCTAGACTGTGGTTAGAAAGCAACTGGACAGCAGGCTTTGGTTCAGTCTATGGTCAGTCTGTGAGTAGAGTGACCAATTGGGGTCAGGGCTGAATTTTTGGTCAGTCTGAAGGTGGAAAATTAAGTTGTTTTATTATTTTTTTTAAGGAATAATGCTGGTGATTTTAAAGATCACCAAAGACAAAGTGGTAATGATGGTGATGGAAAAGATATTGGGAGCAGTGATTCTAGTAATGGTCATGGTGAAAACAACGGCAATAGGGAATGGTGGTGGTGGAGATGAGAATGGTGACTGTAAATGTGAGAATTATGTCCTGGTGATGGTGAGAATGATGATAGCAATGATGATGGTGATGGTGAAGATGACCAGGATGGCAGTAGTGATGAATATGGTGATGCTTGTAAAGGTGATGATGATGATGATGATAATGATTTGGTGATGGTACTGATGATCCCTGAAGGCATTTTGGCAAATTACTTTGTCTCCATAGCCCACTGAAGCCTAGATATAGATCCACTTTCTTGGAACCCTACTTTAGTCATTCCATCTGAACCATGGCTGGCTTTTCCCCAGCCTTTAATCCTCCTGCTGTGGTATCTGTTGGTTTCCCAAGTCCATGAAACCCTATTCTTAAAACTGCCATTAATTTCAAACCCTAGAAACAACCTTTCTTGGAAGGCTTTTCTTCCTTTATGCACCCCACCCCTTCCTTCTGATTCTAAAGCAATGCATTTTCTGAACCAGAAGAGCACAAATGACCTCTTAGACACTGGAAATCTTTGCCATATGGGGGTTAGAAATCCAGGAGGTAAGAGTGTCTTAGTGAGGGAGTAAGATCGAAACTGGGTTTGATTCCTATAGCTATCCCTACCTATTACTGCCCATGTGATCCTGAATAAGTCACTTCTCTACTCTAAACCTGTTTCTTCATCTATAAAATGGGAGTAATAATACTTGTATTACCCATCTGTAGTTTTAAGGGTTTTTTTTTAATGGATGTTGCTTCCAATATCTTATAATTTTCTTTTATTTTTTGTAAGTTTATTTATTTTTAATATATATTTATTTATGTATTTTATACATATTATATATATATTTATTTATTTTTAATATATTTTTATGAATCATGTTGAGAGAAAAATCAGAGCAAAAAGGAAAAACCATGGGAGAGATTAAAAAACAGAAAAAAAAGAAGTGAATATAGCGTGACATTCAGTCTCCTCAGATCTTTTTATGGATGCAAATGGCATTTTCTGTCCAAAGTCTATTGGGATTGCTTTGGAAGGGCTGTCATTTTTATGTTCCTGAATGGCATTTCCTTGGTTGGGGGAGCAGGGGGAGCTTTTATCTCGGTAGACATTCTTATGTGGAGCTTATCAACTCACACAAGCAGAAGTGGAATTACAAATGACAGACCTGAAAGAGCAAGAGGAAACAATTGTGTCTAAAGAAATCAGTTCTAAACTAGACTTATGGCTGAGTTGGAGGGAGGGAGCAAGTGGCAGGACCAGGTTTAGGAAGCTCGGGGTTGGTACCAGGGGAGAAATAGGGTAGTTGACTGGGCACACCTTCACTTTTCAACCTAAAAGAGAACAGGAGTTTTAAAGGTAGGTCACGTATGACTAGACCACCTCTTCCTACTATGCTTGAAGTCCCTTTATCTGGAGAGGCTCTGCCATTTTCCTTTTCTTCCTTAATCAGTGGGAACTTTACACAATGGTAATTTGGAGAAAGAAGTACGCCATGATATAAAGATGAGCTGAGTTTTTTGGCAAGCCAGAGAAGTCAAGAAGAAATACAGCCTTCCTGGCATAGGGGACAGACAGTGTAAAGATATAGGTGCCATCTGAAAGGAAAAGCAAGCAGACCAGTGTAACAACATCATGAAATGAATGGAAGGCAATAAAGTCCAGAAATACTGGGAAGGAAGTCTAAGAACGCGGGGAGGAAGAGGCTAGGTTATAAAAGTGTCAAATATCAAACAAAAGATTTTATTTTTGATCCCTAAGGTAATAGGGAGCCATTGAAGATTATTGAGATATGTATCTGTATGTGCATATGTGACCAATTATAGGATGATCACAAGAGTCGAGCAATGTGGACCTGAACAAAGATTGTGGTTGTATGAGTGAGGAGAAGTGGATACCTATGAGAGATGCTGCAAAAAGTAGAAAGTAAAGGATTTGACAATAGATAAAATACATGGAGTAAGCAAAAGTGAGAAATTGAGGATATACTGAGGAAAGTCAGGATGATTAGGAGAATAATTATAATAATTATTATAATATTATATTATTATATATAATATATCTTTATATAAAAATAATATGATATATAATAATATTATATAATTATAGAATAATAATAAATTATTAATTAATAATTGCCCTCCCCAGTAATTTGGAAGTTCAGAAGAAAGGAGAATTTGGGGTCAGGGAAGACAATGCATTCTATTTTAGATTTGCCTATGAGTCATCTAGTTGGAGATGTCCACAAGTCATTTGGTGATGCAAGACCAGATCTCAGGAGAGAGCTTAGGATTGGGTCTGTGATGCTGGAAATCATCCACATAGAGATGATAACTGAACCCAAGGGATGTGATAAAATCATCAAGTTACTATAAAGAGAAAAGAGATGTTTTAAGAAACAGGAGGAAGGAGTAATAAGATTCATGATTTCTGGGCATCCCATGAATGAAGAATCAGCAAAGGAGACAAAAAAGAGGTAGTCAAAAAGATGGGAAAAAACTTAGGAGAGAGCAGTGTAATGAAGATCTTAAAAAAAGAATGTTTGCAGGAAGAGAAGGCGATGAGAAGTTTGAGGTGCTTTAGAGAGGTCAAGAGGGATGAAGACTGAAAACAGACCATCCTATAACTGGTAATTAAGAGATCACTGGTAACTTTGGAGAGAGCAGTTTCAGTGGAATGGTGAGGATGAAAGCTAGACTGCAGAGAGTTTAGAAAAAAGTGAGAGAAGAAGAATTGGGGGGCCCAGGGACGGATAACTTTCTTAAGGAATTTCAATCGAAGAAAGGGAAGATAAAGAAAGTCTCTGACTATATATTTGAATTCAGGACTTCATTTTTGTAAATTCAGTGCTCTAGGTACTATACCACTTATTCTACTTCTTTTTGGCACTCAATCTGAAACTCCCAAGAAAATAACACTGAAGACTTTATAACTCTGATTGATGTGCTGACGAGTCCTGACTTCAGAGGGCTGGTTGTGAAGTATGTCAACTACCTTTTGACAGAAAGGTGGTGAACTCCAGGTATGGAATGAGACCATCTTTGTCAGTCATGGCTAATTAATTTATTGATTTGTTTTTCCTAACTGTAGATCTTTAAATTCTTTAAGGGTATTTTATTTTTTCAAACACATGGAAAGATAGTTTTCAACATTCACTTTTGCAAAATCTTTTGTTCCAATTTCTTCTCCTTCCCCCTTCTCCTTCCCTAAAACAGCAAGAGTTTGAAATAGATTAAATATGTTAAATTTTTCTGAAGATATTTCTGTATCCGTCATGCTGAGTGAAAAAGAAATCAGATCAAAAGGGAAAAAACACGGGAAAAGGAAAAAAACTAAGGAAACAAACAATAACAAAAAGGTGAAAATATTATACTTTGATCCACATTCAGTCTTCATAATTCTCTCTCTGAATGTGGATGGCACCTTCCTTCACAAGTCTGTTGTAATTGCCTTGAATCACCTCACTGTCTAAAAGAACCAAGTTCATGTCAGTTGATTGTGGACATAATCTTATTGTTACTGTAGAAAATGTTCTCTTGGTTCTGCTCACTTCATTAAGCATTAATTCATGTAAATCTTTCTAGGTTTTTCTGGAACCAATCTGCTCATCATTTCTTATAGAACAATAATATTCCATTACATTCACATATCATAACTTATTCAACCATTCCCCAGCTGAGGGACATCCATTCAATTTCCATTAAATATAGATCTTTTATTCCAATTGGAAGGGGAAACCCACCATAACTTTTTAAAGTTTTAACAAACTCTAAGTGAGTGCAATTGGGTACTAATCTCTAACAATGTTGGATTCTTTAGGCTTTGTTCTTGGTTCTAGCTTCAAAGGTCTAGATTTTTCTTAATGATCAGATCAAGGTGATCAAGTCTACTGATTAAGAGAGAAGCTTTCTAAAGGTGACTTGCAAAAGCATAAATATGTTATGTTGGAAAAAGTTAAAGGTAGAAAAATATTGGGAAGAGCCTGGATTTCAGACTTAGAAGTCTCAGGCTTGAATCCAGTTTCTGATACTTATTGATCATAGGAACTTTAGTAAGTCATTTCTTTGGTCCTCAGTTATATCACCTATAAAACGGACACCACAATCTTCACATTATTTTTCTCACAAAAAAATGAGATGTTGGATGCCAGGTACTTTATAAACCATAAAGTGCTATGTAAATTACATGCCAACTTTTATTTGGATTGTAGCCTTTTAGTCCTAAAAAGAGCTTTAGAAGGACCTCCCATCATGGGCTATAAAATGGGCCTGAGAAATCATTTAGCCAGGCTCTTTTGTTGTAGAGATCCAATAAGTCAAGCTCAGAGGTTGTCACTTCCAGCTCTCTTCCTGAGCAGGAGCTTGCTCTAAACCATCCTCACTAGATGGGCATCCAGCCTCGACATGAAGGCTTCAAGTGATGGAGAAGTGATGGACCACTTCTCCATTCCATTTCTGGACAGCTCTGTTGTTAGGGCTAAGGACTGGGAACACAAGGAAAAGCCTTGTGAGAAGCTAGGAATTCTGAAAAGTAGAGGTGAAGGAGGGAAGCATTCTGGGTCTGGGGGGGTCACTCTTTGCAAGGGAAAGAGTTAGGAGATAGAATGTCATGCACTGGGAACATTGACCAGACAATTTGACTGGAGCATAGAGTGAAAGAAGGGGAGTAATGTGTAATCATCCTGGAAAGATAAATCAAAGCCAAGATGAGTCAACAAGGGCACGTGGCAGTCAAAATAAATATGTGGTCTTGGGTTCCTCTGAGAGACATAGAATCCAGAAAGACGAGATGATGGTTCCTCTGTCCTCTGCCTTGGTCAGACCACATTGAGAGTGTTGTGTTCAGTTGTGGGCATCCTCATTCCTTGAGTCTCTGAGGACATAACTGAGTGAGGGCCAACTTAAACTCCCTTTGGAAAAACCAACCTTGGTTCTTAGGCATTCTCTAGTCTAAACAAAATCCTAGAGCAGAGGTTCTTAGCTTGGAGTCAGAAGATATCAGTTTCTTTCTTTCTTTTCTTTTTTTTTTTTTTTTGTAGGTTATTACTTTCCCCACTTTAATTTTTTTAGCTTTTCATTGTCAAAATATATGCATAGTTTTCAACATTCACCCTTATAAAACCTTGTGTTTCAAATTTTTCTCCCTCCTTTGGTCCCATCCCCTCCCCAGACAAGCAATCCAATATATATATTAAACATATGCAATTTTTCTATACATATTTCCATAATTATCATGTTACACAAGAAAAATAAGATTAAACAGGAAAGAAAATGAGAAAGAAAAAAAATCAAGCAAACAACAAAAAAGGTGAAAATATTATGTGTGATCCACATTTAATCCCCACAGTCCTCTTTCTGGATGCAGATGGCTCTCTACATCACAAGACTACTGGGACTGGCCTGAATCATCTCATTGTTGAAAAGAACCACATTCATCAGAATTCATTATCGCATAATCTTGGATTTCCTAGTTCTGCTCACTTTACTTAGCATCAGTTCATGTAAGTCTGTCCAGGCCTTTCCATCAGTTTCTTTTTTAAAAAAGATTTTACTACTTTTTTTAAAGAATTGGTTTTCTTTGTACTTCTATGTAATTTGTTTTATGGATTAAAAACATCATTCTGATTAGTGTTCTATAAGAAATGATAAGTAGGCTGATTTCAGAAAAGCTTGGAAAAATTTACATGAACTGATGCGAAGAGAATTGAGTAGAACCAAGAGAACATTGCACACAGCAATAACAAGATTATATGATAATCAACTGTAATGGATGTGTCTCTTTTCAACAATGAGATGATTCAAGGCAATTTCAACAGACTTATGATGGAAAGGGTCATCTGTATCTAGAAAGAGAAATATGGAGACTGAATGTGGATCAAAGCACAGTATTTTTGTCTTTTTGTTGCTGATGTTTGCTTGTTTTTATTTATTTATTTTGCTGAGGCAATTGGGGTTAAGTGACTTGCCCAGGGTCACACAGCCAGGAAGTGTTAAGTGCCAGAGGTCAGATTTGAACTCAGGTCCTTCTGACTTCAGGGCTGGTGCTCTATCCACTGCATCACCTAGCTGCCCCTTTTCTTTCTCATTTTTTCCCTTTTCATCTGTTTTTTCTTGTGCAGCATGATAAATATGGAAATGTGTTTAGAACTGCATGTGTTTAACCTGTATTGGATTACTTGCTGTTTAGGGGAGGAAGGGAGAAAAATTTGAAACACAAAATTTTGCAAGAGTGAATATTGAAAAGTATCTTTGCATGTATTTTGAAAAATGAAAAGTTAGATCCAACCATTCTGGAGAGCAATTTGGAACAATGTCCAAAGGGCTATCAAACTGTGCATACATTTTGATCCAGCAGTATCTCTACTGGGCTTATAACCCAAAGAGATCATAAAGGAGGGAAAGTGTAGAGAGTCACAGACATTGGGGGAACTCTGGGTGAAGTATAAGACCCTTCAGCCCAGAGGGAACCTGCTGACAATGTCTGGATCGGCTCCCCATCTCCCCTAAGGTCTCTTGGCCTTCCTGAGAAATCAGTGGGCAGTGACAACCTGTGTTATGATGGAAGCAGAATGATACCAGGCGGCAAAGAGTCATTTACACATAATAGCAAGTTGTTTATGTGGTCCCACATGCATAGTATTATTTTGTTACATTATAAAAAGGGGAAAGCCCTTAAAATAAATGGACTCCATTTTCCACTATCCTTGGGAGTCCCGCCTCATCACTTCTCCACTAGGAAGGTACATTTTAATCACCCCAGTATGGGGGATCTAGAAAGCAGGACACAACAGGAAAGGGAGCTGTGTGTACAAAAATGTTTGTGGCAGCTTTTTTTGTAGTGGCAAGAAACTGGAAACTGAGTGAATGCTCATCAGTTGGAGAATGGCTGAACAAGTTTTGGTATGTGAATTATAGAATATTATTGTTCTTTAAGAAATGATCAGGAGTATGATTTCAGAAAGGCCTGGAGAGACTTAACATGAACTAATGCTGAGTGAAGTGAGCAGAGGTAGGAGAACATCATACACAGCAACAAGAGGATTATGTGATGATCAACTGTGATGGACATGGCTCTTTTCAACAATGAAATGACTGGGGCCAACTCCAATATTGTGATGAAGAAAGCCATCTACACCCAGAGAGAGGACTGTGGCGACTAAGTATGGACTATAGCACAACATTCTCACTCTTTTTGTCGTTGTTTGCTTGCATTTTGTTTTCTTTCTTTTTGATCTGATTTTTCTTGTGAAGCATAATTGTGTATATATATATACATATATATATATAGTATTTAATATATTTTAACATGTTTAACATGCATTGGACTACCTGCCATCTAGGGGAGATGATGGGAGAAAGAGGGGAAAATTTGGAACACAAGGTTTTGCAAGAGTCAATGTTGAAAACTTATCTATGCATATGTTTTGAGAATAAAAAGCTTTAATAAAAAATAATCTCCTAAAACAAAGAAAAATAAAAAGTGATTATTATAAAAAAGTGTGAATGGTGCTAAAAACCCATTATTCTGAGAGGGGGATCATGGGCTTTATCAGATAGTCCCCAAGGGTCTATAACACAATAAAATTGTGAACACCTCCTCTAGAAACTTTCTCCACATTTGTTGGTAACCCTGGAATCTTTCATGAACTCCAGAATTTACACCCTCAGCTCTTCCATTAGAATTCTCAAGGATGACTTAATACCAACTATCTCATAAATATCAGATCCTGCTATTAGGGATTCTGTCCTAATCACTAGATAGAATTTATAACCCACCTTCATGAACCTAAATCTACACAATAAAGATCTTTTTTGCTGAAGGTCTTTTGCACTACTTCTCCTGCAGCTCCTGCCTTTGATAGCTCTTATTAAAGTCAGTCTTTCTTAGTATTTCTTTATTATAATTTATCATAAATATATTTATTATTATATTATTATCTTGTTTACTCTGTCCCTTTTACTATTGCACTTCCTCATTTAGTCCTTTTCTCTTTCAGACCTTTCCCAGGCTCTTTCATTCCCTATAGCTCTTCTCAGTCTTCAGCAAATAGCACTCACTCTTTGGGGACCAACTCTCCTCGTTTGGGGATTGATCCATCTCCACATCTTTCATATATTTTTGTAATATCTTTTCCAGGCACACAAATGGAACTATGTCAGAACATAACTGATTAACCATTTTTAGACTATGCTGTCTGTATTCCAGATATTGTTCTCAACCTCTTTACTCTGGAACCAGCTCGACTCTGTTCCAGGACTCTTAACTTTGGGGACCTTTTGCCTTATTGTGACCAGAATTAATCTTCCAGGTCACTTCCCCATTATTTACATATCACTATGATGCTGACTTCTCTCCCCTTCATTTTCTATCTCCCTTTTATGTGTTACTTTTTTTCCTTTAAGGTGGAATGTTCTTTAGAGAACTTGCTTATATTTGTACCCCAGCAATCCCTGGTGTATAATAAGCATTTAATTAATTTTTTCATTCATTCTTTTATACAGTCATAATATGCAGTAGTCTATACTCACCCTAACCTCTCGAATGTCTTTTGAGCATCCTAGATATTTAGTTCCTCAGAAATTATGTCATCAATTTATTTACAAGAGATACAGTATCTCTAGAACAATATTGCACTGTACTAAAAAGAAAGAGACAGACAGACAGATCAACACACCGACAGACAGAGAGATAGAGAGAGAAGTGCTCTTTTGTTTCAAGGCAGAGAACTGATCTTTCTAACAAGCCCAATTTCTCCTGCCAGATTTTAGGCCAGATTTCATTGTCTATCTTCGACATCTGCCCACAGATCAGCCCTATGGACTGAGGCTGGAGAATAGGTACTATTGGTGCATTTAATTTTCCCTGAATGGGTAATTAGGCCAAATTCTCTAAAATCATGCTGTGTCTCATTTCAGATGCTTTGTAATATTCTGGGGAGTGATGCCATTAGCACAATATTAAAAAGTCAGAAATGAAATGGTCCTTGCCCTCTACATTCTCTCAGGAGAACTAATTTGCACACATATGAGTATACATAGACTAAATACAAGATAAATACTTTGAATCTGGAGTGGAGGACAGGAAATCAGAATAGGTTTCATATAGGATGGGCGTTTTAGGGAGGAAATTAGGGAATTATTAAAGTTATCAACATTATTGCACATTTTTAATGTAACTTGCATTAAGGAATACATAAGAAATGTTTTATTGTAGGCAAACCTTTATGACAGTATGTAGCTCTACCAAATCATATTTTTTTTCTTCATAGTCAATGAAAGTATAGTGAAATCTTTACTTTTTTTAATCAATTGGGGGACTATAAGGATATATTCTACTAGAATATCATTGGCAAAAGCTTAACTATTCTTTCTTGTATTTTCATCACTAATTTTTGATAGTTATGTATTTTATTAAGTTAAAAAAAAGTAATCTAACAATTAAAGCACTTGCTTGTAATTCCTGCTTCTGGAGAAGTTGAGATGGGTGAATCTTTTTCTGTTGAACCTCTCTTATCAGTAGTTCTGAATTGTAGTGGGACTAAAGGCAATCCGGTGTCCAAATTAAGTCTGGCACCCACATAGTTGAATCCCCAGGAAGTGGGAATGGAGATTGAGAGGGGCATAAGGCTACCTAAAGAGGGGCTAACTGACTCTGGTGAGAAATAGAGTTTCTATGTTAATCAATAGTGGGATTGGGCCTGTAAATGACCATGACACTTTCAGTCTGGGCAAGATAAGAAAAATCAGTCTGAAAAAAAGAGAGAGAAAGGAAAAAAGAAAGAAAGAGAGGAAGAGAGAAAGAAAGAAAAGGAAATGAAGGGAGGGTGGGAAGAATGGAGGGAAGAAATGAAGGAAGGAAAGAAAAGGAAAGGAAAAAGAAGGAAAAAAGAAGGAAAGGAAAAAAGGAAGAGAAAAAAGAAATGAAAGTAGCAATGTGGATTTATTTATATCCTCGTGATCGCCTCTTTTTGGGATATAGTAATGTGATGTCTTTTCTTCTTACATATCCTTGGAAATCAATCTCTCTAACTGCCTCCTCCAGTCTTGATCTCCTTTGGGGACCCTTCATCTGCTCAATCATTCTTCCCAGCTTTGTAATTTTCTATTTTCCAATGTCACCAACATAGATTCAAATATTAGAATTCAAATATGAAATATGAAAAACTCCATAGTCATTGATGGATAAATTGGTTTGTTATAGAAATATTGATAGATCTATATAATTTATATCTATTTATCGTCCTAACTTCATCCTTCAATACTCTCAGGATGTCTGGCTTAGTGGGCATTCATGGTAAGCTTTCTGTAAACTCAATTTTCCTTTTACCACTTCTGAGTTTTATTAAGTAGTACTGCTCACAATCTTCCCCCACACTCTTCCATAAGATTTTACAAGTGAATTTATAATCTAACATAGTGTTGCCCTTGGCTGCTATATCTCTCTGCTTAGCAAAGGAATCAAGTGTTTGCTGGTTAAGGTGGTTTCTAGGCACTTTTGGTCTCTTTATTGTGGCAATTATGCTAATTAAATTTCTGTAGGAAATGGTCATAGTTTGTTTTTTTTTATTCATTTCCTATTTTTCTGCATTGATACTTTAAATAGGGCAGGTTGGAACTGTTCTGCTATATTCTCATTTTTACCCTTTCTTGTAATATGATGTTAATTTTGAACTTTGCTTTAAAAAGTTAATGCTTTAACTGTACACACAAAACTGATTCCAAAAACAAAAAAGGCATACACACCTATAACCAGCTGTTTTCTATGTAAGAGACTATTAACTTCATTTTTATGGTGTTACTTCATCCATATGGCCAACAGCTTCCAATTATCTTCTTGAAAAATATTCATTAAAGTAAAGCATTGATGTAGTGAATAGTTTCAGAGAAACCTGGGAAGACTTATATGAACTGATGCAGATTGAAATGAACAGGTCCAGAAGGACAATTTCTAAAATGCCAATGCCAACAATATGGTAAAAGAAAATTATTCAAGATATATAGATAACAGATACATATTGTTTGAAAGGCTTTGTCACTGATTTCAAAGCATCTGGTTGTAACAGGGGACTAGCCAATGAGAGTATTTGCATCATGTTCTACTTGATACAGTCTGGAAGTAGACAGAACAGAAGAACAGATTGTTTTCTGTTCACTTATCCTCTTGGTATAGAAAAGAGCCTCTTTGATTGGCTGCTGAGCTGGAATTAAGCATTCATACAAAAGACTCCTGCTCTCACAAACTGGAGTTCCTTCTTCCTTGGTGGCAAGTAAGGGGATAACTGCTTCCAAGTGAGAAGAAAGGGATTATCAGTGTTCTGATAACCCCATCTGCCTAATTCCCCATATAGCTGTAGAAAGATTTATGAACATGGCTCCTCTGTGTTTTGCCCCTTTTGTGTTCTAACCTGCCATTAGACTAAGTAATATTGTAGACAGAATAGATTAGTCTTCATATTTAACTTCATGAGCTAAAAAAGGTCCAAATAATTTTGGGAGACTAGGAACTAGAATCCATAAAAGTTTCCTGGCAACAGAACCAGGTAAGACACCAATATTGCCATGAGGAAACAGCATTTGATCTCAGAAAGCAGCTTCACAACATAATGGGGACCCAATAGTCAGAGGTGTTACATGATGATTTAATTCAGAGGGTATTTTCTCTAACTTTTCTACCTCCTTATTCTCTGCCACAGACGTTGGTGCACAAGCTGTAATTATCTTCATGGTGGTCTTTCTACTTCTGCTCATCCTGAGCACTGTAATTCTAGATGCCTGAGTGTCCCATGAAATGATGTTTCTTGTTGCCTTTGGATACACAATAAGACCAATTCTACCAGCCTTTTTGTCTGTTGTTCCAAGAAGAACCTATAAGCAGTTTTCCAATTGAGCTCCAACTTCCTTACATGTTTGGATTTCATTTATTTTGAAAATGTCAATATTGGTAGTTATTATGTTACAAAATTTAAAAAAACAGCATCATGACTTCAGAATAATAACAGAAGCAATCACAAAGAGGACAGATTAAAGAGAAAGAGCAAAGTTGTTTTAGAAAAAAAAATTTTAAGTGAAAATATGGTGATTAGTTTATTTAAGTAAAGAGGAAATTGGGAAGTTCCGTGAAGCATTTTGCAAGGGTAGCTATCTGCTGACATGTTAACTACAGGGACTGTAGGTGGGGAATGGACATGGTTTTTAAGGAGAAAGGAAGGCAAAAACTATCACTGGTGCTGGCAGACTGGCAATAAAACTGCTTCTCCACATATTTGGAGCAAGAAGGGACCATAGCTGCAGCTATGTGGGTGTCCTAGCACCCTGTATCCTGTGGGCATTATGTTCCTACCACTCATGCAGAGACCCACTGGGAAATGGGATTAGGAGAACAATCATGATGCGCTTTCATCTCTTTCTCCACTTCCTTACAAAGTTTCATTTACTGGAACTTTGCTTGGTCTCTGGATGCAAACTTCGGGTCACCTCAAGGGAAACACAGAATTCAGATTGACCATAGAGGCTGCCTAACTGAGTGAGGAGAGCATGGGATTTCTCACTCTCTAGGATATACCTGAGGGTGCTTAAAGTCTAGTTAGGAGGCTTCTTAAGTTTTTTGTCTGCTGCTCCTCTGGTAAAAGTTATGGACCTCTTCTCAGAATAATGTTTTTAAATACATGAAATAAAATACATAATCCTACAAAGGAAGCCAATTACATTAAAGTAAAAATATGTAAAAAAAATTTTGTGGATCCCAAGTTAAAAACCCCTACTAATATGAAAACTCACATTTCCATAATGAAGAGTTGTTTTACTTTTTTAAAAATATTTTTTAAAGTTTTGAGGGTTTTTTTTAGGTTTACAAAGCAATTTCCCAATTGACCCTGTGAGCTAGGAAATGATTATTCCTATTATATTGATGTCAAATTGAGACTCAGAAGAGTTGATTGACTTGCCCAGATTCTAGAACTAGAAAGTTTTAGAATTGGAATGTTAAGCAGTGTGGGCTAGTGGATAAAGTATGAGACTGGGAGTCAGGAGGACACAGATATTAATCCTGCCTCTGACACTTTTTAGCTGTATAAAGGAAAGCAGATTGCTTCACCTTTCTAGGCCTCAATCTCCCCATCTATAAAATGGTGGAGTTGGACTGAGGTGACCTCTAAGGTTTCTTTTGGTTCTCTGATCTATAATCTTTCTTCTCTTTTTTTAATAAAAATGGCCATTCTGTGAAGAGTAAATACATAAACAAGGGAAGGACCAGTTTTGGAGGAAGTCAAATGATAATAAAGGAGACAAAACCAATATAAAGAGATTTGTTAGAAACGTAGATAAGGGAAATTATCACAAATGTGAAGGACTATAAACCAGTACTGAAAGAAGAAGGAAGAGTGATGGGTTAAGGAAGTAATTGGGATTCTGGAAGAAATAGCCAAATAGTGTAGGATGAGTATTAGATTGGAGTTACAGAACACAGAAGACTAAAATTTCAGAACTGGGTAAGCCTTAGGGAGGATACAGTCCAATCTCCTTATTTCATATAAATGGTAACCAAGGCTTAAAGAGTGGTAGACCCTTAACCACTATCACACAGTGGTGAACAAATTGTTCTCGTCCACTCATTCTGCCAGAAGTCTTTACATGTCTGAAGTAGGCATTCCCAAAACTCATCAATGGGTTTAAAGCCCATCCTCTCCCAAGTCCAATTCATGTGCAAATTAAGGCATCATTCATTCATGTTGTCATTCATCTTCTTTGAAAACAAAGACAACTAAATGCCCTCAAAGATGATATCAATGATAGCTCCCACCATGTAAATGTTGTTTTGCATGCAAATAGACCCTGGATTTGTTGAGGACAAAAATAAATGGTATCCTGACTCCTGAGTCTTGTAACATCAATGAGGCAGGATCAAAATGTTCCTTAATCTACTACTACCAGTCCATTCCAACTTCTTAAAGAATCAGAGAAATCTAGGAGGTGAAAGACTCTTAAAGGAAGCTCTTCTATAACTTCCTGACAAAGGACTAGTCAGCCCCAACTTGAACATCTCCAAGATAGGGAACTCACTACCTCGTGGAGCATTTTACTTCATAATTGAAAGGCTTTCCTGAGTAATAGTTAAATTTCAAGGCAACTTAAATGTTTACAAAGAACAGTCTTCATAACAACCCTGTAAGGATGGTAGAATGAGAATTATTATTCTCAATTTCCAGTGAGGAAACTGAAATTCCTATAAGAGTTGTGACTTGCTCAAAGTGTTTAAAAATCATCATCATCATCATCATCATCATCATCATCATCATCATCATCAATATCATCACTGCCCCAGCCCAAGTTCTGTGGTGCCTAAAGATGAAAAGAGTGCATCCCAGCAACACCCTTATAAAGCAAGTAGTATAATCCCTATTTTCCAAGTGAGAAACAAAGTCACACAACTGACAAGTTTCAAAATCAGGATCCTAAATTCTGATTTTCCAGTTCAAGTTCAAGTCTCTTTCTTGTACTTTAAGTCAATTTGTCACTTTTAAGAAGCTTTTTCTTGTATTAAATTAAATTAGTCTCTCTAAAATTCCTCCTCCTGTTATTACCTAGTTGGAGCAAAGCACCAGGTGCTGGCTCCATTGCTTTTATGGAGCTGTCTGTCAGAGTGGGAAGGAGGTCAGTTATTAATTTCATAGGGTAATTTAAGGAGGAAAGTGCAAAGTGAGCAAGTTGGTCTAGTCCTCCAGTAATCAGTTAATAATGACATAGCTCGTATTTTTAATGCACCTTAATGTTTATAAAGTTTATAAAGCCCCCCCTCTCTATGTGGTAA
Organism: Sminthopsis crassicaudata; assembly: GCF_048593235.1. Classification (NCBI taxonomy): domain Eukaryota; kingdom Metazoa; phylum Chordata; class Mammalia; order Dasyuromorphia; family Dasyuridae; genus Sminthopsis; species Sminthopsis crassicaudata. The sequence continues at coordinate 665,152,044 of NC_133617.1, forward strand.
ATAGCTCAAGGGTTATTTTTCCATTTTTACAGAAGGAGAAACTGAGTCCCCAAAAGGAAAACTGAGTTGGTCTTCAGAATTTGGGTCCAGGTCTCTCAGCTCCTAATTCAGTGTTCTTTCAACTGCTTCATACTGATAAAGAGAACCAAAGACCAACATAACCCAAACTCTGATATGTTCACATTTAGATGAAAGGAGACTAGCAAGAAATATGGTATGGTCTTTATGGTCCCATTTTGCTTCTTACTTTACTTCTTACTCTTACTTTGCTTACTTGACACCATCTTGTCCCAGTGCTAGAGACTTAATCTCACTCCTAAAGCTGGGGCATCTAAGGAGATAATGAAGACAGAGGCTTCCTCCTTAGACTGTAGCCTCCATAAGGGATCCCCAGACCCCCATTCCTCCACAGCTATGTGAATTTGAGAGAATCATTTTTCTCATGGGTTAATGTATATTAAATACTTTGCAAACTTTGAAACAATACATAAAGTCAGTTAATAATTAAAGGTAATTTTTTTTGCTATGACTGGGCTCTGTAAAATGCAGAAAATAACACGTGGCTCCCCTTTTTCCTGGCTTTTTTTGGAGGATCGAGTGAGGTAATAAATGCAGAACATGCAGAGACAGCCCTCATTGTTGGAAATTTATTCCTTATTTTGTGCATAGGTCTGTACCTGTTATTTCTAGTTCTACCTTCTATGCTGAAGCAAAATGAACATAATTCCTCTTCCCCATGACAGTCCTTCAGATATTTGAATAGTTTATCATCCCTGCCCCTCCCTACCCATCCCTCTTCTCCAAGATAAATATTCCCGTTTCCTTCCATAAGTCCTTGGATGGCACAAGCACTATCTCCGTCTCCAAACTCCCCTTCCTCCCTCACTCCCCCAAGGTTCTGGGCCAACTTTGGTTTCAGTGGCCTGGGAAGGCAGGAGATAGGTTTCAGGGGAAAGGAGGTGTCATGGAAAGGACAAGTCTCTGCGCTGGGGTGCCAGGATGAGTCATTGGAAAGCCCAGCTCAGTGCCAGGAGGTGATGGTCACACCCAGCACCAGGTGCATCCCTTAATTCTCAAAGGGTTAAGTTGGTGGCTTAAAGTCCTTCTTGAGGGAGGACTTTGAGGAATGAGCTGCCTTTCCAGACAGGTCTGGGGGACAGAAAGTGCCAGGTGAAGGGGGAGCAGAGTCACCTTAATTATAGAACAGAAGAGACATACGTTCTGTTCTCAGAAACCAGCTGTTTATCTACCACCCAGAGCCCTAACCCCAGAGCCACAGAATGAGCTTTTTACCTTAGCTCCAGATAGAGCCTTAACCCCTGGGATACAGTAGAAAGCCTCATAGATGTGGCTCTAGGAGACTCAGAGCAATACCACTTAGGACCAGCGGGATCTTGGCCAAATCCCTTAACCGACTGCACGAAAAGGTCTCTCGGGGTCCTTCCAGCATGTCTCCAGACCCTGAAGAATTGAATAAATCCTTCTTGAATGAATCAATAGCATATTCAGATAGCCCAAAGAAGGAACGTCCTTGTGGTGGGGGACAGCATGTGTCTGGGAAATCGAGTGAAGGGAAGCGGTTTGTTGGGAGACAAGGGACTGGGTGAGATGACCCCCTCTACCCCTCCCTTCCCCCACTGCCAGGTGCAGTTTTTTCCTCGGCTTCTCTGTTTGTTTGTTTTCCACTCACCGTTGCTGCTCCCCACCCTGGAGGTTATGGGCTGCCCATCCATCACCTTCCCATTCAATCCCATCCAAGCTTCTGTCGTCCAGCTCCCAGCAAACAGCTCCTTGGGGCAGTGAGCCCACATTTCCACTAAAATGTTTCCAAGGGTTCATTCGTTTGTTCCCTTTCCTCCCTCCCCCTTGGAGAAGCCTCTTTTTGCACACAGGAGGCCTGTCTCTGGGCAGAGGAACCAGGAAGCAGCTGTAGTGGGAAGAATTCTGACCTTGGGAGGCTGAGGATTGGGAGCTGGACAAGACCTTGAAGATGTAGTGGAAGGGCAGCTAGAGCACCGGTCCTGGAAGCAGGGGGACCTGAATTCAAATCCAACTTCAGATACTTGACACTAGCTGTGTGACCCTGAGAGAGTCACCTTATCCCAATTGAATTGGCAAAAAAGAAAGATGGGGGCAGGGTCTGGAGTCAAATCTCACCACTGCTACTCACATGGATCTTGAGCAAATCCTTTTCTCTCTTTGAGCCTCCTTCTCTGTAAAAATGAGGGAGCTGAACTAAATGTCTCCAAGATTCCTTCCAGATCAAAATATTGTTAGAATACATAATCAAAGCTGGAAGACACGTTGGAACATGAGATGTCAGAGGGATCCAATTCCCTCATTTTTATAGATGAGGAGGTTAAGGTTCTGAGCAGAAATAAAATTCCCACAGCTCAGGATTTGACTCCCAGGTCCAGTGGTCTTATCCCATCATCCTAGCTGCCTCCAAGGAAGTCTTTCCCAGGACCTTATGTGGAGATGACCGGCCCAGAGTTCTTGAAGGGGATACTAGGGGAAGGCACTCTCTGAAAGACATCATGGAGCTGGAAACTTCTTGAGGACACAGAATGATAATGATGATGAAGATATCAATGGTGTGCATCAAAAGGGAGTTATAAGGTTTGCAAAGGATACATTATCTCACCTGTCCTTCATAACAACTCTGTGGTCTGGGGGTATTCAGTCATTTCTTCCTGACCCCATTTGGAGTTTTCTTGGCAAAGATACTGATTTGGCACTTTCTTCTCCAGCTCATTTATACAAATGAGGAAACTGAATTAAGTGATTTGCCTGGAATCACACAACTAGCAAGTGTCTGAGCCTGGATTTGAACTCAAGAAGATGAATCTCCCTGATTCCACACTCAGTGCTCTCATCCAGTGCCCCACCTGAAGTGTTTCTAGTTTGTAGATGAGGAAACCAAACCATAGAGAGGGAGCAGCTTTATGGGGGAGACAGAAAGAGAGCTGGGTTCTCATTCAGAGAACAAGCTTATTCACTCCAAGCACTACTCTGTGACCTTGGGCTACCAACGAATCCAAGTGTTGATTAAATGTTTTCTCTTTTCCAGCCAGTGTTCTAAGTGATGGGGATACGTGGATAAAGGTGAAATATCTTCTGCTTTGAGGAGCGTTCTAACAGAAAAGACAAAATGTATATATGTATAAATATACACAAATATAAATATGTATGTGTACATATATATAGTTATACACACTATGTATAATATATTCAAAATAAATATGAAGCACTCTTGGGAGGGAGGGCAGTAGCAGCAGGGAGCTGGGAGAGGGTAGTCAGGAAAAGCTTCATGGAGAAGATGACTCTTGAAGAGTTTTGAAGGAAAACAGAAACTCCAAGAAGCACAAGTGAGGAGGGAAGAATATTCTAGGCATTGAGCCAACTAGCATGAAGCTCCAGAGATGAGAAAAGGAGGCTCTTGTGTGAGAAACAATTTGGCCAGACCTATAGAGTGCCTGGATGGGAATAATGTGTAAGTCAGTCAACAAACCTTTGATAAGCACTAATTATGCACCAGGCATTGTACTAATAATTATTCCCCCCAAAAGGCAAAAACAGGAGAAGACTAGAAAAACAGAAATTGGCCAGTTTGTGAAGATTATTAAATGCCGGATAGAGGAATATATATTTGATCTTAATGGTAAAAGGGATTCCCTGAATTTTATTTGAGGGGAGGGTGATATCCTGTGCCTCGTAACAACTCCTTGAAGGCCAGTCAGTTTTCTTTGCAGTGATGGGGCATTCACTCAATTCCTTCCATTTTAGAACAGAATTAGATGTCAGATTTTCTTTTCCATATGATGGGTGGAAATTTGCCTATCTGAAGCCTATCATAGCTGACATTTCTATAGTATTTTTTAGTTTGTGAAAAATCTTTTCCATCCAGTATCTCATCTAAACTTCATAGTAGTCCTGGAAGGATCAAAATGATGTGTCTTTTTGCCTAAGCACATATGTCACCTCAGCCCCATGAACAGATTTGAGCTATAATAATAACAACTATTATAATTATAATATGATTATTATTGTAATTAATATTTATTTACCAACCACTGTGCTAAGTATTTTATAGTTATGATTTCATTTGATCCTCATAATAATCCCAAGAAGTAGATGCTGTATTATTATCCCCATTAAACAGATAAGAAAACTGAGCATGTAGCGAGTACCCCCAGAAAGTAAGTATCTGAGGCTAGATTTGAACTCAGACCTTCTTAATTCCAATGCAACACTTTGTCCCTTGCACCACTTACCTATCTTTAGTGTATATGTCCCTATGCATGGACTATGACAAAATTTCTCGAACTATAGGTTGCATAACTGAATGTGGGAATTGTCAAATATGATTTGTCATCTATAAATGTTTGATTTGTCAATCTATTTTATATCCCTATGTACCCAGCATCATTTAAAAATTTCTCTGGTGAAAAGAGGTGGTGAGTGGAAAAAATGTAAGAAGTCCTGAACTGCAGCATGGATGGGAGACAGAAAAATGTTGTTTCCTATAGGAATCTTTCTTTGATTCATCAGATATGATCAATTAGAACTTCATATTTGTGTTTTATCTCGGTTATTAAATGGGGGATTTCCCAGAGTGGATGGAGTTTGGAACCATAGAGAATAAGAATAGAAGAAACCTTAGAGATTTCTAGCCCAGTCCCCTAAGGGAGAGAAATCAGACCCAGAGAGGGGAAGCCAGTTGCCTAAATTGCACACTGGCTGTGACTTTGTCTTTGTACTCTTTATATCAAGGCCTTTGTCTTGCTTTTGAGTGGGTAGGAGTTGGGGAGGGGGAGGCACAGGAGGATGGTACAAGGGGGAAGTTCTGTTTTCATTGCAGATCCTTGCCCTTAACCAATAGAGAGCCCCATCTCTTCTGTCATTTATAATGTCAGAGACCAGATTCCCAGGAAACAAAAATTTAAGTGATTTGGTCACCGTGCCAGTTTGGGTCAGGGGAAATTCTAAATTCAGTCTTCTGAATTCTGATGCTTTCTTTCTATCTCTACCCACTGTATGTTGCTTTTTGTCTTGCCCCTGTAGACGCTAAATACAACCTTGTACCTGCAGTATACAGGAGCTTAGTACTGCCCAGTGTGGAGGTACAAGCAGAAAAAAAGCTTGCAGGTCTTAGATGCAAGTTTGAGAAAAACAGCCCATGAGCAAGGTCATTCCCCATTCATTCAGGTGTCCAGGATTGTGTGTGTGTGTGTGTGTGTGTGTGCACGCCTATGGATATGTGTCTAGGCAAAAGCAACCATTCGTTAAGGATGTGATATGTGTCAAATACTGTGAATATTCTTGGAACTACAGACACAAAACACAAGAGTGAGACAAGACCAACTTTTGAGGAACTTGTGTTTGTTTTTAATGAAGTGCCCTTTTGGACTCAGCAAATAGGACTTCTGAAGCACAAATATTACTATGTAACAGGGAAACCCTTTCAGATATCAAGAAAATATGCCACAATATACTTAGCAGAGCCAGGATGGCTCGTGAAGTCCATGTGAGCATCCTTCCACACAGGTCCTGTCTGCTGTCCCACACATCTTTAAGAAGCCTCCTCTGTTCTCCCCCATTACGGAATCACAGGATTTTTCAGTTGGAAGAGCTTCCAGGAACCACCTAGTGAAAATCACAACACATGAAACGGAAGCCTTTTGTGACTTAACCTGAGAATCACTATCAGCCTTTGTGTGAAAAGCTTCCATGAAGGGGATCCCCTCTCCTAACGCAGCCTTTTCCACTTTGGGATATGTGGGATTTTCAGGAAAGAGTAGAATCTCTAGTGTGAGCCCTTTTCAGGGCTATCCACCTACTTTTAGTGTTCTCTTTTCACCTCTCACCTGTAGCTCCAAGAAGCTATAACATGCACTTTGAATGGAAGTAAACAACAGGCCTCAGGCATGTAGGTGAGTTAGGGGGTGTCTATCCCAAGCAGATGAAGACTTTCCCCCGTGGAATGGGCAAACAAGAACACTTTATTCCAGTGGCTGTGAAGTGGGTCCAAGGAGGGGCTATGAAGGGCTGGGTCAGACATCATCTTGGCCCAAGACGTCACCCTGACTTTTGTCTCGTCACTGGAAGAAGGAGGCCAAAGACTTTGTGCAAGTTTGCCTCATTTAAATCAAACTCATGCAGGAGTCGAGACATTATATTGTGATGTCTTTGGTCCTTTTAGAAAATGGAGGATAAACAATAACATTTTGGGATGGCTCTAGTTGTTAAGCAGTTTTTCTTTATATCGAGACTAAATTTTGCCTCTTTTCAAGCCTTCAAATAACTTGAAGACAATCATCAATTCCCTCTATATTTACTCTTCCCCAAGTTCTTCAGCTTCTTACCCGTATGGAATGAACTCAAGACCCTTTACTAAGCTGATTGCCCTTCTCTGACTGCTTCCTACCTTTAATATTGTACCCAAATTTAAACACAATGCTCTACACATGGTCTAACCAGGGCAGAGGGCACTGGGACCAGTATCTCTTTTTTTTCCTGGAAAGCCTAAGTTTCCATATCTTCCTATTGATTTACATTGAAAATATAAGAAAATGTAATCGCCAGGTTTTTTTTTTTTCAGGCAAATTGTTGTTTAACCATGTTTCCTCTATCTTATTAATTGTTTGAACCCAAGTGTAAAACTTTACATTTGTCATTGTTTAACAATTCTACAAGCATTTATTAAAGACATAGCATTTACAAGAACCTATGCTAAAAACATAGACAAAAATGAAACTATCTTTTTTATTTACTTAAGGATCTTACATTCTAGAGGGATTTGGTAAAGAAAAACATGTATGCAGATAAAGATAAAATATGCAAAAGCTTAATTAAGAGAATTAAAAAAATTTGGGGGGAGGGATGAAAAGCCCCCTGTAAGAGGCTGAGCTGAACCCTGTAGGGGTCAGGGGTTCTAAGTGTTAGAGATAAGGAGGAAGGGCATTTCAGGTATGGGAGGCAGGCTGTGCTAAGGGAGGTAATTGGGAATGCACAGTGCACAAGGAGTAATGTGTAATTAGCCTGGAAAGGTAGTCTGGGGTTAGATTATGACTCCACATTCAAACATGTTTTTATTTTATCCTAGAGTCAATAATTTAGCAGGGAAATGACATAGTAAGAACTGCACCTTAGGAATATCAATTAGGCTTCTGTGTAAAGGATGGATTGGAAAAGGGAAAAACTGCCAGGGAGACTCATTAAAAGAGTATTTATTGCAGTAGTCAAGGTGAGAGAAGTGAGGATCTTAGTTGGAATGATGATCTTTTGAGTGGAAAGAAAGAGATAGATCTAAGAGATATGAAGGAAGTAGAATCAAGAAGATTTGGTAACTAATTGAATATGGTTGGTGAATGAGATTGGAGTTAAGCAGGACTCCTAGATTACTGACTAGTGCTACTGGAAGAATAATGGTATCCGCAAAAAGAAATGTGGAATTTAAGAGGAAGAATGGGAGGTTTTAACGCTAAAGATAAGAATTCTGTTGCTGGTAAACTATGTCCTCAGGGAATAATTACAAATACACATAAAGGGTAGTATTATGATTCAACTGGTGATGATTGTCAAAAAAAAAACCCAGCCTCATTGTTTCCAGAGAACTAGAGTAATAATGTTTTTTTAATATTATATTATTTGGCAAACAGCAGATTTCAAAGTCATTGTACTTTCGTGTGAAAACTAACTGGAACAAAATAAAATAATAAACTTTATGGACTTGTATAACAAACCTAACTACTTTTTATATCATTAAAAAAGTTTTAGTACTCCATCTATCCTGTTCTTCAATCACTAGTTTTCCCATAATTTAGCAATAAGGTCACAAGATTTTAATATATATTCTTTAGTTCATCATGAAATTATATTTTTATCACATTGGCTCTTTTAAACATTCCTTTCATAAATTCCATTTTTATAAGTCTAGCATTGGTTTAAAATCCAAGGATTTTTAAAAGTTAAAATCAGATGAGTTCCCAGATCATTGAGACATAATTCTCTCACTATTCTCTTTCTCTCTCCCTCCCCTCATCAATTTTTAGACTTTATGAATAATGGAATGGTATAAAGCTGTGTTGCAACCTTTCATCTCCAATTAGGAATTTTCATAATTCAGAAATAATTCTGCTTCTCAGTGTGTCAACATATTTATCAGAGTTTATCATTCTCCTTTGGGGAAAACACTTTTTCAGATCCACTGAAAGAAAAAAAAATTAAAGGCATTTTTTAGATGGCTTGCTTTATAGCAATATAAAGACTCCAGAACTTGCAGACTTAACTTGGACTTCTAACCATGATTTTGTTAGAGATTTGAAAGAAAAAGCAATCAGAAAAAAATTACTTTATATTATCTTTATTGTCTTTGTATTATCTTTATTTGTCTTCCCAATATATTGACATTTTTTCTTTATAGCAATAGTTAGCATCCTGCTCTTCTATCAACTTCTAGATGCTTATGGCAAATTATGGAGGAATTAATCAAAATCCTCTGAACATCAGAAAACTTTGAAGCTACTTCCTTGAAGAGGTGCTGATAACATCTTCTGTGTGGTTCTCTGTGTGGAACTGAGAACTAACACCATTTGAGGGGTTGCTTTCTCTGTTATTTCTCTCCCAGGCTTCTACTGCTATCTGCTCAATCTCTTAGACTAGAAGGCTACTGACGTCCCTTCCAACTATAAAATTCTGGGATTTTATGATTCTGTGAGTGGGCTATGTGGTAGTCCCCTCAGGGGAGTGTTTTTAGCCCTTTTATGAATCAGATCCATAGCCACACCTAGCCAGCACTGTTAGAATCCTTTAGGTCAATATGAATTTTTACTGCTTTGTTTCCACCTCAGTGCAGTTCCCCAATCCTATCTGATATTTAGGTTTCGGTGAGTAAATTCTCTTCAGCTCCCATCAAAGCCCTGGCATTTAACACTGTGATCATTTATATTATTCTGGAACCTCATTTAACAGGGCTAGAAGGGGCAGGGTGGAGCTGGTGACCTTTGTCTCGTTTTCCTACAGATGCATCCAAATTACTTGCTTTTCCCACATTCAAATTTATATATCAATTTTCATAAATTATCTCCTTATGATCTGAACACCAACCCTCTGAGATAGGTAGCATAGCAATTTTGATCCTCATATTATAGATGAAAAAAAAAAAAACTTGTCTGCTTTTTTTGTTTGTTTTATCCTTTATTATAGTAAAGAGTGCCTCTTCTTTAAACACATCCCTTCCTCTTGCCTTGATTTTTTAAGAGGAAATTCTTGCTGAAAATCTTTATGCTTGAAAGTTTCTATTCCCATGCTAGAGAGCAGAAGTCTCATTAGGCAATCCATGGTTTTTCTCTTCCTTTGACATCAGGAATGAGTAACCCATGAGAAGCATCTATGATACCATCTGCCTTTCCTTATAAAAACTCTAGCTCTCATTGACATCATCAAGTTGCCTTAATATAGAAATACTGAAGGATACAGGCAGCCCCACCCATTGACTGGGAGAAATGAAAACCTGAGTGTACCAAATCTGGAGAGAGGTCTCCTGTGGAACCACAGTTTAACCTTCTTCTTCCTCCTCTTGTGGTTCAAAGACCATTATCATCAAGCACTGATTGCCCTAACTCTGACACATGTTTCCTTTGCCCTAATCTCTTATTCTTTTGCCCCCTTTCCCTCCATGTCTGAGCCTTTATGTAATTCATTAGGTCTTATGTTATCCCTGTTAAAAATACATCTGTAATGAAAGCCTATTGCTTTCCTTGTTTTTGACTCAGTTAAGACTTGTGAAAGGTTCCTAAGTTCTAAATTGGCTGTCAGGGGTTCTCAAACTTTGAGACCACCGGTCAGATGCTGCCTGCTGAGGACGTTTATGCAGCCCACCAGGTTATGGCAAATGGGCTGAGGGGTGGAGACAGAGTGTGAGGTTTTGTTTTTACTACAGTCCGGTCCTCCCACAGTCTGAGGGACAGTGAACTGGCCCCATATTTAAAAAGTTTGAGGACCACTGGGGATCATGCACAAAAAAGAGAAGTAATTCTTTCAAGTTCATACAGTGAGTAGGTAGGAGAAAACTCCAAGGCTGTTACCCCAAGTAATAGATGGTTGGCCTGTAAAGGAACTGGTCCAGTCCTGTGCATGTGACATAATTGTACCAGTTAATTCTTAAATCTCACCAGAAATGATAGGCTGGGTCTGAACCACTTGTGGTCAAAGGAATTCAGAAGCTATTCCTCTAACAAGAAAGTTCCTTCTCATAGTTGACTTCTCTTTACTACCTATTAGTTCATAGAGCTAGACAGGACTTTCAAAGTCATATAGTCATGAGAAACATTCAGGTACAAGTCAGATACAACTTGTCAGGCTGTTTTTTTTTTTTTTTAACATTTTTAAAAAACATTTTTAACATGTTTTGAACATTTTATTTATTTATTTTTTACTTCATGGTATTTAGTTTTTGACATTCATCTTTGTAAGATTTTGAGCTCCAATTTTTTTTCTCCCTCCCTTCCTTCCCTCTTCCCTTCCCAAGATAGCAAGCAATTTGATACAGGTTATACATGTACAATAATTTAAAACATATTTCCATCTTATTCTTGTTGTGAAAGAAAAACCAGACTAAAAAGGAAAAATCGTGAGAAGGAAGAAACAAAACAGGTATAAATAGTATGCTTCAATCTGCATTCAGTCTCCATAGTTCTTTCCCTGAATGTAGATGGTATTTTTCATCCCACGTCTACTGGAATTGTCTTGGATCATTGTATTGCTAATTTTTTCATAGTTGATCATTGCACAATGTTGCTATTTTTGTATACAATGTTATCCTAGTTCTTCTCACTTCACTCAGCACCAGTTCATATAAGTCTCCAGGTTTTTTTGAAATCATTCTTCTCATCTTTTTTTTTAATATATAGTTTATATATATTTATATAAGTTTATGATATAGAACATATTAAAGACATAAAATAACACATAACACATGATAATATAACATTAATATACTTAATATAACATAATGCAACATAACATAACAATAATTATTAAATTATTAATATTAATTATAACAATTATATTACATATTATATAATTATATATACATATATTATATAATTATACATACAATGTATATATGATATAATTATATTATTTAATATTATATTAATATTAATAATAACAATATTATTAAATATAATATAATAAATTATATTTTATAATTAATCCTATAACCTAATATTATATCATATCATGTTATAACTTATACCATGCAACTGATAACACCATCTTATATTACTACATGTTATTAATCATATTTTAATATAATATCATATAATATCACACATTAATAAAAATACAATATATTATAATTTATATAGTTATATAACAACATATTATAATATATTATAAACCATTATAACATGATATCATGTGACATCATTATATTATAATATTCTATTATATATTTGTGATATATGTATGCATCTAAATATATATCAAATATAAATACATAAATAAAGCTCTTTCTGGGAGGGTAGCATAATGTCTGAGAAGTATCTGATAATAAAAGTAGCTAGGATTTTTATAGTATTTTAAAGTTTGTAAAGCATCTTGCATTTTTCAAGTAATTTGATCATCACAGAAGGCCTGCAGCTCCTCATTTCTTACAGGACAATAATATTCGGCAACAATCAAATACCACAACTTGTCCAGCCATTTCCCAATTGATGGACATCCCTTCATTTTCCAATTCTTTGCTACCATGTTGGATTGTTTTAAAGGGAATTTCTGCTTAGGTATGGATTGCTCGAGACAAAGTGTGAGGTCCTCTCCAACTTGGATTCCAGGATTCTATGAACCAATTACCAGAAAATGGTTCTCAGATTTCAATAAAGAAGCTGGGGGGTTACTGTCCTAGGGGAAATAGCAGGCTTGTCTGTGTCAGGAACTCCTCTGATGTGTGTGAAAACTGTAATTCTGCAAGTAGAATATTAGTGCTGGGTCTTGCATTCCACAGAACCCTTACATTGTCTTGGATCTTTTCCCCCCAGGGGTTTTGTTTGTCTTTGGATGAAAGTCTTAACTCCTAGCACAAGGATACCCCAATCCGTGCTTGTGAGAGAGTGGAAACCTTTAGGGATTTTGGTTTAGAGTTAGAATGTGTCTATTTTTGAATGGCAGAAGGGAACTCAGAGACTGATCTGAACTAGTTAGACTGTGAAGGCTGTTAAGATGTAGGGGAAAACTGGCCCTACCAGACACAGTAGTCCCAGTTGTGATCCCAGCTATATGGAGGCTAAGACTGGTGGCTAAATCCCTGAGATAAGAGCTCTGAGCTGCAGGGGGCTGAGCCCATTGAGTATCCACATCAAGGTTGGTATCAACAGGTGAAAGATTGTGGAGAGGTAAGAGGACCAGGTTGCCTAGGAGGGGCAAACAGGACCAGGTCAGAAGTGGAGCAAGTCAAAGCTTTTGTGATCAGGTCCAGAATAGCTCCTGGAGTACCAACCTGGATGAGATAGAAATACCCAGATGGATGGATAGATGGATGGATACATAAAAAGATAGATATGCAAGCACCCAGAATAACAAACAAAAAGACAGAAGGAAAAACTGATTGCTAGACTAAGCCAATTTGCCTCTTCCCTGAGAGTATAAGTTTGATTTTTCCTATTTATTAAGAAAAAATGTCTGTAGAAAAAGAAAATACAGACCATCCCTCCACTAATATAAAAAAGAACAATAATAAATAAATTATAAATATTATGTTATTACATATTAATAATCATCGAAAAGTATAATAATAGTATAATTAGTATCTTTCTAAGGTTTGCAAAGCACTTTACAAATATTCATTCATTTGATGCTCTAAACAATATTGGGAGGAAGATTTTATTATTATCCCTATTTTATAGAGGAGAAAACTGAAGCTTAAATAGATTGTGGCTGGCCTAGGAATACCCAGCTTGCAAGAGTCTGAAGCATGATTTGAATTTGTATTTCTGACACCAGATCCAGTATTCTACACTATACAGCACCTCTCATCTCTCTTAGGTGAAGCAGCATTAAAGGGGATAGTTAATTGTGTACTCTAATGTCACATATATTCTAAAAGTCTAAACGTCCAAATGCTGCCACAGCAGGTATTAGGTTGCCACAAATCCAGTCCCCATTTCTCCTCTAGACACATTTTTTTTCCTCAGGAAACAGAACTCTGGAGGTGAGTTCAGCTGCCTGCAATTCAGATTTGCTATATTTAGAATCTGATTTTATAGCTCTGGTTTTTGCTCACCCCATATTGGCACTTGTTGTAAATGGGTCAACAAAAAACAGACCATAGGATCCATGCCATCTTTTTTAGAACGACTTCACAGCTGAAGTAATCCCATAGAAAGCCCCGGGCACTACGGCCCCCCGCTTCTGTCCTGATTTGTACCTCAATGTTGCCTCAGATGGATTCTCACTGAAGTCAGTCTTTGACATTGTATCACTCTGAGGAAACCTGGGTCTTGCCATCTGCATTTTTGCTGCACCCTCATTCTTTTACCTGCTGGGTTTTGCCATTTTCTCTAACACTAAACCTGAAGCACCTCTAGGTCTTGCCATGTGCCCTGTAGGTAAACCCTCCTGTCCATGGGTTGTGTGCCCCTATAAAAATGTAAGACCCTGAGAGCAGAGAGAGACACTGTTGTGTTCCATCCAGTAACAAGATACATATATACAACAACAGGCACAAAACAAGCCTTGAAAAATACTCTTTCTCTCCTTTTTTTCTTTCCTCTTCTTTTCTTCTTCCCTTTCTCCTTTCCTCTCTCTCTTTTTTCTTTCTTTTTCTTCCTTCTCCCTCTCCTCCCTCTTTTTCTTGCCTCTCCTTCTTCTTTTTTCCCTCTCTCCATCCTTCCCTCCTCCCCAATGGTTCTCCAATCCCCACAATGCTATTTCTGTGGCTCTCTAAGAGACAGTAGTAATTATTATCCCTGATTTTTAGATGATGAGAAAATGGAAGCAAAGAGGAAAAATGAGACTGGGTCAGTGACATTTCCAGATATATGTGATATTATAGTAATATTACTGATAACTTATGTCCCCATAGTCCTTTAACTTGATTTTGTATTTCACTGGAAAAACTGAGGCCATTCTCCAAAAGCTCCTCCTTTCTTATCCCACATCACTCAGATGCCTTCTGCTCCATCTCCTCCTTCACCCCTATTTCACATGAAGTCATGGCCCTTTTCCTTGCCAAGACTAACTCTTCTATATGCATAAGTGATCCCATTTCATTCTGTCTTTTCCAGCAGATTTGCTCCCTCCATCACCCCTCCTCTCTCACCTTTTCTGTCTGTCTCTGTCTTCTGGTTGTTACCCTCCTGCCTACAAACAGGCCTCCTCCCTCCTCCCCTCAAACACCACTTCTCACTTGGTCACCCCCATTAGCTATCCTCCTATATTTCTTCTCCATTTTTATGGCTAAACTTGTTGAGAAGGTCATCTACCTTTCCTTTCACTCTCTACAGACTGGCTTTTGACTTCATCATTCGACCAAACTTGTCCTCTCCAAGTGACCAATGATCTCTCTTTTTGGGGGTGTGTAAGGCATTTGGGGTTAAGTAATTTGCCCAGGGTCATACAACTAGTAAGTATCTAAGGCTGTATTTGAACTCTTTCCCCTGTGTCCAGGTTAGGTGTTCTATCCACTGCATTACTTAGCTGCCCCATCCAGTGATCCCTTAATTGCCAAACTGAATAGTCTTTTTCTAATCCTCATTCTTCTTGACTTCCCTGCAGCCTTTGACACTGTCAGTCTCTCTCTTTAATTTGTTACTCACGTCTCTTTAAACTTCCATGATATTGCTGTCTTCTGGTTTTTCCCTCCTTTCTGCTGGATCTTCATTCAGGTCACACTTTTTTTATTAATAGTGAGTGTACCCCAAGGATTTATCGTGGCCCTGCTTTCATTCTCCCTCTCTACTATTTTACTTGGGGATCTCCCTGGCTCCCATCTACTCAATTATCTCTGTGCTGATCTAGCCCTAAACACTCTCCTAACCTTCATACTCTTATGTCCATCTGCCTATTGGACATCTCAAAGTCTTATACTCATTGTGCCTAAAATTCATCTTCCCCTCAAAAAAAACCCCTTTCCCTTACCAAACTTCTTGATTATTCTTGTACCCATTCAGTAAATACCAGTGGCTCCCTACCACCTCCGGGATCAAATAAAAAACTCTCTTTTTTGGCTCTTAAAGCTCTTTGTAACCTGACCCCTTCTTACTTTACTCACACAAGACACTCTGTCTCCCAAGTCTGATGCCTGGAATTCTTTTCCCCTCAGTCTTGGTCTTCAGATTTCCCAGGTTTCAGCTAAAATTTCACCTCCTACAAGAAGTCTTTCTTGATATCCCTTAATACGAGTGCCTTCCTTTTGTTGCTTATCCCCAATTTGTCTTGTCTATATTTTGTTTGTATATAGTTGCTTGCATGCTCCCCCATCAGACTCTAAGTGCCTTGAATAATAAGCAGCTGGACCTGGGCTCAAACTCAGATTTGTTGACTCCAGAGCCAGAGTTCATTCTCTCACACCTTGCTGCCTTCAACTTTTCCCCTGGTCTTCCATGACTCCTGAGAGCAACTGCCAACCCCAACCCACATCCTGTCTGACATCCCATTCTAAGCCAGCACCTGTCCTGATATATACCCAGCCAGCCCTTGGCTAATCCCACCACCTGCCCCTCTCTGGCTGGCCTGAGTTTTCCAGCCAGGTTCTCAAGAACCAAAACCTCTGCATGAGCCAGAAGCATGATGGGGCTTCTCAGAAAATTCCCACAGTCTTAGGCTGCATCTATAGAATTAAACAATGCCGAGATCCAGGAAAAAGGCCTTTTGTTCTCTGTACTGGATAGATAAAATAGATCATGTTATCTACCCAACTAGATTGCTTTCCAAAAGCTCATTTCTAAGTTAACTAGGGAAAACAGAGAAATAAAAAAATGTTTCCCAAAACTCACTTCTTCCAGGAAGCCTTCCATTTATGAACCTATTTCTTGCTGATTACTTAAAAAATCCTTTTTAAAAAATCAACAAGCATTTTTTTCTTTTTACCTTTTTACCTTTACCTATTCCTTTCTCCACAAAAACAAAAAAACACTACAAAGTATAAAGTATAGTAAGCATAAGAAAAAAGTATAAATCAAAAGTATATATAAGAAAAGTAAGTTTAAGAACCAAACCTTTGTAACCAATATGCTTAGTCAAGGCAAAAAAATTTCCTCTTTGGTCATGTTCTAAGATTTTATATATATACATATATATATATATGTGTATATATATAAAATCTTAGAATCCATCACCTTTCTATCAGGAGAAGGTAACATGCTTTTATCACTGGCCTCCTGATATCAGTGATTGGTCATTACATGGACTAATCAATTGCTTTTTTCCCAGTATCTTCAACATGGGTGGATTCAATTTGAACCAGTCATTTAAAAAATATTTTTCTTTTGTAAGTGTTTTGAAAATCATGTCATGCTAATACATTTGATTTCCTTGCAAGTTTCTCAAACATAAGAACGGAACCAAAAAGACAAAGATTCATAGAATTTAGTTTGGATAGAACCTTAGTCCCATCTGCTTATTATACAGGTGAGGAAACTGAGATCTGGCAAGGTCAAGTGACTTGCCCAATGTCAAACAGATATCTAGGATTCAGACCTAGATCTGCTGTCTCATGCTATCAATCAAAGGAACAAGGACAGGAGATACTTGTGGGAGTCATAGAGAGAAAACAGTTCATTGGGAAAAGTCTGGGCTTTCAGGGGACAGCAAATTCAATGTAAGTCAATATTATGACATCAGAGATCCATAGCGAGAACATGACTTTAGGCTGCATTACTGAAGCAGGAAGGAACTGAAAATCCGACTGTTTTCTATCCTGGTTGACCCTCATCTATGGAGCTTAACTTCATGTACAGTGCTGCATTTGAAGAAGGACATTGACAAAGATGAGGAAGACTAATGTGAATGGGTTTGGATGCCATTCTGAATCATGGAAGATTGAAAGGATCAGGATGTTTAACTTGGGGAAGAAAAGATTTAGGGTTAAGGGGATATGATCAGTGGCTTCCGATTCTTGATATTCAGTCATGTGGAAGATCAGACTTGCTCAGCTTAGGTCCAGTGGGCTTTAATTAGGAGTGACCCATAGGAAGATGAAGAAATCTAGATTTCTGCTCAGTCACCCAAGATGAGAAGGTAGGAATGGGCCATAACTGGCACTGTTACAGGGAGTTCCCACATCAGTGAGATCATTGATCTATGAGGGCTTTGGGGGATAAGGGACCAAAGGCAGGAGGTGGGGAAACACCTTCCTAACAATTAGAGCTGCACAGAAATAGCAAGGGCCACCCTTGGTAAATTGTGAATTCTTCATCACTGGAGGTCTTCAAGCAGAGGCAGGATGACTACTTGCCAGGGATGTTATGGAGGAGATTTGTTAATGAAGACAGGTTTGGACTGAATGTCCCAAGGCTCATCCAGCCCCCAGATTCTAGGAGTCTGTGACAATGTTGGATCCATGGACCGCCTCCCTCTGTCTTTCCAAGGATGCCTGGTCTAGTTTGAATGTCTAACTCCCCAATTCTGGCCACAACTCCCAATTCCACAGTGGAAAAAGAGAATGGAAAAGAAATAGCTGTCCAAACTCCCCCCACCGTTCTTCCCTACCTTCCCCACTTGACCTTTCAACATCAACCAATGGAAAATCCCACCAGACATCCCTTCTGTGGGTGACAACCAGTCTTGCCCCCATCAAAGGGATCTGCAGTCCCCAGACCAGGGAATGTTGTTCCCAAATGACCTACCTGACCACACTCTGTCTGCAGAGAGACGGCAGTGGTGGCTGGAGAGGACCTTGGTGGCTACAGCCAAATCCTGGCTCTTTCTTCACTCTCCTCTGCCATAGTTGGGGGGAAGGGAACGGGGAAGGAGAGGAAGCCTTTGCTCTCTCTCCTGACAACTCATCCATCAAAATATCTGGGAGACCCCCCACGAGGATGGCCGGTCCCCAGGATGTCTGGGAGCTTCCTTTTCCTGCCTTTCCCTTGCCTCCAGGGGCTTTGGGCCCAAAGTGTGTGTATGTGTGCATTTGTGGGTCCTTGTGTGGGATAGCCAGGAGCAGCAATCCCCCCTTCTCTAAGCCCCCTGCGTGTGCGAGTCAACATTTGGGGGTTCTGATTTACGGGACTTCTGCACAGTTATAAAATATGCTGTGTTAAGCATCAGCATAAAAATAATATATAGGTTACTGCAACATTTTTATGACCTTAACCAGATCCGCCCTGTAATGCTGTCCCCCTTGACTGCTTTACTCCTGCAGGTGAAAAAACATATTATTTCAGCGGCCTGGAAGCAGCTGTTTGAGCCCAGGCAAGGATGCTGTGGGTAGGGAGCCTCAGGGGTAGAGCAGAAAGGAGCAAGGTCGATTTCAGCCTTGGGATAGTGGCTGGGTCCATCTGCTGAGCCCGGGTGCCAATGGGATTGCAGGGCCGGGGGGTTTGTGATACATCAGAGCACCTTTGTCCCCCTGGACAAGTGGAGGAGGGGGCAGATTCCTGCTTCCCCCTCCTCCCTGTCTCAGTACCTCCACCACTGATTTCTTTTTTTTAAAAATTAAATTAAATTGATACCTCTCATTCATGCAATGTGAACATTTCTGGAAATACCAACTCTCTTTATCCTTTGCCCCCAATCAAAAAATAATTTAATCCTCCTGTGCAATAAAGGGAGAAAAACACGCAAGCAAAACGTCCTATTCCTGATCATGCATACAACCTGTTCTCCTGGTAGTCCCCCCTCCTCTCAGCTGAGACCGGGAGGAATGTTCCATCTGCTCTCTGGGACTATTACTAGTTATTCAATTACTCCCAATCTGGCTTCCTTTGAGCGTTACTCTCATTTCCTTTGCTGTAGTCATATAGGTCTGCTTCTACTTAATTCTCATCAGTTCACAGATGTCTTCCCATGTTTTTCTAAATGCTTTCCACAAACTCATTTCCCTTTCCAAGGATCTTCGCCCATACTGCTCATAGTGTGACTCCATATTCTGTAATGTTATGTAAATAAACTAGTCCTCTGAGCTAATATTGGCTCCCAAGCCCTAAGGACTGAATTCAAATCTCACCTCTGTTACTAGGAATGTAGGTAGCTGTGGATGGGGTAAGGAAGGTTAGAGTTGAAATCCAGCCTCAGACACTTACTAGTTGTGTTTGTCCTTGGCCAAGTCACTGCCTGCCTCAGTTTCCTCAAATGTAAAATGGAAATGATATTAATATTAACTCCCAGAATTATTGTGAAGATCAAATGAGATAATATTTGCAAAGTACTTCATAAACCTTAAAAACATTATCCAATGCTCTCTATTATTACTGCTGTTGTTATTGGCATCTGTGTAACTTTAAGTTATTTAACCTCTAAGCTTCCATTTCTCTTCAGTAAAATGAGGGAAATTGAAGAAATGACCTGTTAAGTCCTTTCCAAGTCTAAATCTATTATCTTCAATAAAACATTGTCCAGGGAAGCTCAAAAATATTGGTAATCATAACTGTTTATGTAAAAGTCTATGTTATTTTTGTATTTATGCATATTAATATTTACTTATATATTATGCATCATATAAGTGTCTAGATATGTGTATATTTATCTATCTATATAAAAAGGCAAGAATTTGGCACAAAGGATTAAGGTGGAATTCCACCTGATATATTATTTTTGTTTTTCCCTTCCTTTACACAGGGGAGCTAAAAGCTGAAGAAAGGAGGCAGCATAAAGCACTTGAAAGCCTCAATCCCAGACAGCTATTGATAGTTTGTTATGAGACTTGTTTTAAAACTGATTTTGAAGGAATACAGACTGACAAGCAGGAGCTGGCTGAAATTAAGAGACTTTCTAAATGTAAGTAAGCCCAAGACTTGATACAGAGATGATGCTGGTGGTAAGCTCAAGGCAGGAGGTGTAAAGACAAAATAAATGCCTGAGGGTTCTATTCCATTTTTGTGTTCCAAAAGTGGTTGACTTTTCAAGGAAAAATTTCTTTTGGAGAGAAGAGTGGCTTAAGGCCAGGACTCTGGAAATGGAAATATTCCTTTCCTTTTGAAGAGAAAGCACCTAATAGTTATTTTGCTAATTTGACAATGAGTATGTTAAGGACCTTCCTCCCTCATTAAAAGAACTGAAATTTAAGGATCTGGTGTCCATACCAAAAGAGGGAAAGTAGAACTCACTTCATCTCTGAAGTGGAAGAGTAACAGCTCAGCTGAGGACTCAGGCTGAAGTCAGAGAGTTCTGCCCCCATCTATTCGAGCAATAGCCCAAATAGCCAGAGATGGCCCATCGCGTAAGGGCAACAGCAGAAAACATCATTCTCCCTGCAGCAAAGGGAGGAGGAGTTGGTTCTTAAGGATACCCTAGACAGATTTCTTCCCCACATGTGTATTTTTTATCTGTGTCCAGTGTTTGTGGGAAAAAAGTTGCTTTTCTTATTCTGATATATCATCAAACATTTTAAATTTAAACTTCTTGTGTTCTAATAATTACTACTCAAAGTAATCACATTGGTGGGGACTTATTAGCTATGGTTTTGAGTAGATACAGACCCACAGAGTATTAACATAGTACCTGAGATAGCTTTTTATGGGGAAGACTCAGGTATGAAGGAGTGGCTATCCAAGTGCTACACAATCTAAGGAATGAAGAAGGAAACAGAAGATAGAGAAAAAGATATAGAAATATTTCAGGAAAATATTAAACATCTAGGAGGGAATCAGAGAAGGTTGCTCAGAAGAGATGGGAATTTATTTGCTGAATTAGTTCAAAAGAAAGTGTCTAGTAGTTTGCCCCAGTGCTTTGCCTTTGGCTTTGTTCTGATTAATAATATTTATCAATGATTTGGATAAAATTTATAAGAAAATGACTGTTTTAATTTGGAAGAGATACAACTAATATATTAGAGCTCAGGATCCAATAATATATTGATAAGAAAGAGGAAGAGAATGAATCAAATAACATTTATCGGGGAGTAAATGTAAAGACTCTTATTTGGGACCAAAGAATCAATTGCACAAATACAGTATAAATGGAAAACTAAATAATAATTTGAATGAAAAATGCCAGAGCTTTTGGTTTGGAGGGTATTTTGGGTGGCAAAAGTGTCAGGTCTCCCAGCTTCCCCCCATCCAGGGAAGAAACTCCTGTGGGGAAGGTATCAACCATACCCACCTACTTCCAACCATGCACAGGGCAGGAAAATCAGCCTAGCTGAATCAGCAAGGCACCTTGAGGAGAGACAGGAGGCAATAAATGCCAGGCAAATAAAACTACCATCACCACCTTGATGGTCTTACCAGGTATCACACATCCCAGGACCCCAAACCCAAGACCCTCTGGAATTGCAAAGCTTTTAGCAAAGCACTCACAGCACCATCCTGGGAAGCAATCTCTATGGGGGTGCAGCCTGGCAACTGCTCCTGCAGGTACTATATTCATATCTATTAAAGACTCAAAACAGAAAGTTCTTGGTACTCTCAAATGATTCCACATCAAAAAATGATCTATTTTTATTAATGGAAATAACATTAAGGAAGAAGCATCTGCTTTGTCGCTGCACACAATGAACTATGAGGCACTTCCATCTAACTTGCAGGTGACACTTCCCACATATCTTATCTCCCTCTTTAGAATGTGAGTGTCTTAAGATCAAGAATTGTTTTACTTTTTTCTCCGTATCCCCAGTGCTTAGCAAAACGCTTTGAACATAGTAATCCCTGGATAAGATGCTTTTTTTTTCATTCATTCATTTAATATAAATGAGCAGTAAAATGTAGCAAAGCAAACTATTCTTTAATTCTTTGATTTAAGGTCTCCTTTGGATGTAACATTTCATGTTCTATGTCCTCAGAGCCTAAGTTCTGTGTCTCTCTCACATCATATTTCCCAAGATCCCTCCTAGCTCTGATATTCAATATCCCAAGAGTTCTCTGTCTGCGAAATTCCATATTCTGTATCCCAGAATCTCTCC
The DNA here is from genome assembly GCF_048593235.1 of Sminthopsis crassicaudata. Classification (NCBI taxonomy): domain Eukaryota; kingdom Metazoa; phylum Chordata; class Mammalia; order Dasyuromorphia; family Dasyuridae; genus Sminthopsis; species Sminthopsis crassicaudata. The sequence continues at coordinate 665,174,104 of NC_133617.1, forward strand.
TAGCTCTGACATTCTATGTTCCAAGGTCCTTTAGCTCTTGACCCTAAGGATATGCTGGGAGGGGCGTATTTGCCCTTTCCTTTTTCCATGAAGATGGCTTTTCAGTTATTAATTTATGAGCATTCTTGGACAGTAATAACACTGTAGGTCTTTTAGCCCAGGCTAAAGCCAATTGGGAAAATAAGAGCTGCAGAAGGAGGATGCCGCACTATAAACTGTGATTGAAACTTCCCCAGCGCCCAGTGCCAAAGGTTAATCAAAGCTGCCTTTGAGGTGGAAAGCCGCTGAACCTCCCACAGGGGATAATATTTATGCAGCCCCCTGGCCCAAAGAGACCTCATGCCCTTTAGGAAACACGACCTCATAAATTGACTTGCCTGCTTGCTCTTGGATAGAACTGGGACAATAGAACACCAGAGTCATAGCATTTTGCTATTAAAAAGGAGAGGGTTATCCTGGGATGCAGCAGGCACATCAGTAGTAAAATGAGCTCCTTTATACTTGTGACTTGTCTCTAGAGTCTCTAGGAGAGCCCTTAGACTTTGCCTCCAGCGACCCTACTGTTGCCTTGACCATCTACTCCAGTAATGTGCTTATTTCTGCATCAAGTGAAGTTTTACTATAGACTTCTATCAGTTTGTAATCTTCCTATATATCTTAGATTTCAAGGCCTACCAACCCTTTTTATTTTGGTCTAAATTCAAAGACCATTGTGTCTTTGGTAGAAAAAATACAAAGAAAATGAGTGTTTAGGTATATCTTCAACTTAAATTCAATTGAATTTTTTATATTGTTTCTCTTTATTATTTAAAGTTGATATTGCTGTTTAACTCTCCATTAACCTTATGCTTTATTTTTTAAATAGATTAGTAGTTCCATCTGAATAAAGAACCTTTACAATATTATATTTCTTTTTATACCCTATAGCATCCTACACTCCCTTGTGTAACCTGCACTCAGTTGTTACCAAGTAAACCTTATTTGATGATCAATTGAGTAAAGGCTTTGTGAAAAGTCTACAAAAGCTATGAAGGTAAATATATTGTGGCTCTGTGCAGAGCCACAAAACCAAAGAGAATGAATGAGTTTGTTGACCCATGACCTCTTCTGCCTTCATCATCCTCTGGCTAGTATGAACTTAATGACTTTGGATTGCTTTCTTTAAACAGCCCCACATACTGACAAATATAAAGGGTATTGATCAGCTGTGGTGGGCTTAGTCCTTGAGGGCTGCAAAGGGAATGCTGATGATAATGGATAATGAGAAATAGCAATGATTTTGTTGGTGAGGAGGATGGTGATTTTGGTCATGAGAATGGCAGCAGTAATGCTCATGATGGTTATATCAGTGACTACATTGATATTGGCCATAGTGATACTGGTGTGGGGGATGCTAATTGGTTAAAGTTTTTTTTTCTTTTATTTTTTTTCTGTTGGTGGCAATAATGAGGGAATTATTGGTTAGCTTGTAGGAAATGGTGACCCAGATGGGAAAGGGGCTGGTCCCACTTAGAGTTGTTTACCTTTTTCACTGGCTGACTTATCTTTTACAGTCCAGACCTCAAGGATGCTGAGGAAGCCCCTTATCAATCTGTCATGGCTACAAATGTACTGTTTCTATGCCCTCCTCTTAAACCTCACTCTTGGTACCTCTGTCAGTTTGAGTGACTTTCCACCCCTACCCCTAATTTCTAGGGTCAGGCTTTCAGATGCCATTGATCTGCCATCTTTGCCAAGCTCTATTCATTTCCCCAGGTTCCTCAGGGATATATTTATCCAGAGACCACTTGCCAATATATGACACCCAACAAAAATATATGCACACCATGTTCTCATGGGCGAAAGGGAAACGTCATTCCCTCATATTCCCTTGATTTACGATGGTCCAAATCTTATAAGAATCCTCTCTCTCCTTCTCAGCATGTTTCATTTCCTCTGCTGACCCCTATTGTGAAACTGGCCTGGTGGGAGGGGGAGGGAGGTGTTGGGAGAGAAGGGAGGGGAATTGGAGCTGAGTGGAGTCTCACAGTCTCAGCTTTCTTCTTGTATTCCCCCCTCCCCCATTACCCCTAGAAGTACCTCTGATGAAGTTTGATTCTCCCAGCTCCATGTGTCCAAACTTGTCTCAGTTCTCAGCCATGATGAAAGGTTTCAGTCTTCATCACCTGGGACAAGCGCCTCCCCCTCCTCCCCCCAGGCTTGGTGCTGAAAGGGAGCCAGAGAGGTGTGGGAAACTGGGGACCCAGTGCTTGAATGACCTGAGATTAGGAATATGGGGCTGTTACTATCACACCCATCCAACCACTGACTGGAGGGGTAGAAGGAGTGAATCCAAAGGCAGTCCAGACACTAAATATATTTTATCTCAATTACTTTTTTATCTCCTACTTGACTTACCATGTCCTGTTTGTATCTGTCCTTGTTCCCCGTGTGAGTTAGCCAGTCTGGGAACACCCTGTAGGTAGGGAGAATTTCATCCCCCCTCACTATCCCCATACCCAACATCATTATCATAAACACCAGGGTCAGCATCATCACCAGGACTATCATGGTCAGAACTCAGGGGGTGGTCTGCTGTAGGGGAAAGGGCCCTGCCTCTGGGAAGGAAAGGACCCGAGTTTAAATGTTACCCCTGACATTTATAAACGCTGTGAGTTTGAGCTAATTACTTAATTTTGATGGATATCGGTTTCTTCAAAGGGAAAATAGGGGAAGGGGAGAGGGCTGGACTAGATGGGTCCCTTCTAGTTTTACCAATAGGATTCTATAACCAGAAAAGAACCCCAAGATAATTGAAGGAAACCTTCCTTCTCCAACCTGGATAGTCCTGGGCTGTGGGGGACTTCTGTTGCCTCAGAAAATGCAGACTGAGAAAGCCCTAAGTCAGTACAACTGAATGATATTGTGGGCTGATTAGTGGGGGGAAAGGAGGAAGATTTTATGTTCAGGATCTATCACATCAAGAAAGAGAAATATGCCCTCTGCTAGCCACTAAAAATAACCCCACATAGATATACACAAAATGAATCTAATAGAAAACTTTCCTATTATTTGCTATTTTGGTTTATCTGCTATTTTCTGATATTAGCAATTTCATCCACAGATATTTATTTCCCTCCTCTCATGCTCCAGGTCCTGTGTCAGGGGAGGGGAAAGAGAAGTCCATGATGTCTCTAAGGACTGACAGTCTGATTTGAGTCAGCTAAGTGAAGGATTAAATCTGGAATGAAGATGTGACTTAAGATATTAAAATAAAAAAATAAACCCTGATGAATTATAGACTTAAGAAATACAACTTTGCCATTTACAAGTATGTGTAGTAACTTAAATAACAGCAAGAATCTCTACATTCCTTGGTATGAGAATTCCCTGGACTGCTGTAGATCGCATCTTAGCATGTGCTGGAGCCAGCTCACACCTGGCACCTTGGAAAAGAGCAAATACTTAAAGTCAGGACTTGATTTATTACTCTGTAGATTGTCTGTATTTAAGAAATTCATGGATAAATGTTAATAATGGTAGGTTCAACTTAAAAGTGTGTTGTCAATGACTAATAGGGAAATGTTTTACATGATTTCAAATACATGTCAATGGATTACTTACCATGTCAGGGAGAGGGGAGGGGAGGGAAGGATTGAATTTGGAACATAAAACTTTTAAAAACATTAAAAAGTTGTTTTAACATGTAATGTGTTGTATGTACTTTTCTCTCTACAAAGTTTACCCACACACTCTTTACTGCAACCCATGCACAAATGAGTAGATGGCATTGGAGCAAGGTATTTTTTTTAAAACATGGAGCCAGTGAACTCTCAGTTGATTCTTAATATATCATGAATACTAAATAATGTCATTAGCAAAAATATTATTTTCTCCATTTCACAGGTAAATAAACTGAGGACCTGAAGGGTTGGAAGTACTTACTTAAGGTTATATATCCAGCAAGCATCAGAGCCAGAACGGGAACCCCATCCTTAGGCACCAAGACCAATGTTCTTTCTACCAGAACCAATTTTTGTTGCTCTTCTCCAGAGGGCCCCTCCCAAATCCCAGACTAAGAAACCCATCCTGCCAAAGTTTATCCCATCTTAGTTTGTCCCTCATCCTCCCAGGGGCACTTTTTGGACTTTATATCATGAACACTGTTTCTCCCATTACCCATGTTAGCCTTTTTATCCTAGGTGACATGGGGATTTTCACAGGCACCTTCTGTAGTCAGCTCCCTTATCCCCTGTCGTCCAATCTAATGGAAGCACTTGGATTAAGGATTTTACTAGGGATGATTCAGCAAATCCAATAGAAGAGCTACTTTGGTATATAATCAGGTGGTGCTTGAAGAGCTGTGACCATCAAGGGTCTCAGGACCATAAATGATGCATTATTCACCTGTGCCAAGAAGATTAGTGTTGAATACAGATAATTTCTTCCATTCCTATGAAGGGAATTAGGTTAGTGCACCTTAAATGAGAGGGAAGAAATGGATATATAAAACACAAGTACAAATAATATTACTTATGACACTTATGAAAACCATCATAGAAGATTCAGGCTGAAAGACACAGTTTTTCCTAGATTATTTTTACCTTCCGAATACAGTTCTTACTTTGCAACAATAACAACAACAAAATTCGGTTCTGCACATATATATTGTACCTAGGATATACTATAAGATATTTAATATGTATGGGGATGCCTGCCATCTAGGGGAGGGCGTGGAGGGAAGGAGGGGAAAAATTCGGAACAGAAGGGAGTACAAGGGATAATGTAAAAAAAAATACCTATGCATATGTACTATCAAAAAATGTTATAATTATAAAATTAATTAAAAAAAATAAAACAAAATTGAAAAAAATAAATAAAAAAAGAAAGATACAGTTTTATATGGGTAAAGTGGGAATTTAATTTGCTTTACTATGAATATTTTCTTTCTTTTCTTTCTTCTTTCTTTCTCTCTCTTCCTCTCTTTTTCTTTCTCTCTCCCTTCCTTTCTTCCTTCCTTTCTTTTCTTTCTCTCTCCCTTCCTTCCTTCCTTCCTTTCTTTTCTTTCTTTCTTTCTTTCTTTCTTTCTTTCTTTCTTTCTTTCTTTCTTTCTTTCTTTCTTTCTTTCTTTCTCTCTTTCTTTCTTTCTCTTTCTTTCTTTCTTTCTTTCTTTCTTTCTTTCTTTCTTTCTTTCTTTCTTTCTTTCTTTCTTTCTTTCTTTCTTTCTTTCTTTCTTTTTCTTTCTCTCTCTTCCTTCCTTCCTTCCTTCCTTCCTTCCTTCCTTCCTTCCTTCCTTCCTTCCTTCCTTCCTTCCTTCCCTTCTCTCTTTTCCTTCCTTCCTTCCCTTTTGCTTTCTTTCTTTCTTTCTTTCTTTCTTTGTAAATTAGGGCATGAATTGGGAGGGCAAACAAACAGCAAGGAACAAGCAGGTATCATGCCATTATTAAGCTCTCACTATGTGCCAGGCACTGTTAATTGCTGAGAATACAAATATAAGCAAAAAGATGAACTGTTCCTGTCATCAAGAAGCTTATATTCTAGTAGAGAAAGATATCTATAAGAAAGCTGAAGACATAAAAGCAAAGGCCTGAGAAGGTCCCTTGAGAAGTTATATTGATAAAGTCATGAGAGTTAGAAGCACAGTCAGGAGGGGAGTGAAACATGAATGACTTTTGCCAAGTCCCAAAATGGAAGTCCCCTTGGAAGACACTCACAAATAGGGAAAGGGGGCTAGTAGAAAGGATGTATGTTCCAAAATGACAAGGAAGAAGAAATGATGTACTTTTAAAAAACAATAGCTTCTTATTTTTCAAAATACATGCAAAGATAATTTCCAACATTCACCCTTGCAAAACCTTGTGTTCTAAATTTTTCTCCCTCCCTCTCCCAGCCAGCAAGTATAATAAGTTAAACATGTAATTCTTCTAAACATATTTACACATTTAAATGATGTACTTTTAAAACTACAATAGAAGGGGTAAAATAAAGTGTTAGCTGTAATCTAAGACAAAATTTTTTTTTTACTAAGTTCTCTTCCTATTTAGATTGGACAATAGTCAGATAATAGACAGATACTCGACAATATTATAGAGAGAAGAGGAACATGAACAGATCTATGTGTCAGAGATTATCTTGACTGCAGAGATGTCACAGGGTCATATTTTTTATTTGTTCAGGTCTTTTTTTTGGTTGTATGAGATGCTTTTGTGACCCATTTGGAGTTTTCTTGGTAAAGACACTGGAGTGGTTCATGAAATTTAGCTCATCTAGTCCTATTCATTTTATAAAAGAGGAAACCGGCTCAGAGAGGTCAATGATTTTCCCAAAGTCACACAGCTTTTCTGTTCTCCCAAACCCACAAGCATTTTATTAAGTGTCTAATCTTGCCAGGGATTGAGCTCAGCACCAAGGATATGAAGACCAAAAATGAGATGGTTCTTGCCCTCAAGGAACTTACAGTCTTTATGGGGAAACGACTGATACACATATAAATATGTATATTTATACATATACATATAAAGATAATTAAGGCAAAGAAGGTCACCAATAGCTGGGGGGACATCAGGGAAAGGGACTTGGAGGGATCAAATCTAAAATGAGCTTTGAAAGAAACTAGGAACTCAGAATTAGAGGTGAGAAGCAAGAATATTTCAGTCCCAGAGAATAGTAACAATGGGAAATGGAAAAGCCCAAGGGAAGAATAGAAAAGACAGAATACCTAGATCTTAAAGGTTATAGCTAGGATTTATATAGCACTTTAAGTCTGGCAAAAGCACTTGATAGTTATCCCACTTGAACCTCACAGAATCCTGGCAGAGAAATTCGATTTTCTATTATCTTACAGAAAAAGAAACTAAGGCAGAAGTTAAGGGTCTTATGCAGATACAGCAGTTTCTGAGTCTGGATTTGAACTTTGAACTGCTGGTCCAGCTTTCTATCAACACAAATGCCAAAAAAACATTTTTGTATTTAATATTGGAGGTAATTGGGAACCATTGGAATTTATTAAACTAAATGTGAAATATTACTTTGGCAGCTATGTGGAGGATGGATTGGAGAGGGGAGACACTCAGGATGGGCAGACACATGATGACATGACATTGGAATGATCCAGACAAGAGGTAAAAAGAATGATTGAACTGGAGTAGTGGCCATTTCTGTGGAGACTTATGCACTCTTCTCTAAAATCATCCATGTCATCAGTGTAACTAAGGAATAAATCCATTGCCCAGAATTCAAATCCCTCTATGTGCTGGACCCAAAAAATTCCTCCCACATATCACCCATTGCTCCAAATTCTGGGCCTCCCGCTCCAGGCAGGAATTTCTCTTTTCCTTCCCAAATTCTATCCTGCCTTCATCATCCAGTTTCAGCTTCTACTGACCACATCAGCCCTAAGTAAGATTTTCCCTTGCGTTCATAAAATCTATATAACATCCTTTATTTGGCACTTAACTTACACGACCTGTGATGGGGCACTAGGCAATGAAGTGGATAGAGCACTGGGTCTGGAGCGAGGAAGACTCATTTCTGCAAGTGATGTGCCTCCAAAACCACCACCTCCTTGTGTGGAAGCGTCCCGTGGTCCTGCTCTCCCACGTGTGGCTCGCCTCCATCCTTACTTCCATCACACCTTTCAAGTGCCCAGGGAGATGTTCATCTGGAAATGTTCTAGGCTCCCCTTTCTCCTTCTTTTCATCCTCACAGTCCCATATCTGACTCCCTCAATCTCTAAACTCCATCCTCTCATCTTTCTGACAGTTCCTTCCCCTTCCTGGTTCAACCTTTCCCCATGCTCAGGGCATTTGACTCGTGACCTCTCTCAGTGGAATCCTTCCACTGAGGTATGTGGGGAACAGGGTAAAGGGAAGGAAGGCATCCCCTGAGCCCGGGGCCCGGAGGGGAAGTGCCCCTTCAGAAGGTGCTACCAGATAAGTTGGGCGGCCCAGAAGTGGCTGGCGGGTGGATTCTGGCCATAATTAGGTAATGGGCCTGAGTTTCTCAGAGTGGGGATGGTCGGGGAGGGGGACTCTCCCAGGGGGAGGCTGAGTTTGCCTTGGCTGGGAGTTCAGGAACATAAACGCGGGCAGCCCACTGCATTTCCAGCTTGTTGCCATGGAATGGAATAATAATTGGGTGATTATGGCTGTGCTCTACATATCTTGAGCTCTTCCAGCTCCAGGGAGAGGCCTAGGGGCTGGGGAAGGGACACATAAGCACACACACATGCCGTCATCACCTTGTTTAACAAGACAGGGCTCCTTCCAGCAGCGTCTGGCCAGGGTTGCTGGGGCCTGGGCTCAATAATCATGATAACAGTAATAATGATAGTCATAACAATAACTTCTATTTCTATGGTGCAGGGAGGTTTATGAAGGGCTTTCCCCACAACGACCCTTTGACGTAGGAAGGGCAATGATTGCTGTCCCCATTTTACAGATGAGGAAACTCTGAGCAAGTGGAATTATTTGGCCAGCATGGCAAGGCTGGCATTCAAGTCCAGATCTTCTGAATCTAACTCTCCTCTTTGCATTATTATACCAGGCTGCCTCTCTGCTTCTGATTAAGAAAAAGAGAGACACATTAATGCACTGTTGGAAGAGCTGTGGGTCGGTACGATCATCTTGGAAATCAATTTGGAATGATGCAAATGTAACGCAGGCTTGGCCCCCGCTGCCCGAAGGCCAAGCAGATTAGATTTCACTGTCTGACCACTAGGGTTCTCCTGAATTCTTAAGGGTATTGGGAGGTATTGAGATACCTCTGTGTCTGGGTGCCTCTGCAAATGATTCCAGATCCCGCTTTTGTTGTTCCCTCACTTGGAAAGGGGAGCCTCCTTGCACACAGTTCAATTAACCATTAAAAGTCAAATGCAGAAATATTTACTTTGGAAGGTATAACCCCCATAACAAGAGGGGCTGGATCTCCATCTCCTTTGGATCACCCCATCCTTTGGGGAGAAGAAAAAGATTAGTTCCCATTCCAGATCCAAAATTCCCCATAGGACACCTTGGGTTCTCAGGGCTTCCAAGAGACTTGGCTGGCATACAATCCTGGCTGGAATTCTGGGTCTCCCAGCACCCCAAACTAAAAATCACAATCAGCACAGGCCTGTTCCCAAGAACTGAGGCAAAAGAGAGGGAGCAGGGAAAGACAAGGTCTGTTCATGGTATCCTTATTGGGGATAAGCTGGGATGTCACCCTCTGGACACAGCAAAGAGAGCAACAGAAAATGTCTCCAATTTCACAGGTGGAGGCAGCCAGTCAAAGGAAACTAGTGGTAGGCCTCCATGTCAGGCAATTTCGACATGATCCAAAGCCCTTCAAGACTGTCACTAGGTGAGTCAAACTGGGCAAGCCCAGAGACATACTCTGTTAAACAACTAAGTTCATACCCTTTAACACAGAGGTTTCTCTAAACCCAACTTTAACTAAACCCAAACCTTAAAGAAATCAAAATGAAGGCCACCATATGCATCAAAACAGCTAGAATGACACTTTTTTATGGTAGCCAAGGATTGGAAACAAAGTAGACACTCATTGATTGGAGAATGACTGGACAAATGGTAGTACGTGAATGTAAAGAAATATTCCTGTGCTATTAGAAGTGATGAATATTCTGAATATGGAGAAGCAGGAAGTGATTCATGAGAAATGATGCAGTGTGGAGGAAGCTGAGTCAAGAGAAGACCATACTCAATGACATACAACAGTGTATATGGAAAGAATGACAGCCACAAAGCAAACAAATCTGATTGCAGCAAAATGATGGAGAACGAATCTAGTTCTAAAAAGGAGATATAAGAACTCGCTTTCCCCATTCCATTGTAGAAGTTGGAGATCCATGGATGTGGAGCATTATCTTAAAGTTTTTTTTTTGACATATTAATCAGTTTTGCCTATATATTTTTTTCTCATCTTATTTTTTTTTAAAGAAATTCTTTGAAACAAGAGCTGGCTCTCTGGGAAAGGGAGAGGAATACAGAGCATTTTAGGAGATAGAAAAACAAAAGATACAAAAAATTTCCAATTAAAAAAAGTTTCATTTAAAAGAGGCAGAGAACCAAATTAGTTCCAATTGAGCAGTAATGAACTGAACCAGCTACACCCAGGGAAAGAACTCTGGGAGATGACTATGAACCACTACACAGAATTCCCAATCCCTCTATTTTTGTCCGCCTGCATTTTTGAGTTCCTTCATAGGCTAATTGTACATTATTTCAAAGTCCAATTCTTTTTGTACAGCAAAATATCTGTTTGGACATGTATACATATATTGTATTTAACTTATACTTTAACATATTTAACATGTGTATTGGTCAACCTGCCATCTGGGAGAGGGGGTAGGGGAAAGGAGAGGAAAAGTTGGAACAAAAGGTTTTGCAATTGTCAATGCTGAAAAATTACTTATGCATATATTTTGTAAATAAAAAGCTATAATAAAAAATAAATAAAAAGAGTCCTCTTCCCAGGGAGTACTGTGCTGCTATTCACGGCCACATTTAAGGAAGAACTTTAACAAGCTGCAATACATGTAGAAGGGAGGGACCAATATAGCAGGAGACACTTGGTAATAGAAGAACCATTTTGAAGACTGGAGACATTTAGCTTGGAGAAGAAAAACCTTAAGGATAACTTTTCAGATATATAAAGGGTGGCCAAGAAAAAAGAAGGGTTTGATTCATTTTGCTTGGACTCAGAACACAGATCTGGGAATAGGGGGTAGGCAATACACAGAGGAAGATCTTGGATCCATCCAAGGAGAAATCACCTAACAATTGGAGCTGCCTCAAGCAGGAATGGGCTGCTTAGAAAGGTAGAGAATTACTCATTATTGGAGATATTTAAGAAGAGGTTGGATGTCAGCTTGTCAGGAAGGAGAGGAAGATTTCTATTTAAGTCTATTCCAAGTTATTATGAGAACTAAATGAGATAATATATGTAAAATACTGTGAAAACTTTTAGTGTTATGTATATAATTATTAGCTATTAATGATGACAATTGGATTAGATGATCTTTGAGGTCTCTTCTGGCTGTGAAATTCTATAAAACCCTGATGCCATGACCCACCCACCCCCATTTCTCCAGATGTCCCATTGCCAAATCAAATCTCCCAATTCCAAAGGCATTTCCTCCTGCCCAGAAAGCCTTTACAGAATATCCCCATCCCACAGTGATCTCTCTCTTCTCTAAGATCCTACTGTACTTCCAACTGGACCATGCAACCTAACACTTAAACTCTTCCTCATGTGTTTTCCACTAAGCCCTGTTTCTGCAGTAAGATCTTGGGCTTCCCAAGATGACAGATTGTTCCGTCTTCCTGTTTCTCTCCAGAGTGTTTAGTAAAGATCTCACCACAGCAGTCAAATTAAACCAAAATTAACTTCTCCCCTCCCCAACACCATCCTGGTTTCCCATGAAATTCACCATACTTAGAAGTTCAATGCCTCGGTTTTTCTGCTATCTAAAAAAACTGGACCATGGTATTATGGAAAGAGTTTCACATCTAGAGAGAGGAGACCTGGTTTCAGATACTGTTTCTGCTACTTGCTACTTGTATATATATATAATGTTGGGCTAGATTGCGCAACCTCTTGGAGTCATATTGTCTTTATTTGTAAAAGAGATAATTTTACTTGTATTGTTATGGTGAAGGCAGGATTGGGACCCATGAGAGAAGGCTACAGGAAGCCAAATTGTGGCTCAACAGAAAGATTTTTCTTAAACAAACAAAAAAAGAACTGTCCCATAGTGGACAAGCAGTTGAGACTACCACCCGTCTAGAACATTGGACAAAGGCTTCCTCCTTCTTTGATTATCTATGAGCCTGGGACTAGATAACTTTTGAGGGTTTCTGCTCACTCAAAGATTCTGTGATTAGATACAAGTCTAGAAATACAGCAGAGAGAAGAGCTTCATTGGATAGTGAAAAGAAGGCAGGGTTGCTAATTTTCTATGTGATTCCTGGGAATAAGTCATGGAATTCTAGAATGCCAGAAGTGATGGCCATTTAAAAGATCTTCTAACCCAATCCATTCATATTAAGAGGATACAACTGAGACCCCAAATAACATGGAGTCAAAGCTTATTCCCAGCTCTCTCTGATGTATTGGTCTATACATCTGGTTCACACAGGAAAGAGAGGAAGATTGTAGACAGGTTTTGCAAAGCCTGGGAGAACATGAGATGTTCTTCCACTCATCCCACTGAGTCAGCCTGTGGTTCTGCTTTAGACCTACCAGGTAGCTTGATTAGTGTCATTCTAGGGAAGGAGTGTGGTTTCTGATTGTTCTATCTTTGGGAAATAGAACATCCCCTTCCCAAAAAGATTTAAAATTAAAAGGACATTAGAGGTTATCTTGTCCAAACCCCATATTTTAGAGAAGATTATAATCATCATCATTATTATAACAATAATAAAAATGGTTTATAAATGTATAATCTATGCTACATATCTATCTATCTCTATATCTGTTTTCCTACTATCTAATTTTTATCCATTTTCTCTTTTTTCCTTCTCTCTCTCCCTCCCTCTCTTCCTCCCTTCCTTCCTCCCTCCCTTCCTTCCTCCCTTCCTTCCTTTATGTCTGTCACCTATTCCTGGAATTCAGACCCAGGCTCTCTGGCACTAAATTGCATTCATCCCAGTGCCTCCATTCTTTGTTCTTGTTTGGAATGCCCCCACCCCACTTCTTATTTATATAAAGTTCCTTGATTGTCCAGGACCTCATTTTGTGTCCACCTCTTCTAGTAAGTCTTCCTGTACTGATCTGTTAGCTTAATATCTTCCCTCTATTATCTCCCATTTATTCTGTCTACAACTTGTTTGTGTGTAGTTGTTTACATGTCACCTGCCCTTTTAGATCACATTCTGTTCCAGGACATACATCATCTTTTGCTGTTTTTTGTAGCCCCGGCACTTAGCACAATGCTTGGCACAGAAGTGAGTGGCTGACTGTACCAGCCCAGCCCTCACTAACCTTGCCCAAAGCTGGCCTTCTAGAGAAGCCATTTTCTGAATCTCACATCTTATGTTTGTCATGTTGCTTATGGAATCTTGTCTTGCCGTACTTGTCTGAAGGTCCCCCTGTGTCAGGGATTGGATTTCATTCTTGTGGAACCTACACCAGCTTGTACACAAAGTGGGACCTTGGTAAAGCCATCCTGAATTGATTTGAGTGGATGTTGTTTTGGAGGGAGCCTTTGAATTACTCTATACCCCATCTCAAAGGGAGAAAGAGGAGCAGGATCTTTCAATGAGGTCACCCAATCACGAATATGTGGTCTTCTGCCTCCTTGATGTGGCTGAAGCCAAGGTTTCTTGGGGTCAGTGGGAAACATCCCAGAGACTTGGTCTTTCCCGATCTGCCTCAGGGCCTCCCTTGCTCCTTCCTCTTTTTCTGGGTGGAGTTCGCCCCTCCAACTTTGAGCTGACAGGCCCCTTTACGATTCTGTCAGTCCCACACAGCTATGTCCAGCCAAATACTGGGCAGGGCCAGGCGGGAGGAGGCTGGAAGGAGAGTTCCCACAGCACCCCACCCTCCCAGCTCCACCAGGCCTCCTCCCAGACATCCTCCCTGGGCCATGAGCTCATCTCAAAATAACCCACCCCCTTGCATTCTCAGTGTTTCCCCTGGTAGACAACTGGGAAAAGGAGGAAGGGGATGGGCTTCCCCAAGCTTGCCCAATTTATTCTTCAGCCATTGTAATAACAATAGTTCCTACTTGCACAGCACTAGAAGGCACATAAAGTGCGTACCTCATACAACAAACCTATGAGGTATGTCCACTTTGTATGATGATGGTCATTATTCAGATGAGGAAACTGAGACTGACAGAGGCCAAGTACAGCCATGCAACCCATCAGGAGCATAGTCAGAGTCTAGACCCTCATCATTCCTGATTCCCTGACTCTCAAGCTCAGCCAGTACTGCTTATGGTAACTTACACTACTGCCCTAAGGAAAAAAGGAAATGAAGGGGTTGGGGTCCTAGGGTTTAGATCTCACTGGCTAGCCGACCCTGGGCTGGACCTTCCCTGTCTAGGTCTGTAAAGTGAAGACAGGACAGGATGATGCTTCCCATGCAATTCTCTGTCTCTGAATTTTCTACGTGGATGCCTCTGCCTCTCATGTTCTCAGGATTATGACCCTTAGAGGTGTGGAGTAGTGGAACCAGGATCTGGGTTTGAGGAAGAAGAAGGAAAAAAGGAGGAGGAGGCAGTGGTGGGTTCATTTGGCAGCATGATCAGTTTTAAGAAAGAAGGACTTTTGATGGCTAAAGTTTTGTGGATTTGTTCTCCTTTGCAGAGTAGTCCTAGTTCCTGGATTAGTTCTTGGGAAACATGGGATTTGACAATTCCCAATTTTTTCTACCTTCATATTTTCCTTATGAGTCCTCATCCTTGTGATAGAAGTGCTCCCAGATGATAACAGTTGTATCCCTCCAACCACTGGTATTTGTTAATAATAATAATAATAGCTATCACTTATATGGCATTTTAACATTTGCAAGACAATGTACATATATTATCTTACTTGATCCTCACAAAAACCTTGTAAGGTAGATGTTATTATTCCCATTTCATAGATTTGGAAAAACTGAGTCAGAGAGGTTGAGTGATTTGCCCAGTCTCAGAGGTAGTAAGTGCCTAAGATAGTACTTGAACTCAGATTTTCCTGAATCCAAGTTGAATACCCTAAAACATTGCATCACCTAGCTTCCTTTAAAACTCCAAACTAATGGTGTTTCTAGTTCATTTTTTGTGGCCTCTTCAAGTATCAGTGTAATTTGCATGGTCCAGCTCAGCAACCAAGAGATGGTGGGAAACAAAGGTAACTGTAAAGGAGGTGTGCATATATCTTCCCAATGGGAGATGTTAGGAGAGTGAAGACAGAGGAGCTTGAGTTGGAGTTGGCATGTGGGCAGAGGGGGTAGAGGGCTGTTCTCAATTGAACACTGAGGTAAGAAAGAAGTGAATAACAATCACTTGTTTTAATATCTAGGAGTGAAAACTGAGGGACCTAAAGTGAAAAAGAGTTAGTCAGCAGCCTTCCCAGCAACAATAGGATCTTATCTTTTATAGCCTTACAAATATATATATTATTTCCTTCCTATCCACTACCCCAATCTATACACCCTTCTATACACCCCATCCTATTTCTTAACACTCCCATTACTTTATAAATTTATAAAACTTTTATTCCCTTCTTTATTCTCTCTCTCTCTCTCTCTCTCTCTCTCTCTCTCTCTCTATATATATATATATATATATATATATATATATGCATATACATACATACATATGTATATGTATGTATCTATTCTTCTTCTTCATCTATGTATATATTCTTATAGATATATGCATATGTTGTTCTCCTTTAACCCATATCAGATATGAGTAGAGTTCCCTCTAAAAAATCCCTTCCTTTAAAAGGACTCGAATGTGCAAAAAAATTTGTAGTGGCAAGGAACTGGAAACTGAGTGGATGCCCATCATTTGGGGAATGGCTGAATAAGTTATGGTATATGAATTTAATGGGACATTATTGTTCTATAAGAAATGATGAGCATGCTGATTTTAGAAGTCTGGAAAGGACTTACATGAACTAATGTTAAGTGAAGTAAGTAGAACCAAAAGGACATTGTACACAGCAACAAGAAAATTATGTGATCAACTCTTTTCAACAAAGAGGTGATTCAGGCCAATTCCAATAGACTTGTGGTAGAGAGAGCCATCTGCATTCTGAGAGAGGACTGTGGGGAGTGAGTGTGGATCTCAACATAGCATTTTCACCTTTTTATTATTTTGTTTGCTTTCTTTTTTCCCTTTTTGGTCTGATTTTTCTTGTGCATTATGAAAAATGTGGAAATATGTTAGAAGAATTGCATGTTTAGCCTATATTGGATTACTTGTTGTCTAGGGGAGGGAGAAATTTTGCAACACAAGGTTTTGTAAGGGTGAATGTTGAAAACTGTCTTTGCATGTATTTTGAAAATAAAAGGCTATTATCAAAATAAAAAAAGAAAAAAGAATAGGGTTTTTTGAAGTGGGGGGAACTTCAGCACCCAAGAGAAAAGAAATGTACTAAATGACTTCAAAACCTAGGGCGAACCACCCAACCAGAATTCAAATGAAAACATTTGAGCCATCTGCAGGCTGAAAGAAAGTAACAGAGGAACTAGACAAATCTAGGTTCAGAGAAGGAAAAGGACCAAAGAGCAGGGGGCACCAAGCTTCCTGTGCTTACTGCCCCAACTTAGCCCATAGCAAATGTGGCTCTACTATAGAGACATGACAAAGAGAGATCTTGCATACAGGGGAAAATGGATCTGTAGTCAGAAAACCTGGGTTCCAGTCCTGCAATTTACTAGCTGTAAGATCACAGGAAAGTAATTTACCTTCTTGAGGACCTAAATTTTCTTATTTGTAAAAATGAGGGTGGTTGGACTAGAAGAGTCTCTAAGCTTCCATTCTGCTCTATATCTATGTTCCTTTGATTCTTCCTCCTGACTTTGTTTAAAGGAAGCAACATTGGGAGGTGGAAAGGACACTGGAATCTGAGTATCTGAGTTCAAATCTCAGCTTTGCCACTAACACACAGTGCGATCTTGGACATGTCCCTTTTGTTCACTGAGCCTTGGTAAGGATTCTGTAGATATCTCATATTCAATGTATCCAAAACAGATCACAATTTTTTTTCTGCTATAAAACCCAGCTTCTTCAAGATTTCTCTATTGCTGTCCAGGGCATCTTCCTATCAGTCATGCTGGATTCTTTTCTTTATCTATTGCTTACACTGTTCAGTAAGTCGCCAAATTTTATTTCTAACTTAACAACATCTCTTTTTATAAATGCCTTTATGATTCAGGCCCTTATCACCTTTCATTTGGACTTTTTAAATGAACTCCTAATTGGCTTTCCTACTTCAAATATCTTCTTTCTCCAAACCATCTTATCCTTGACGTGAATTTTCCCAAGGCATAGTAAACTCTCAGTGGCTCCCTATTAATTCTAGTATCAAATACACAGTCCTTTGATTGACATTTTAACTCTTCATAAACTGGCATATTTCGACTTTTCCACTGCTTTATTTTCATTTATATTTCATTTATATATTTCATCTTCCCATGGTCTCTATGGTCCAATTATATTAATAGTTTCCTTGATAATATTCAGTCTCCTGTCTCTGTGCCTTTGCACTGGTTGTCTCCCATGCTTGGAACAATATTCCTCCTCATCATAAAGCCTCCTGGAATCCCTCGTTTCCTTAAAATTCAGATCTCTGTTTTAGAAAAATTCTTTTGGTGGCTTAATGGAAGATGGAGTGAGGAGAAACTTGAAGCTGGCAGACCTACCAGTTGACTACGCAATAGTACAAACATTAGGTAATGAGACCTTGTACCATGCTGGTGATAATGTCAGAGGAGAGAAGAGGTTGTACTTGAACGATGCTCCAAAGTTGTAATTGATAGGCCTTAGCAACAGTTTGAATATGAGATAGAGATAGTGAGGAGTTAAAGATGTCAACCCAGAGAACTAGAAGTATGGTGATACTATCAACAGTAAACAGGAAAGTTAGAAATGGAAAGAGTTTGGGGAGAAAATAATCAGTTCCATATTCAATATGTTGAGTTTTAGAGGTCCACTGGACATCCAGTTCAAAATGTCTGAAAGAGAGTTGAAGATATGGGACTGGAGGGCAGCAGAGGAGATAAGTAGATGTGAAAATCATTAGTATAAAGATGGCGATTAAATCTATGGGAGCTGATGAAATCACCAAGTAAAATAGTATAGAGGGAGAAGAGGGCTCAGGACTGAATTTTGAGGACATCTTTAGGTGTTAATGGGTGTGCCTTGAAGATCCTATACACAGATATACTTATGTATACATACCCACATTTTGTCTATCTGCATGTACATTATATTTGTGTGTATATGCATATGTATGTGTGTATATATATATGCTTTGTATATATGTATGTATACTATATGTATATAGATATATTCCATGTCTATATCCTGTCTCATTACAATGCAAACTCCTTGAGGGAAAAGGATTTTGTTTTTGTGTTTCCAGCACTTAGTACAGCACCTGGCACACAGCATATGCTTAATAAATGCATGTTGACTGACAAGTTGTAGATGTGTGGCAAGAAGACAAAAAAAAAAGAGTGAATTAAATTGAAAAGCCGTATCATTCAGTCTCAACCTCTATTCCTTACTACTGGTTTGGCCATGAACAAGTTATTTAACTTTGCTCAGCATCAGTTTCCTTTTCTATCAAATGAAGATGTTGGGACTAGATCAGTGGTTCTCAGTGTGTTATCTGGAGATTCCTGAGACCCTTTCAAGGAAGTCCATGAGGTCAAAATTATTTTCATAATAATACTAAGATGTTTTCATTTTCTAATATGATCAGTATGGACAGACATAGCCCACATAAATGAAAGCTCTTCTGTGGGATGGTTTGTAATAATTTTTAAAGAGTGTAAAGGGATCCTGAGACTCAAAAAGTTTGAGAATCACCAAATTAGATTATTTCTGAGATTTTTTTCAGCTCTGAATCCAGTAAAATTTATATCCAACAACGGTACCCTTTCAGAAAGTCCATGAGGTCAAAACTATTTTCATAATAATACTATGATGTTTTCATTTTCTAATATGATCAATATGGACAGACATAACTTGTATAAAGGAAGACTCTTTGGGGAGGATGTTACACAATAATTCTTAAGAGTGTAAAGGAGTCCTGGGGAAAAAAAAAAAGGTCAAGAACTCTCAAATTAGATTATTTCTAAGATGTTTGCAGCTGAGAATCCTATAAGGAATTCTATAAGATCTTGCTCCTAATAGCTGACAGGAGTAGCTAAGTAGTGTCGTGGACAGAACATTGAAACTGGAGTCAGGAAGAAATGGATTCAATCTGATCTCAGACTCTGTGACCCTGGGCAAAACACTTAACCCTGTCAGCCTCAGTTTCCTCATCTGTAGAGAAAATGGCAAACTACTCCAATATCTCTTTACCAAGAAAATTCCAAATGGGGTCACGAAGAGTTGGACGTGACAGAAAACAACCCAACCATAACAAAAACAAAATACTCAGTAACAAGCTATGCATTTATACCTATGATTCATATCCATTCTAAAAGACGGCTCATTTCTTCATACCATGTGAGTGTCAAGGATAGCAAAGGCCAACTCTGCTCATGCTATTTTCTTTGGTTCCTCTCCCTAAATGAAAGGGAGACTTGTTCTGTTGTGTCCCTTTCACAGAATGGTTAAGCAAGACCCTGGGCAAGTTTCACAGCCAGGTTAAAGAGGACATAGGAGAATTGGAACCGATGAGCTTTAGGATTCCAAGCAGCATCTGGGGACAGGACTCCCAAGGACCTCTCTCCCATCTCTCAGGGGAATTCTATCTCCCCTCCCCCTTTCCCTGGGTCGAAGAGGCACAGATCCACAGCTTTGTGACCTACCTTTGGGCCGGCCAATCCCCACTCACCTAACTCTCAGCCTTGAGAGCATCTTGCTAATTGGCCGATGGCGCCTATAAAAGCTCTTGGCCTTCCTGGCTCTCCAGAGAAGATGTCAGGTTGCTGAGCGGGGATTAGGTGTGGTGGGTGTGGGAGAGAACGACCCCGGGGAAGCCTCGCGGCCTTAGCGGCCGTCCCCCCCCACCAGACGACTGGGCCACGGTTGGGGTGGGGGGCCGGGTGGGGGGTGGGAAAAGGAGCAGGAGTGGCTGGGGGCTCCGGAGGTCAGCGCCCCTGGGGGAGACCGAGATGAAGAGTGCCACTTCTCCCGCTGTGGCCACCGCCATGGCCCAACCTCGACCCGAGGGTCCCCTGGTTGGCTCTGAAAGCAAAGGGGTCGAGGCTGCTCCCACCCTGGTTCCGTCTGGGGAGAAGAAAGTGCTGGCGACCAAAGTCTGGGGGACAGTGAAATGGTTCAATGTGAGGAACGGTTATGGTTTCATCAACCGGGACGACACCAAGGAAGACGTCTTCGTTCACCAGACGGCAATCAAGAAGAACAACCCACGCAAGTACCTCCGGAGCGTTGGGGACGGCGAGCCCGTGGAGTTCGACGTGGTGGAAGGAGAGAAGGGGGTGGAGGCGGCCAATGTCACCGGGCCCGGGGGCGCTCCCGTGCAAGGGAGCAAGTACGCGGCTGACCGCAGCGAGTACCGCCGGGGTCCCCCCCGCAGCAGTGGAGGTCCACCACAGCAGGCCCCCCGCAAGAGCCGTCCCAGCTGCCCCAGAGCCGAAGGCCCCGAGAAGCCGGCCGATGGGGCTCCGCCGGCCGGGGAGCACGAGACGTGGAAGAGCTGCGTCCCCCGCCGTCCATCCTACCCACTCCACTTCGCCCGTCGGTCACAGTACGTGGCTCTGGCCTTGAGACGAGGGCCGGCGGACGGCGCCGACACCGAGCTGGCGGGCAGCGGGGAGCAGAGCCGCGTGGGCCGGCGTGGGGGTTTCCGGGAAGGGAGGCCCCCCCTGCGCGGCGCCGGGGCCGGCCGATGGGGACCCACTCTGCGTGCCGAGGGCCCGGAGGACGAGAAGGAGAACCACAAGGGCAAGAGGATCCGCAGCCAGCAATCGCCGCAGCGCCGTTTCCGCCGCCACTTCAGTTACCAACATCGCAGGCCTGGCAACCCCAGGCCTTCCGAGGGTCGAGAGGCCAAGACTATGCTCAGTGCTGACATCGGGTCCCAGGCCAAGGACAACAGCCTGGAGAGCGGGCACGCATAGAGAGGCCGCTGCCCAGGGCGAGCCCACCCCACCAGCAAACCACGGACCAGCTTTTAAGCAGGAAAGGGGAGGGATACCCTGCGATTCCAGCCTGAAAAACCTACCAACACCTTAGTTTGAGTTTTCTATTGTCGTTGCAAACGACCAATGCACCAGGAAGGAGAGAGACATCCGAGAGGGAGAAAGGGACAAACCTGGGAGGCAGCAGTGAACTTTATGTTATTCTCGTGGGGGTTTTTTGTTTTATTTTTTCCCCTTTTTCCATTTGTGTTTTAAGTTTGAGTTATATTTGGGTTTCTCCAAAATCTCTCCTCCCCCACCTTCCGCCTACCCTCCCCCAACCCCCTGCAATGGCGCGGAGAATCTTTTTTTAATTTGCTTTTTTTCCAAGATACTGGTGTGGTTTGGTTTCTTTCCTGCCCTCCATCCCCTCTCAAATGAGTATCTCCCTGGGCAACCCTCCCCACCCTTCCCCCTCAGGCAAACTCGCAGGCACACATTAATTAAAAAAAAAGGTCTTAATTTTAAAAAGTTGCCACGTCTCTGATTTGATGGCACAGGATCTGTGGATCCTGGGTTGGGGAGGAGGAGGAGGGACGGGCAGCGGAGCCTTGGAGAAATTCTATCTCCAGGACCAAGAGCTGAAGGGGCATCGTGTGTGTATATATCCAGTCCACTGAACTATTGAAGAAGTATTTTGGCCAGAATCTTAGATATAGCTATGTACTTCCCCGGCCTGCTCTCTCTATTATGTTATTTGTTAATCTATGAATTGAATATACTTAATTATGTAACTATGCCAAAGTGGGGCATCAGAATTTAGTACCCTAGTCCTTTGGTAGCTGAGAAACAACAGAAGCTAGGTAATCTAGTTATAATAAGGTTATATTAGCAGTCAAATAGGAGCTTTCTTCCCATGAAGCTACATTCTAAATATATATATAACCCTCTATCTCACCACAGGTGGTTGCTACTCCACCCACCTCACCTCTCCCCAGGCACAGAATTTGCAAGTTGTAACTCTTGAGTTCTCAATTCAGCCCTTTAGCCCTGATCTTAGGCCAGTCCATATCACAGTGTGAACCTGAACAAGTTATCTCTAAAGGAAGGGGCATAAAGTCCCTTCCAACTCTGACATTGTAGGATCTCTCTCCCCCATCACTTAACTTACTCCTTCACCTCTCACCTTGGCTTATTTTCTAGTGCTGAGAATGAACAAGAATTACATATACAAATTTGTAAAGTATGGCTCCTACAAGCCTGACACTGTGTTAGGAATTGTAGAGGTTACAGAAGAAGGCATTGTCTCTGTACTTGGAGGGTTTTACAGTCTAGAAAGAGAAGAGACAGGAAGGGTAACCAAAGTGGAAAAAATAAAGCACAAAGCTAGTTCCAATTGGAAGCTGGGTTGTATTGCTCTCATTGTACTGTTAAGAGGAGGTAAAATGTGGGCTGGGGTGGTCAGTTGAGACTTCCTGGGGAGGGTGGTGGATTGTGAGCTTAAATTGAGGATTAGAGTCATAATATTTCTTCAAAGTCAAAGCATCCAAAACTGTCTCTTAGTTTTTGCCCTGCCATTTCTTGAGTATTCAATATTTTTCTTCCTAAGAAACCCAGAGAGCAAGAGAAGAGAAACAGTGAATTCCTTAGGAATCCCAGCTGTGGAAACAACCAAATCAGATTCTTTCTAGGGGAATTAGAGGAGGAGAAGGATGATCTCTGAAGGATAAAAGGCTCTGATTTGGAGGACTGCAATCCCTGTGGGTTGTAGAGATCTAAAAGCAAGAGATAAGTATTAGGGGAGGGGATGGGGGGTGATTTGAATTTAGTTGATACCTCTGGACTGGAGGGAGGGGAAGAAACAAGAATTGTGAGCTGGACTTGTTCCCATGGCAATAGAACATCTCTATTCACACCCTAAGACTGAGAGCATTGTGACATGTGACCTATCTCCATCCATACCTTTAGTTAAAGTATCTAAATTTGGGGTAGAGTGAATGAAGAGAAGATAGCAAAAAAAAAAAAAAAAAAAAAAAAAAAAGTCAGTTTTTGGGATTCCACAAAAATCCAAGATCCCAAGCACCAGAAATTGTGCTGTTATTTAGTGAGAATAAGCTCCCTGTGTGTAAACCAGGATGGTTTCATTTGTATGAGCAGCAGTATCATATCTAGTAATTTTGCTTGACACATAATATGTGTTGAATTGATTGATCTGAGCCATTCAACATAAACAACTGGGCTTCCTGCTCTGTGTCACTTTATAAAGAAATTCCAAATTTTCAAACTAATTTACAATCACCTGTAAGAATTAAAAAGTCACCCCATTATCAACAAGATAATGCTAGTGTCTTACTGTGATATTCATAGCCCTTTACAATCTTAAGTGCTAGATTAATAATTACCTGGGTCTACCAGCCTCTGGCACAGACATGTCTAATTGAGTTCACTCAGTGATTATTTAATTTACTGTGATAAGCACAGGTTCTGTTGAATCCTTGGAATCCAAACATTTAACATAACCACAACACAGTTCCTGCCTTCAAAGAGTTTATAATCTATTAGAGATAAAAAAATTTAGAAATAACTAGTTAATCAATACCATAAGAAATTTGAAAAGGGATATTATTCTCATAATTGGATTTCTTTCATGAAGGACATCTGGAGGAGAAAGAACCTAAAAAAGAAATCTCTAAGGATCATAGTTTTAGACCTGGAAAGGGTCTTCAGAGAGCATCTAGTCTATATCTTTATTTTATAATTGAGGAAAGTGAGTTAAATTACTTGTTTAAAGTCTCACAAGTAAGTGGCAGAGGTAGGATTTGAATCCAAATCCTAGGAGAAGGAAAGGATTCAAAATGTTCTTTTCACCATCTTGATACTAATTCATCACCTTTGTCCTTTTTTTGGCTCAGGGTCTTTGAGTTCATGTAGTCTACCCTTTTCATTTTACACATGAGGAAATTCTTATAGAAGAGGAAGGCTTTGAAGATCCAAGGTCAAAGGGGTGGCACCAAGAAGGCAGTTTAGGGTTAACTACTCAGATGAACTCTCCCAACATTCCCCTGCAAACAACTTAAAATTATGCCTCAAATCAAATTTTGGAGTGCCAGAGCCAACAAAAAAACTCAAGGTTTAAGGAAACAAGTCAGTAGGAGAAGTCTGGCCCTAGAATGGATGCTGTCTGGAATTTGAACATGCAGCTGGGACAACAAGTGACTGCTTCAGATGCTCTCAGCCCAGAGATGGTAAGGGGTTCACACAACTGGTCAGAAGATGACCACAGACCCTTTGTTGGTGCTGCATATAGCTGTCTCTTATTGGCAATTCAATTGCCCATACAAAGTTCTGGCTTGCAGTTCCAAGGTAATGCTTGTCGACGGTCACAAGGGAGCAGGAGTCCTGGTCATAGTACCAAAGCAAAGAGAACTTATGGCTTCATGGAACCATGGCTCTTCCTGGATTAAAACCAAAGTACAGACAATAATACAATGACCATACTTCTCCCTGCTTCATATCACCTTGAAAAGCACTAAAGAATTGCAGGTTCCTATAATTAGCTCTGAAAACGGCAGCACTGAAAAGCTTGGACAGTGGCTTCTTAGCCCTTGTTGAGCAGAGTCTAGCTTCACAGTTCAAAGAAAAAAATTGGCCTGGGAAAAGAGCAAATAGCAAATAATTTGACCATAAAAGTTACTATAGTCGCAGCAAAGACTAAGACATAAACTCAGAAGATGACAACAATATGAAAACCACTAACAAGAGGAAAGCCTCAAAATAAAAATATTAATTGGACCCAGATTTAACAAGAATTCTTGGAAAAGTTAAAAAGTAGAGTGATATAGAGGAAAAATAGGAAAAATGAGAATGATGCAAGAAAATTATGAAAAGATAACTATCACCTTGGTAAAAGAGGGAACAAAAATTAATGAAGAAAATAGTACCTTAAAAAACAGAATTGGCCAAATGGTAAAAGAATATGAAAGTCCACTGAAGAGGACTCCTTAAAAAACAGAATTAACCCACTATCTCACTGGTGAAAATAATTTCTTAAAAATTAGAATTGAACTAATGGAAGCCAATGACTCCATGAGATATTACTAAAACAAAGTCTTTAGAAGATGAGAAAAATGGGAGGAAATGTGGACGATCTCAATGGGAAAAAACAAGTAAAGAAAATAGATCAAGGAGAAATAATTTAATAATAAACTACCTGAAAATCCTGATCAAAAAAAGGATACACATTATATTTAAAGAAATTATCAAAGAAAAACTGCTTGATATCTTAGATCCAAAGGATAAAATAAAAATTGAAATAATTCACAGAAAACATCTTAAAAGAAATCCCCAAATGAAGTATCAATATACACAAATTCCAAAGCTCCTAGGTTGAAGAGAAAATACTTCAAGCAGACAGAAAGAAATAATTTAAATATCATGGAATCATGTTGGGATAACACAAGATTTATCAGCTTCCACTTTCAATGAGTAGAGGGCTTGTAATATATTGCAGAAAGCAAAGGAGCTAGTATTACAACCAAGAACCTACCCAAATGAGTTTAATCCTTCATGGGGGAAAATAGATATTTAATTAATGAATGTATATTTAATGAAAGCATTCCTGATTAACAAAAAACACTGGAGTTGAATAGAAAATTTGGCATCTCAAACACAAGACTCAAGAGAAGTATAAAAAGGTAAACATGAAAGAGAAATCATAATGGACTCTATAATAAAGTCCCTTGGACAGCAACGAGTTAATACTTAAAGAAAATTGATTTAGGCTATTTACTGGAAGATCAAATTTTGAAGAGGACACGGGAATGAGTCAATTATATTGGAATGATCTCCAAAATAATAATAGGGTGAGAAAGAGGGGGTGCAATGGGAAAAAGGGGAAGGAGAGAGATAGAATGAAGAAATTTTCTCACATAAAAGAGATTTATATGGAAGAATTTTAACAATGAAGGAGAAAATAAGGGGCAGTGCATAATGTTTGAATCTCACTGTAGAGTTGGTTTAAAGAGAATACACATGCATATACATGTATACATGTGTATATATACACTTATGTATATACACATATATGTGTATCTATATCTACACACACAATTATATATAGAAATGTGTTGTACTCAATAGTGAAATAGGAGGGGAAAAGGGAAGGCAGATTAAGGGAGACAGTGGTTAGAAACAAAACAGACTTTGGAGGGACAGAATAAAAAGAGAAAGGAAGAAACAAAAAATATGGGATAGATAGAAAATAGTATCATAATTGAGGTGAATCGGATGAGCTTACCCATAAAATGAAATCAGATAGCAAAATGGACTAAAAATCAGAATCCAATGATATATTTACTAGAGACATACTTGAAATAGAAAGACACAGAGTTAAAACGTAGGGCCAGAACAGGAACCTAGTATGGTTCAGCTAAAGTAAAAGGCAGAAGTAGCAATCATGATCACAAAGCAAAAGCAAAAATAGATCCAGTTATACCTGAATCTTTGTGAGCCAATGGAACACAACACACTGGGCCCTTCTATTCTTCTCCATCTCTCAGAGTCTGTTCAAGCTTGTGTTTGTTACTTCTGGGCCATTTCATTCTTTTCTATCCCATTCTCATTTTTCCTTCAATCTTTCTCAACATCAAGGTCTTTTCCAATGAGTCCCATCTTCTCATTAGGTGGCCAAACTATTTAAGCTTCAGCTTTTCAGAGTTTGTCTTTCCAATGCATAGATAATTTCTTTAAATACTGACGGATTTGATCTCCTTGCTATCCTAGGATTCTCAAAAGTTTTCTCTAACACCACAGTTTGAGAATCAGTTCTATAGTGCTCTGTTTTCCTCATGATCCAACTCTCACAGCCACAAATTACTATTAGAAAAACCACAGTTTTAACTATATGGACTTTTTAATATACTGTTCAGATTTGCCATAGCTTTCCTTTTCAAGGAAGTAAGCATTTTTAAATTTCATGGATAGAGTTGCTGCCTGCAGTGATCTTTGAGCTCAAAGTCTGACATTGCTTCTATTTCTTCTCCCTCTATTTGCCAAGAAATGATGGAACCAGTTACGGTTATCTTAGATGTGTATTTTTTAAAGCTAAACTTCAAGCTTCCCCTTTAATTTTCATCAAAAGGCTTCTTAATTCTTTACTTTTTTGCCATCAGAGTAGTGTCATCTACATATCTGAGACTATTGATATTTCTCCTGGCAGTCTTAATTCTGGATTTTGATTCATCTAGCCTGGAATTTCACATAATGTACTCTGCATACATGCTAAATAAATAAGGTGACAAAATATAGTCTTGTATGTAGAACCCTTCTCAATCTTAAACCAATAAGGTGTTGCATGTTTGGTTTTAACTGTTGCTTCTTGACCTTGACCTGTTTACAGTTTCCTCAGGAGACTAGGAAAATAATCTGGTATTCTATCTCTTTGAGAACCTGTCAAATTTTGTTGTGACACAGTCAAAAGCTTTAATGTAGACAATGAATCGGAAGGAAATATTTTTCTAAAACTACCTTGCTTTCTTAATGAAGCAAATATTCATATTTTATCCTCTAGTTCCTGTTTCTCTTTTTCCTTTCCCTTTCCTTCTTTTCTCAGCTATTTGTAAAGATTCATCAGGAAATCATTTTTCTTTCTTGCTTTTCTTTTTTTTTTTGAAATGTTTTTGTTGCTGCCTCCTGTGCCATATTTTGAACTTCTTTCCATAATTCTTTGAACACTCTTATCTACCATATCTAATCCCTTAAATCTATTCATCACCTCCACTTCACATTCACAAGGGATGCTATTTAGGTTATACCTGTATAGTCT
Organism: Sminthopsis crassicaudata; assembly: GCF_048593235.1. Taxonomy (NCBI): domain Eukaryota; kingdom Metazoa; phylum Chordata; class Mammalia; order Dasyuromorphia; family Dasyuridae; genus Sminthopsis; species Sminthopsis crassicaudata. The sequence continues at coordinate 665,201,660 of NC_133617.1, forward strand.
GATGATTTCCCTACATTTTTCTATTTAAATTTAAATTTTGCAATAAGAATATCATGATCTGAGCCATAATCAGCCCCAGGTCTTGTTTTAACTGACTATATGGCTTGCAAAATGTATAATGAGTCTGATTTTTATATTGATCATCTGGTGATATCTATGTGTAGAGTTGTCTTTTGGGTTTCTAAAAAAACTGTTTGCTATGAGTTTTCTTGACAAAACTCTGTTCTTCCCTGCTTCATTTTGTACTCTAAGGCATATTCCAATTATATTCTGCGTTCCTACTTTAGCATTCTAATCCCCTATGATGAATGTGACATCTTTTTGGAGAACTCTAAAGAAAATAAACCACTTTGGGCTATGGCAGTCAGAAAAGGCTCCATGTTAGAGAAAATTATTGAATCCTATCCATGAAATATGGTTAAGATTTACAGAAGTGAAGAGTATGGATAGGATAGGAATCTTCTATCCAAAGGAACCAACACAGCATTAGCCCAAACATTTCTTTAGATCGGAGGTGTTAAACACTAGGTTGATCTTGCTCGATTAAAATATAAATGGGAAATATTTAACAAAATAAATAAAAATGCAACAAAATATACACAATATTAAAACATAAATTGTGAAAAGAGAACTAACGAGGATTCTGAGAAGATGATGGAGTAAGAAAACTTTTAGCTCTCCAAATTTCCTCCACAACAAAACATCACCTTGGAGCCACAGAAATACACCTAGGATAAACTGGTTGGTCTAATCTAAAAAGACTCCTGGAAAGACCCCAATCTCCAGGAGCCCAGGTTAGGCCTAAGTAAAAACACCTCCAGGCCAACTCTACAGAATCAACAAGAAAGGGGGCAGCTGAGTTGAGAGGCAACTTCAGCCTTTCATCTCACATACAATGTGGGGATCTGACAGGAGAGTAGGAAAAGACTGAAGGACCATCCACTGTTGAGAGACACCAAGCCTAGCTTTGCTGACCAGATGCATCCTGGCCTTTGGCAACAGAGAGAAGGAGCTAACACATATCTGTGTGACACTGGGCAAGTCACTTAACCCCAATTATCTCAGCAAAAAGCAAAAAAAAAAAATAAAGTAAATAAAAATAAAATGAGAGATAAAAGAAAAATTAGAAAATAAAGGCAATCCGAGAAAATTAAGAAAAAAAAATAACCAACTAGAAATAGAAAATAAAAAACTTAAGGAAGTTTTCTTTGAAAAATGGAATTGGGCAAAATGGAAAGCAAGTGACATTCCAATACATCAAGAAATCATAAAACAAAATCGAAATAATGAAAAAATAGAAAAATGAAACATTTCATTAGAAAAACAATTGATCTGGCAAACAGATCATAAAGAAATGGTATTAGTTTGGTTACCTGAAAATTATAATAAAAGAATCTTAATATTACAAGAAATTATTTTTTAAATTGCCTTGAAGTTCTAAAAAAAAAAAAAAAAAGCAAAGTAGAAATACATTTACCACCTAAAAAAGATCCCAAGAGAAAAACTTAAAGGAATGTTATAGCCAAGTTTCAAAGCTTCTAGGTTAAGGAGAAAATATTAGAAACCACAAGAACACCCCCCCACACACACACCCAATTTAAATATCATGGAACTACAATAAAGTAATCTTTACACAGGACCAAGCAGCTACTACTTTGAAGAAATGTAGGCCTTGGAATTCTATATTTTGTAGACACAAAGAGCTGGGGTTAAAGCCAAAAGTAACTCATACACTAAAGTTAAGTTTAATCCTGAATGAAAAAAAAAAAAAAAAAGGAAATTTAATGAACTTAAAGAATTTCAGAACTTAAGGCAAAATTTGACATAACAACCAGGAGAAATATAATGTAAATGTCAAAGACCATTTTTAAAGGGACTAAAGGTCAGATTATTTACTTCATATATGTAAAAATGTAAGCAATATTAGCTAATAGTAAATAGTGACAATATTAACAGATTGTCAACATTATTTGGGTAGTTTGAAAGAAAAATGTAGGTTGATCTGAGTAATGGATTGTTATAAAAAATTTTTGTGGGAGATAAAAAGGAATAATTATCTCATACAAATGAGGCATAAAAAGAAACAGTGATACAGAAAAAGTAAGGGGGAAAGGCAGGTAGTGCTGGAATTTTACTTTCATTGGGAGTGAGTTAAAAAGTGAAATTTATATGTATAATATATACACATATACACATACACACATATACATATGTATATATAAAATCTAAATTCAGAAAGAAAGAATTGGGCAAGAGAATGGGGGGGAAGAATAACAGAGGGACTCTTAGAAAGATGAGTAGGTTAAGGAATAGTAAGACAAGGTAGTGAAGAGAAGTAAAGCAAAGGAGTGAAGAGAAATAGGATAAATAGGGTAAAAAGTATAGAGGACAAATGGGAAGGAGGAAAATATACAAGTAATTATAGCTTAAAATGTGAATGGGATGGATTTTTTAAATGGAAATGGATATAAGATTAAAAAATTGAATTCAATAATATTTTGCTCTCAGGAAACATAAAAATGAGATATACACACAAAGATAAAATAAATGGCAGGAGTATAATTTAGTATATTTTTAAAAAACAGGGATAGTAATCATGATCACAAAGTTAAAATTAAAATAGATTTAATTAAAAATAAAAAATAGAGAAAATATACTATGTGTCAGAAATATTATTCAATATTTTTGACCATTTAAAATACCTGGATAGTATAAAATACCTGAGTATATACCTGCCAAAATAGATCTAGAAACTATATCCACAGAAACATAAAACACTTTTTATACAAATAAACTCAGATCAAAATTATTGAAGTAATACTTATCATTCATGGGTAGGTAAAGCCAAAATAAAATTTAATTGACAAAGTTAACCTAGTCAATTTATTCAATGTCATCCCAATTAAATTACTAAAAATTAATTTACTGAGTTAGAAAAAAATAATAACAAACTTCATTTAGAAGAACAGATGTAAATGAAGCAGGTTCATCAGTAACAAACATAAACTATATTGTAAGGCCAGAACATTGTTGAAGTGTTAAAATGATACTTTTAAATTTTTTTAAATTAAAATTTTCTTCAAATAAAACAAGTATCAAGAGCAGAAGGATTGCAGAAAATTGGGTGGGAACTTTTATAGGCGATCTCTCAGATATGATATAATTGGGTTGAAATGTTGCTATGATAAGCAAAACAGAAAAAGAAAATTATAAACCAATCTCCCTGATAAATACTGATGCAAAAATTTAATTTTTTAATTTTTATTAAATCTTTTTTATTTTTTAAAACATCTGCATAGATAATTTTCTTTTATTATCTTTATCAAAGTTTTTTATTTTCAAAACATATGCATGAACAATTTTTCAACATTGCAAAACCTTGTGTTCCAAATTTTTCTCCCATTTCTCCCACCCCTCCTCTAGAAGGCAAATAATTCAATATATGTTAAACATGTTAAAATGTATGTGTTAAATCCTATATGTATATATATATATCCATATATATATATATATCCAATTATCATGCAGCACAAGAAAAATCAGATCAAAAAGGAAAAAAAGTGGAAAAAACCCCAAAATTCAAAAAAAATGAAAATAATATGTTATTTCTCTCTCTGGGTGCAGATAGTTCTCTTCATCCCAACACTACTGGAACTCACCTCAATAATCTCATTGTTGAAGCAAGCCATGTCCATCAGAATACATCCTCATACAGTATTGTTATTGAAGTGTATAATGATCTCCTGGTTCTAAAACCACCAACAAGCAATATTTTTTAATGGGGATAAGCTAGACACATTCCCAATAAGATCAAGAGTGAAACAAGGATGCCCATTATCTTCACTATTACTCAATATTGTACTAGAAATTCTGGTTTTAGAAATAAGAAATGAAAAAGAAATTAAGTCAATTAGAGTAGTTAGTGAGGAGATCAAAGTATAACTCTTTGCAGATGATATAATGGCATACTTAGAAAATCAACCAAAATTTTACTTGAAACAATTAGCATTTTTAATAAAGCTGCAGGATATAAAATAAACCCACACACATCACCAGCGTTTCTATGTTACCAAGAGAAGCTAGTAGCAAAAGACAGAAAGGGAAATCCCATTTAAAATAGCTGCAGACAAAATAAAATATGTGAGTGTCTACCTGTGAAGACAAACCTAGGAACTATATGAACACAATTATAAAACACTTTTCATACAAATAAAGTCAGAGTTAAAAAATTGGAAATATATCATTTCTTCATGGGTAGCCAAGCTAAAATAATAAAATGACAATTCTACCTAAATTAACCTATTTTTTTGTGCCATACCAATTAAACTGCCCCCAAACCCCACCCCAAACCCAACTCATTATATAAAGCTAGAAAAAAAATAATAACAAAATTCATTTGGAAAATATCAAAGGAATTAATGGAAAAAATACAAAAGACAGTGGCCTAGCAGTTCTAGACCTAAAACTCTATAATAAAGCAGAAGTCATCAAAACTGGTTTAAAAATAGGGTAATAGATCAATGGTTAGATACACATGACACAATAATTAATGATCATAGCAATTTACTGTTTCATAAGCCCAAAGACTCCAGCTTCTGGGATAAAACTCACTATTGACAAAAATTGTCAGAAATTTGACAAAGACTTACATCTCACATCCCATACTAAAATAAGGCTAAAATGGGTATGTGATTTAGGTGTAAAGGATGATATTATAAACAAATTAAGAGTGCAAGGGATAGTTTATCAGATCTTTGGAGAAGGAATGGATTTATGGTCCAAAAAGAATTAGAGAACATTATAAAATGTAAAATGGATAATTCTGATTACATTAAATTAAATAAATTTTGCACAAGCAAAAGTAATGCAGTCAAGATTAGAAAAACAGAAAAATGGGGAAAAACTTTTTTACAACCAGTGTTTCCAGGCCTCATCTCTAAGATATATAAAGAACTGAGCCAAATTTAGAAAAATACAAGTAATTCCTCAATTAATAAATGATCAAAAGATATGAAAAGATAATTCTCAGATAAGGAAATTGAAGCCATCTATAATTATATGAAAAATGCTGTAAATTACTGTTGATTAAAGGTACAAATTTTTATTTTATTTTATAATTATAATTTTTTTTGACAGTGCATATGCATAGGCAATTTTTTTTACTTGTACTCCCTTCTGTTCTGAATTTTTCCCCTCCTTCCCTTCACCCCCTCCCCTAGATGGCAGGCATTCCCATACATATTAAATATGTTATAGTATATCCTACGTACAATATATATGTGCAGAACCAAATTTTGTTGTTGTTTTTGTTGTTGTTGTTATTGCAAAGGAAGAATTGGATTTGGAAGGTAAAAATAATCTGGGGAGAAAAACAAAAAATGCTAACAGTTTACACCTATTTCCCAGAGTTCCTTTTCTGGGTGTAGCTGATTCTGTCCATCATTGATCAATTGGAATTGGATTAGCTCTTTTCTATGTTGAAGATATCCACTTCCATCAGAATACATCCTCATACAGTATTGTTGTTGAAGTGTATAATGATCTCCTCATTCTGCTCATTTCACTCAGCATCAGTTGATGTAAGTGAGAGGTACAAATTAAAAGAACTCTGAGATATTACTTCACACCTATCATATTGTCTGAGATGACAGGAAAAGAAAAGTATAAATGTTGGAGGGTACGTGGGAAAACTGGGACACTAATGCATTGTTGGTGGACTTGGGAATTGATCTAACTTATAAAACTGTGAACCCTTTGACCCAGCAGTGCCACCACTGAATCTGAATTCCAAAGAATCATAGAAAAGGGAAAAGGATCCATGTGTGCAAAAATATTTGTAGCAGTTCTTTTTGTGGTGGCAAAGAATTGGGGAAAATGAGTAGATGCCTATCACTTGGGGAATGGATGAATAAGTTATGGTATATACTAGTAAACCTGTCAGATCAAGGAGAATCATTCAAATACAGAGGAGCCACAATTAGTATCACATAAGATTTAATAGCTACCATATTACAAAATTGAGGACTCAGAATAGGATATTCCAGAGGACAAAGCAAAAAAAATTACAACCATGAATAACCTGCTCCACAAAACTGAGTATAATTCTAAAGAAGGAAAAAATTGATATTTAATAAAACAAAGGACTTCCAAACATTTTTTTTTGTGAAAAGACCATAACTAAATAAAAAATCTGACATTCAAACACAAGACTCAATAGAAACAAAAAGGTAAAAATAAATGAGAAATCATATAAGAATAAATAAGGTTAAATAGTTTATATAATAAATACATCCATACCATTAGTGTATTCCATGTACATGCATGGTTTGGTTACTTTTGTGCACAAAAGTCTTTATAACAGGTGGGTTGTTAGTATTTCTGGTTTGTTCTGATTCATCTTGCTTTTGGGTAGTACTGGAATACAAAATATTATTGCTTTGCTCTACTCCTTCTTTGTCAAAGTGATCATCATTACACTTCTAAGCTCTAGCTATACTCCTCTTCCCTCACCCCCCAGGAGAAGTCTGTCAAAAGCCTAATGCTTACTGACCTTTTAACCCAAAATGGAACAGCTGTGAGAGGACACATCCTTCTCACATATTGTACAAATGTAATACAATTTTGTTTAATTACATGGGTCCCTGACCAACTCTTCTCCCTCTCCCTTCCATTTCAGGTGTAATCACAGAAAATAATAGGCAAATAATAAGGTGTTACTCTAAATGCAAAAACATGTATATATAGATCCCTTTAGAACAAATGAAAAAAAAACTGATTTAAACTGAAATAAATAACTGCCATTGGCTGATTGAAGAGTGACTCCACCCCTGGTTAAAACACACAGCATGGCAGCTCTGCAAACAACGAAGCCAGAAATCAGCAATTGAGCAACAATTCAGGCCCTGAGAGAGAATCTCTCTTGTCATCTTGGGAAAGAAGATGAGTTTCTCTCTTCTCTTTCTATTGGCAATGATAACTTTAGCAGAGGGTATTTACCCAGTCGGAGATGTTACATCCAACATGAAGCAATTTGACAAAGTTGAAGCATTGTTGAAATGCATCTAGAAGGGAACAGAAATATAGCATTCCAGTTGGGAAGCAGCTTCAAGGAAAAGGTCCCTGGCAGCAACAGAAATAACTGAAGATTCAAGGGGAGTTTAGCCTTTGAAGCTGGGAATTGCAGAGAATTTCAGGGAGGAGGGATCCCAACTAAATCATGCATTGGGAAGCTACAGAGGACCCTAAGATAAGTAGTGGGAAAAATATATGAGGAAAGGATATCAGGGGTCAACAGTACTAGAAGTATGAATTTCCTGATCATTTATGCCTTTCTGCTAGTGTTCTCTAAGTGTGTGTTTATTCTCACTGATGCTTTATTTGTATATTTATGATTGTATCCTAGTTATTGTTCTTACTGTGTCATCTTGGTAGATGACTTTGCTTGGACTTAAATGTATCTGTGACTTGACAGTTATAGGTGAATACATTGTTTGTGGCCCTTGAGATACAATTGTAAAAGTTCAGACCCACAGGATACTGTCAAATTTGCAGCATTAAAACTAACTTGAAGGAAACCTTATCTTTGAGTATGAATTAGGGGGAAAGAATAGGTGTAGCTATAAAAGTGGAATACCCCCTTTGTAAGTGACACTGAGGACAAATCAGTCAGGGACATATACTGTACATCCCAGTATGGATTAAGGTAACTGGAAAAAAAGATGAGGAAACTAGTTATCTTTTAGTCTCCAGAAGATGGCATAAACTTTTGGTTTAAAATGAACTCACAGAATATTGGCCCCCTCTATATTTAAATAGAAGCACAAAAGTTCATTCTCAAGGCAAAGAAATTATTTGGAGTTATTTACTTTTTGAGGTTTTTGTTTTTGCCATTTTAGGAAAACTTCTGAAATTTGCACAAAATTTCATGATTCACATCAATCAGCTAATTGCTGACTCTGTGTCTTCTTGTAAGGAAGCTATGGATCATTAGTGAAAGAGAAGGAACTCATTTATTTATTTATTCATTTATTTATTGTGCAATCATGTAAAACATTTCCATATTAGTCATTTTGTACAAGAAGATTCAAATAAAAAAGAATGAAAATGTAAAAACATCGTGTTCCAGTCTGTATTCAGACAGTATTAATTTTTTTTCTCTGAAGGCAGGTAGTAGACTTCATCATGAGTTCTCTGGGATTGTATTTCTGAAAATAGTTAAGTCATTCACAATGCTTCATTGTGTAATATTGCTATTACTATGTACAACGTTCTGATGGTTCTGTCTATTTCACTTTGCATCAGTTTGTGTGAGTCTTTCTAGGTATTTTCTGAAGTTATCCTATTTGTCACTTTTTTATAGCCCAATAATATTCTATCATAATCGCATATTACAACTTAGCCATTCCTCAATTAATGGTCATCCCTTTGATTTCCATTTCTTTTGTTGTTGTTGTTGTTGTTGTTGTTGTTGTTGTTGTTGTTATTTTTTAATTGAAGCTCTTTGTTTTAAAAACATATGCAAGGATAAATTTTCACCATTGCTCCTTGCAAAACCTTATGTTCCAATTTCTCCCTTTCCCCCCACACTCTCCCTTAGATGGCAAGTAATCCAATATATTATAAACATAATAAAAATATATGTAAATCCAATGTAGGCATACATATTTATACTTATCTGGCTGTATAAGAAAAAAATCAGATCAAAGAGAAGAAAAATGAAAAAGAAAATAAAATTCAACAAAAGAAGTAAATATACTATGTTGTCATCCACATTCAGTTCCCACAGACCTCTTTCTGGACATAGATAGCTCTTATCATCATAAAATCATTGAAACTGGCCTGAATTGTCTCATCGTTGAGAAGAGCTATGTCCATCAGAATTGATCATCGTATAATCTTGTTGTTGCTTTGATTTCCATTTCTTAGCCAGAAAGAGTTGTTATAAACATTTTTTTTTAACAAATAGCTACTTTTCCCTTTTTTTTGTCTTTGGGATATAGACCTAGCTACAGACCTAGATTCAGCAATATTGCTGAATCAAAAACTATACACACTGTGGTAGTCCATTGAATATGAACTCATACATTTATATAATGAATCTTTTTATTGATAACGTGAGATACTGAAAAGAGCTTCTTAGTTAGAAGTCAAAAGAGCCAGACTAGATTCCTAGTTCTGAGAGAAAATTGTGCTCTACATAATGATGGTTTGGGGCCAGATCATCTCTGAGATCTCTCCTAACACTCATATTCAAGGACTTAGAGTCTTGACTTTTTGCAAAGTCCCCAATCTAGGGCTTTTATCTTTTTTTATTAATTTTATAATTATATATATATATATATATATTTGACAGTATATATGCATGAGTAATTTTTTTACAACATTATCCCTTGTATTCATTTTTCCAAATTTTCCCCTTCCTCCCTCTACTTACTCCCCTAGATAATAGGCAATTCCATACATTTTACATGTGTTACAATATAACCTAGATACAATATATGTGTGTAAATCCAATTTTCTTGTTGCATGTTAAGTATTAGATTCCGAAGGTATAAGTAACCTGGGTAGAAAGACAGTAGTGCTAACAATTTACATTCACTTCCCAGTGTTCCTTCTCTGGGTGTAGTTGTTTTCTGTCCATCATTGATCAACTGGAAGTGAATTAGATCTTCTTTATGTTGAAGATATCCACTTCAATCAGGATATGTCTTCATACAGTATTGTTGTTGAAGTGTATAGTAATCTCCTGGTTCTGCTCATTTCACTCAGCATCAGTTCATGCAAGTCTCTCCAAACCTCTCTGTATTCACCCTGTTGGTCATTTCTTACAGAGAAATAATATTCCATAACATTCATATACCATAATTTACCCAACCATTCTCCAATTGATGGACATCCATTCATATTTCAGTTTCTAGCCACTATGAAAAGGGCTGCCACAAACATTTTGGCACATACAGGTCCCTTTCCCATCTTCAGTATTTCTTTGGGATATAAGCCCAGTAGTAGTATGGCTGGGTCAAAGAGTATGCACAGTTTGATAACTTTTGGGGCATGATTCCAAATTGCTCTCCAGAATGGCCGGATTCTTTCACAACTCCACCAACAATGCATCAGTGTCCCAGTTTTCCCACATCCCCTCCAACATTCATCATTATCTTTTCCTGTCATCTTAGCCAATCTGACAGGTGTGTAGTGGTATCTCAGAATTGTCTTAATTTGCATTTCTCTGATCAGTAGTGATTTGGAACACTCTTTCATATGAATGGATATAGTTTCAATTTCATCATCTGAAAATTGTCTGTTCATATCTTTTGACCATTTATTAATTGGAGAATGGCTTGATTTCTTATAAATTAGAGTCAGTTCTCTATATATTTTAGAAATGAGGCCCTTATCAGAACCTTTAATTGTAAAAATATTTTCCCAATTTGTTACTTCCCTTCTACTCTTGTTTGCATTAAATTGTTTGCAAAAAATTAGGGAGACCCAATTAAAAAAAAAGACTTGAGGAAATACCATAATCAATGAACCAACCTCTGTTGTCTAAAAGGGTTTCCACTGAGGTTTGGCCTGCACTCATTCTGTTATTTTCAACAAGGTGGTGTGTTATATAAGGAAAAGACTTAGATTGGGAGTTGAGGGATCTCAGTTTAAATCCTAGTTTTGCTTCTTCCTACTTCAGTGACCACAGAGAAGTCCCTTCCTTTCCCTTCCCATTCTGGGGCTCAATATCTTTTCTCTAATCAGAGAGTTGGACTTGAGGATGTCTAGAGCTCCTTTTAGCTCTAAATCCTACAATTCTAGGAAGCAGCACACCAAACTTTGGCCTGGAGGACCTCTGGCAGGGTCCTCCCAACCACCTACAGAACCCCATGAAGTGGTGAGCATGAGGTCATATGGTTTGTTTCGTGGTGGCAAGGCTGGCTCCCAACCCTGCACATCTTCCACTCCAGAGTAGACCACCCAGCTGCAGAAACAACATTCCGGAGCCAGCCACAGCAGGCAGACTGGAAAATGGGCAGCCCACTGCAGAGGCTCACAGGCTCATGGGCGTCTAGACCTCAAGCTGGTACCTTAGAGAACATTCTCATCCCCCATTTCCAATGGTCTTCCCCCATCAAACCTCACCCAAGCACTTTGACCATCTCTCATGAGCTCCTCATGCAACACTAGGAAGCATATTTGTCTGTCCTGTAGACTCTTTCCCCCTAGGCTGCTAGGACTCTGCCCTATCTCCAGCTCTCTATCCCCTTCTGGGATCTGCACAGAATAAAGTATTTAATATGCTTGCTGACTGGATTGAACTGAATTTAAATTGGATTACTGCATGCTTCCCCCTTCCCTTCATAAATTACAAGTCCTTTTTGTTACCTATGCCAGTCTTTATTTTCCAAATCTGAACATGTTTGGTGGTGTAGTGAGTAGAGCTCTTGTCTTGAAGTTAGAAAACCAATCCTTTTCTAATAGTGTGATTCTGGGCAAGTCACTTAATAATTCACACAATCTCAATTTCCTCATCTGTAAAACAGGAATGCTAATAGCAGTTACCTTAAAGTTGTGAAGATTACATGAAATAATGTATGTAAACACTGTGTAAACCTAAAGGTTTATAATTGTAATAATTATCATTTCACAATTTCCTTATTTTTCTCTTTACTTTGGTCATATTCATACCCCTTCCAGATGTCCTCCAGTTTCCTTTTTCTGTCTCCAAATATTCCCCATCTTTTTTGGCCTAAATAAAATCCTCCTTCCTCCAAGAAGCCTTTCTTGATTATTACAAACAACCTTTCCCATCCTCTGCACCCTTGTCAAAGCTACTATGGTAGGGATTCCAGCACTAACAAAGAAGTAGGATTACTATGACTTACGTCCTACCCAAAAGGGGTCCTTTAACAATGGCTCTTCACATTCAAAGATTTGACAAGTCTGTGAAATCTTGTAGCACTTTCCAATTTTCTTTCTTGTACCAAGAGATACTCCTTCGCAGGGTGAGAGCAGGAGGAAAAGGGAAAGAAACTGAAACTCAGTCTGGGAAGTGGAGCCAGTAACAGCAGGTCAGTCAAGACGCAAACTCAAACTCAACAAGGTCCTTGTAGACCTGGAGGCACTTCTGTTAGTAGGCCTTTGGGAGATAGAATTGTTTATAAAAAGTGCATCTGGTTTTACAGTTTAAAAAAAAAGAACTCAGAAAGTTATTATTCTGTACTGATTCCTTTTGTTTTTCATATCTTGGCTAGGAGATTTAGTGATGAAAGCAGGGAATATGTTGAAGCCGGCTTGTACCCATTAATTTTCAGTGTGAACATTTACAAATCTAAAATCATCATAAATCAGGGTTTGGTTGTTTTATGGATTGTCTTGTCATAGCAAAAATAAAAATAATTCAGATTAATCTTAAAAGCAGAATTATGGTTTTTGGGGGAGCTGCTTGTTACATTTTCACTGAAACATCCCTGAACGGAGATACGTTCATCATTCTACAAATAAGGAAACTGAGAAGCAGAGGATTCTTACCTTGCTCAAGATCACCCACCTAGCAAGTTTCAGAGCTGAAATCTAATGTATCTTTTTGTTTCCAACCAGCACTCTTCCTGCTTCATATGCTCACGAAAGGTGTTGGCTACCATCAGGAGGGTTATCCATCACAGGATTTGGATGGGGGAAGGGACTCTGGAGGATTTTTGTAGGTGACCTTGTGTGGATTGTGTCAGCAGCTGAAGCAGCGGTACTAGAGATGGTGAGAACCGTAGTCATGGTAGCAGGAGAAGATGACTTCTCTTGTTGGCCAATTAAGGATGGCCAAAATAAGGATACTGAGGGCATTGGGAAGCTGGGGAATGAAGGTCTAAATGAGGGAAAAGGACAGGGGAGAAGAAGGTGGGCAGGAAAGTGTTTGTAGTAGGAGATCATCTAATCAGTTAGTCAATAAGCCTTTACTAAGTGCTGGGAAAGACGAATTCCTCATTTTGTGGAAGAAGAAACTGTTTCAGAGTAATTGTACAGATGGCAAAGACAAAGATCAGGATCCAGACTCTGGCTTAAGACCATTCAGATGGGAGGAGAGGCTGGATGATGGGGATAATGGGGATGGGGAAAGGAAGGGGGATGGGGAGATTGAAGTTGGAATTCAACAAAAGCTTAATGTGAGACCTGGACTCAACATGCAAGCAAAATGGTGGCGTTTCCTTGGATGGCATGGTCAAGGCCAGGGAGCGAGTGGACCTTCTGTTGGTTCAGCAGGTGGGAAGCTGGGATGGAAGCAGCCTCCCTCTCTTTCGGGAGGATTCCTGACCAAGGCGAGGGGATGGGCCGCTTGTTTTCCCACCAAGCAGCCAGGCCAGCTGACATGTGGGGAAGAGCTCCAAGAGCAAGACTGCCAAGTGGAGGAGCTGCCTGGTGCTGGCCTGGCCATGACCTTGTCGTTGTTCTGGCTGGCTGGCCCCGACCCCCGGTTCAAGAGGGCTTTGGCATCTAGTGGGGCTGCAGCCCTGGCTCTCAGAGCGGGGCTACCTGCCAAAGGCGTGGTCAGCCTGAATGAATGACTGATTCTGGGGCTCCTCCAAGGACCAGAACAGACAGGCTGGCTTGTTCACTCTCTCAAGGCCAGAGTGAAGCCCAGACTCAATCTCTCTGGTGGGACCTGAGGCTGCCAGGGGGGTGGGAACGACCCCCCCAATTCCCCGCACACCTTGTGGGCAATCTGAGAAGGAAGCTTGCCCTTAGAGGGCATTTGAGACCTTGGCTATTGAGCTGGGGCTTCTGGCCAGCTCAGGAAAGGGCAGAGCAGCATCAGCTGCGAGCCCTAACCAAGAGGGAGACCAAGCCCTGATTCTGGAGCCACACAGACAAAGCCCTAACTCTAGTTACTGGTTGACCAAAGTCGGAAACCAGGTTTCCAGTTCTTCTTTTGTTAGCGTGTGTGACTTCAGGGGACCCCCATTGCCATTCTGAGCCCAGTTTTCTAACCTATAACCTAGGAAAAGTTCATTTTATTATCATTATAAGAATATTATATAGTAATAATAATTAGAATGATCTCTATTTTACACTAAAGGTCTCAGACCCACATAAATATTCCATTCCTATTTTATCAGGGAATATAATATTATTGGATTCAGAGATGAAAAAAATGATAGATGATGCCTTTTACTTCAACCCTCACAGTTTTCTTTTTTTAAATTATTAAGCTATTGCTTTTTATTTTCAAATACAGGCAAAGATAATTTTCAATCCTTTGCCCCTTGCAAAACTTTGTGTTCCAGACTTTTTCCCTCCCTCCATACCACGCCCTCCCCTAGACCACAAATATCCAATATATGTTAAACATGTGCAATTCTTCTAAACATATTTCCACATTTATTGTGATGCACAAGAAAAATCAGATCAAAAAGGGAAAAATGAGAAAGAAAGAAAAAAAGCAAGCAAACACCACAAAGGTGAACATACTATGTTGTGATCTACATTCAGTCCCTACACTCTTCTCTCTGGCTGCACATGGCTCTCTCTATCACAAAACCATTGGAACTGGCCTGAATCACTTCGCTGTTGAAAAGAGCCATGTCCATCAGAACTGATCATCATATAGTCTTATTGTTGCCATGTACAATGATCTCGTGGTTCTATCACTTCACTCAGCATCAGTTCATGTAATTCTCTCCAGGCCTTTCTGAAATCATCCTGCCAATTGTTTCTTATAGAACAATAATATTCTATAACATTCATATACCATAACTCATTCAGTCACTCCCAACCGAGGGGAGTCCACTCAATTTCCAGTTTCTTGCCACTACAAAAAGGGCTGCCGTAAACATTTTTGCACACCCTACATTTTTCAGAAGAAGAAAATGATGTCCAGGGTGGGAAAATTACTTTCCCAAGGTCACAAGAAAAGAAAAGGGGTTCATGGAATCAGATAATGTTAAATTGAAAGAAAACAAGTTTTAATCTCTGACTGTTTGATTCCTATGTAAATTTAGAGAAAGTTATATCACTCCTTTGGGCCTCAGTTTCTGGGCTAGATGGTTTCTAAGATGAATCTATACTTTAAATCTGTTATCTCTATGAGCTGTAATGACCCTTAACTATTTTTTAGTCTTTCAATCAGTCACTAAACATTTATTAAGCTCCTACTATGTGGTAGGCACAATGCTAAGTGCTGGGGATCTAAAAACAAATGTTTACAAGGAGTTTACATTCTAATCCATGTCTGAACAGGAATACACATGCCACCTGATCATCCAGGTTTTATTTGAATACCTCAAGAAAGGAGAGCTCACTATCTCTCAAGCATAGGCATTTATAGAATACCTGCTGGATAGCAGGCTGGTACAGGCAATTTTTATTATTTTTGGATGACTGAATTTTGAAAGTTTTTAATTTTGTTTTTTTCCCCTGAGATCAATCCTAAATCTCCCTTTTTTAACTTCAACCTATTGTTGCTAATTCTGCTTTCTTAGACAGGGAAGTCAAGATAAATTTAATGCTATGACAGACCCTTAAATCCTGGGAGACATCTATTATCCTTCTCCCCACTTTAACCTTTAATGTTTTCTTCCCCTGGCTAAACCTCACCAATTTCCCCAATCCATTCTTTGATGTGGACACATCCCAAGGCACTGAAATAACTTTCAGGGCAATTGCATTGCTATCAGTAATCTTTGAAAAACAAACGATGGAGTTCATCTGGACCTGATGAAGCTTCTAGGAGAACAGTAAATAGAGAACTGAGTCTAGAGTCAGAAAGACCCAAGTTCAAATTCTGCCTCAAACATTTACTAGTTGTGAAATTCTGGGCAAATCACTTAATCTCTCTTTATCTTAATTTATGTAACTAAATGGGGATAATAAGTCACTTGTAGTAAGGATCAAATGAGATAATATTTGTAAAATGCATAGCATACAGTAGATATTTAATGTTCATTTCTTTCCTTTTTCCCTGGACCTTATAAAGTAAACTCACTGACGATAATGGCCGGGAAGAACAAGAAAGATTTCCTATAAAAGATGGTCTCTAAGCAAGCCAGAAGGAAGCTATGGATGCTAAGAGAATGAGGAAGGACCACAAGGCAATCTGAGCAAAACAAAAACAAAAACAAAAACTTAAATTGACAAGTACCTACAGAACACCTCCATCTGTAGGAGCCACTGAGAATTCAAACTCAACAGGTCCAAAATCCTGTCCTCCAATGCCCAGCTGCCCATTTGGGCCTCCATTATATATAACCATTCACCTAATTTCCCATGTTCAGACCTCCCTGACAAGTCCCTCACTCTTTCCCTTATCTCCCACATCTAATCACTCCCTCAGTTGATTCTACTTTCATGGTGTCTCATACCACCTTTTCCATCCTTTCCTAAATAGAGACAGATAGATGACTGGACCTGGAGTCAGGAAGAACTGAGTTCAAATCCAGCCTCAGGCATTTACTAGCTGTATGATCCTGGGCAAGTAAGTAACTTACTCCCTGTGTGTTTCAGTTGCTTCAGCTGTAAAATGGGGATAATAATAGCACCCACTTCACAGGGGTATTATGAGTATCAAATAAAATAATATTTGTAAAATGCTTAGCACAGCAGAGGCATATAGTAGGTACTATTTAAATGCTTACTCTTCTCCTTTCCCCTTACAACATGGCCATTCCCTTTGCCCTGACCCTAATGCCAGTACTATTACCTTGTTATTGCATCACTGTAATGAGTCTCCGGCAATAGATATTGTGGTCTCCAGGCTCTTCCCTTACAATACAGCTGCCATGGCCACTTTTATAAAGTATGGTTTGAACACAACAATAAACACCTATTGAGTGCTTGCTGTGCACAGAACCCTATCCCTGACCTCTTGTAGATTATCAAGAAAATAAGACATCAACAGTCATCACTATAATATGCAAAACTACATGATAAGTTCATTAAAAGGACAAAAAAGTATCTCTGACCTGGAAGGAATCTTAGAAGCAATTAAATCTAACCATTTTGTTTTATAGATGGAGAAACTGAGGCTATGTCAAGATTTGAACCCAGTTCCTTTCTCACTCTGTTCCCTCTCTACTCCACCTTGCTGACTTTTGCAGAGGAGACTTCCTGGAACAGCAGGTATTTGAGTTGAACTTCAGAGCAGGAACTTTTAACATTCTTTGAGTCATGTACTCCGTTGGCAGCCTGGGAAAGCCTATGGATTCCTTCTCAGAATCATGTTTTCAAATGCATAAAATAAAATACATAAGGTTACAAAGGAAACCAATGATGTTGAAATACAGTTGTAAAAATATTTTCAAAAACACACACAAGTTCATGGACCTCAGGTTAAGAATCCCTGCTTGAAAGGCTGGGTATGAATGAATTCAGCATGGAGGGGGGAGAAAGTATTCTAGGTGGAGGCAATTACAGTGAGTAAAGGCATAAAGGCAGGAAATCTCAAAGCACATTGGGAGGATAGCAATTAATCTAGTAAGTCTGGTGTGCTACCTCTGTGGAAAGGAGAAGTGGGTGGGGAGAGAAAGGGGAAAAGAGAGAGAGAGAGACAGAGAGACAGAAAAGAGAGAGAAAGATAGAGACAGATAGACAGACACAGAGACAGAGACACAAGAGACACAGAGAAAGGGCACATACAGAAAAACACACACAGAGAGACCCAGAGACAGAGAGACATAGGGACACACAGAGAGGCAGAGACAGATAGAGGGAGAGACATAGACAGAAAGACAAAGAGAGAGAGAGAGAGAGAGAGAGAGAGAGAGAGAGAGAGAGAGAGAGAGAGAGAGAGAGAGAGAGAGAGAGAGCCAGAGAGGAGAAAGAGAGAGGCAGAGAAAGACACAGACAGAGAGAGAGAGACAGAAACAGAGAAGGAAGGAATGAATGTAAAGAGTGCCAGAGAAAATTAGAGAGAGAAGGAAAAAAGAAAAAGAAAGGGAGTAGAAAAGGGGAAATTTGGGGGAAGATGAAGAGAGAAATAAACTAAGTGAAAAAGAGTGACAGGAATATTCAGAGATCAATAACAGTGGAGGGCAGGGGGAGGGAGACAGAGACAAAGAGGCAAAGAAGGAGGGAAGGAAGGAAAGAAAAGGAAGCTGTTGGGGGATGGGGAGTGGGAAAGTGAGAAAGAGAGAGCGTGAGAGAGAGAGACAGAGGGAGAGGAAGGGAGGGCCAGAGCAGGAGTTCGCTGCCACTGTGGCTGCCAGACAGGAAAGGATAAAAATCAGCATTTCCATGAAGACTAAACAGGTGGGAGAGGAAGGCCCCGCCCCTGAGGAGCGATTGTGGCCAGCCCCACCCAGCCCTGTCCTTCTCTGCTCTGCCCACCCAGGGGGGCATAGGCTTTTTAATGATGGGCACCCTGGTGGGAGTGTGTGTGGATGAGGGAGCATTATGTAAATCTGTGCGTGTGTGGTGGGAATAGTTCCATTTGTGTTCCTGCCACACTGTGGATGTCCACAAGTGTGCAAATGTGTAGAGAATGTGTTTTAGGGCACTGTCTATGTGACTGTGTGTGAGCACAGAGCTGAGCTGTGAGAGGTGAGTGCAATGCGTGGAGATTGTTTCATTCTTTGTTTTCCTCTCTCCAATATAGTTCAGTGTCTAGCACATAGTAGGTGCCCATTAAATACATTTGATTGATTGCTAAGGGACTTTGTTGGATGATGTACATTAGATATTGTCCTGGGGACAGCGAGAGGAGGCTGTCTATATGCATGTAATTGTGTGACAGTAAGGGATAGCAGGATATGACTGTACACCTATGCGTGACTTTGTATGGTAGTGGGTGTTTCTGCATGAGGTCAGTTTGTAATTAAGGCAAATTAAAGCAACATTTTAAAACTGCATTATTTCAGCAATAGGAAAAACAGAGGTTGCCCACTCTGTAAGGGAGAAACAAGTTCTTAAATCTAGGAGGGAGAGCCTAGTAATGGGAGCACCAAGAAAAAATGTAAGAGTGTGTGTGTGTGTGTGTGTGTGTGTGTGTGTGTGTGTGTGTGAATTTTTGTGAGTCCCCATGAGAAAGTGATGAGAGGGAGAATCAGAGAGAAGAGAGAGAGGAAGAGAGTATGCATGTATAGCAGTGACAGAGAGTCAGAAAAAGAATGGGATGGGAAAAAGAGAGGCAGAGAGAAGACAAATGGGGGAGAAACAGAGAAGAAATAGAGGAAGAGAGGAAGGGAAGGAGAGAAAAAAAGATGAGGGAAGAAAAAAGGGGAATATATGAGGAATGATAGAAACAGTGAAGTGATATAAGAGGAGAGACAGACAGACAGAAACATAGAGAGAGAGAGACAGACAGACAGAGAAACAGAGACAGAGAGATGTGAGAGAAACAGAGGACACAGTGGGGAGGGAGAAGGGAAGAGAAACAGAGGAAGAATGGAAGGGGAGATAGAAAGCCAAAATGAGTAAGCAATGAAGAAAGTATTCCAAACAGAAAAAAGCAGCCTCCCCAGGCCAAGAATTAATCCGCTTCATCTGGACAGACAGCCTGACACAGGAGAGATTTTCCCACCTCTGCCCCCCTCTGAGCCTGGCCCTTCCCTTCCTCTCTGTGTGAAAGATGAGTTTAGTCACTTAGTCCCCACCCTGAACTCAGCATAACACTGGTCAAGACCGTGTGTGGGAGAAAGAAGGGCTGCAGCCCCACACTAAGGTCAGGCTCCCTCTAAGCTTGGAGTCCGTCTCCAAGGTTAAGTCTGGGAGCAGGTTTGGACTAAGCCATATTTGAGAGTCAGACTGTAACCACGGCCCAGACTCAGTTTGTGGGAAACAAAGACTGGCCCAAGTCAGCGACTGAGTTTAAGGCCATTAGTGGTAGGATCCAGCACTGGAAGGAACCTTGGAGGCCATCTAGTTAAACCCCTAATTTTTCAGTTAGGGAAACTGATCCTCAGGAAGGTAATTAATATAAAGAGTCAAGTGGGATTTGAACTCAGGATTCCAGAAGCGGTGTCCCAACCTAAACTGTGGCCAGGCTGAGGATTCAGTCTCTGATCAGGATTAGGGCTCCATCTAGAAGTGGAACTCAAACTCATTTTGGTTAGTGCTGAAAGTTAGTTTTCTCTCTCTGAGAAGTCAGCTCTTTGGGATCCCGTTCAAACCTGTGATTTTACCGACTCCAACCACTGATCATTAGGTTAGCTAGAGCAGCCTCCTCCACTGACACCCTATATCCTAACCTTTGTTTTAAAATCCACCTTTCAATAGTCATTAAAAATTTAAATATCAAATAGTAATATATTAAACAATTATATGAAAAAATGCTCTAAGTTTCTAATAACCAGAGAAGTACAAATTATACCAACTTTGAGATTTTACCTCTTACCTGTCAGACTGGCAAAGATGACAAAAAAAAAAAAAAAGAGGAAAATGACAAACACTGGTGAAACTGTGGGAAAACCAGTCCCAAATTGGACCTGGGAATTAGTCTAACCAGTCTGGAAAGCAGTTTGGAGCTATGTCCGGAAGGTTACCAACTGTTCATGTCCTCTGACCCAACTATATTCCTTATGCCCCAAAGAAATCAAAGAAGGAAGAAAGGAGCCATTCATACAAAAAAGTATTTTTAACAAAATTTTTTGAGGTAGAGAATAACTTTTAATTTAAGGAGATAACTAATTGAGGAATGACTAAACAAATTGTGGTATATGAATGTAAAGAAAAATTGCTGTGCTATAAGTAATTATGAAATGGACAATTTCAGAGGAAACTGGGAAGACCTTTATGAATTGATGCAGAGTAACATGAAAAGCATTAGAACAGTTTATAAAATGAAAACATTCTAGAGAGAAAAAACTTTGGAGCCCTGATTAACTTAATGATTAATGATAAATCATAAGTGCAAAAGAATGAAGATGAAACATACCACTCATTTCCTGGACTGAGTGCAGAATGAGGCATACATATTTTTGGACATGGCCAATATAGAGATTTGTTTTGTTTGACTGTGTATATTTGTTATAAGCGTTTTGTTTCACATTTTTTCCTATAGTGATGAGAGGTAGGAATTAGGTGGAGAGGGAGAAAAAAATTAATGCTTTTAAAAAAGGTTAAAGTGACATAGAATAAACTATTCAATATCAATAAAAAACTAAAGATACATGAGAAGTAAATATTAAAGAAGAGAGGAAACACCTAAAAATTCTTGTCTCTATTGTCCTAAGTCCAACACAATGAAAATATAAGTTTGATAAAATGAAAAATTGAAAAATTGTGTCATAACATAATGAATTGTGTCATATAGGATTTTATCATTAACATACTATATGGAAATTACATTCAGAAGGGATGACTGAAACATCAATTTCTCTGGTCAGTGATGGGGATGGACAGCCTTCATAATTGCATTGCAAAGCCGTTGACTTAGTTCCATCCTTTTAGCTACATCGTGTGGTATAAATGTACAAAAGATATCCAAGTATAGTAAGAACCTTAGAGTTTTTGATGTCCAAATGGAAAGTTGTTTTCTCCTTAAAACACACCAGCAAGACAAAACTATCAAAAACAATTGATCCTTTTCAAGGAGACAGCTTAAGCTCACTATGGTTCAACCTTGTCTAGCCATATTGTAATCATGTCTAAACAGAACTAAGTATTTCTCTCCAGTTAAAGAGGAAGTTAAACAAAAAAGATTTCATTAATCATTTGTTATATGTAGATAACATCAAACTATATAGAATTCTACCCAAAACACATTAAATAGTTCTTTTCTCATGTGTTTCTGCAATGTTTTCAAAATGACATTTTGACTCAAGAAGTGTAGAAGATCTGTCAAAGAAAGATATGGACTAAAGGATTTTAGCTTGAATCTGGAAGTCAGATTGAATCAGGAAATAAAGACAGTTATTACAGATCTCAGTGTTTCCCCCAAGGAAGGTACACCAAGCATAAAAAATGAAGCTGTAAAAGCTGTAGCTAATTATGTTAAAAGGTGGGTAGCCTGAAATCAAAGTTTAATGGGAAGAACATATTTGAAACAATTAACACTCACGTAATGCCTTTTGGAATTGTAAAATGAATCATAAATCTGTTATACAAAACTCATACAATATCAAAGAAATAGAGTAACCATCACCCTAAGGCAGCTAGAGAGAGTTGACTATTTCTTTCCAAAAGGAAGATTATTAGGTATTCTCTGAGCACTCGATAAGTAGGTTAAAAAATTTATAGAAATACATTTGTCACCACTTCACTGAGTTGAAAGTTGATAAAGAGGAACCCATCATTGGATTTGTTTAATGTATTAATAGCAGGTTACATCCCCCATAGAGTCTATGAAGCAGTTTTTTTGACATTTAAAACACATTTTTTTCTAGTAAATTTATTTATTTTTAATTTTTAATACAGATTGCTTTATGAATCATGTTGGGAAAAATCAGAACAAAAGAGAATAACCATGGGAGAGATAAAAAAAAAACAGGAAAAAGAAGTGAACATAGCATGTGTTGATTTACATTAAGTCCCCTTAGTTCTTTTTCTGCATGCAGATGGCATTTTCTGTCCAAAGTGTATTGAGATTGCCATAGATCACTGAACCATAGAGAAGAACCAAATCTTTCATAATGGATCATCGCACATTCTTGCTGTTACTTTGTACAATGTATTCCTGGTTCTGCTTGTTTCACTCAGCTTCAGTTCATACAAATCTTTCCAGTCCTTTCTAAACTCAGTTTATTCATCATTTTTTATAGAATGATAATATGCCATTATCTTCATATATCACAACTTGTTCAGCCATTCCCCAGTTGATGGGCATCTACTCATTTTCCAATTCTTTGCTACTACAAAAAGAGCTGTTATAAATATTTTTGCACATGTGGGTCCTTCCCCCTCCTTTATAATTTCCTCAGGATACAGACCCAGTAATGGCACTACTGGGTCAAAATGTATGCAGTTTTAGAAACCTTTGGGCACAGTTCCAAATTATTCTCCAGAATGATTGAATCATTTCACAACAATGCATTAGTGTCCTTGTTTCCCCACATCACCTCCAACATTTATCATTATCTTTTTTTGTCATCTTAGCCAATCTAAGAAATGTGAGATGGTACTTCAGAGTTGTTTTAATTTGCATTTCTCTAATCAATAGTGATTTAGAGCATTTTTTCACATAACTATAGATGATTTTAATTTTGTCATCTGAAGACCCTTTATCAATTGGGGAATGACTTGTGTTCTTATAAATTTGACACACTTCTTTATGTATTTTAGAAATGAGACCCTTATCAGAAATACTGGCTGTAAAATTTTTCCCCAGCTTTGTACTTCCCTTTTAATTTTGTTTCTGTTGGTTTTGTTTGTGTAAAAACTTTTTAATTTTAATGCAATCAAAGTTGTCCATTTTACCTTTCATGATGTTCTCTAGTTCTTCTTTGGTCATAAATTCCTCTTTTCTCTAAAGATCTGATAGGTAAATTATCCCTTACACTCCTAATTTGTTTATGGTATCATCTTTTATGTCCAAATCATGTATCTTTTTTGACTTTATTTTTATGAGATATAGGTCTATGTTGAGTTTATGAGGCAGTTTAGATTCAAGAGTGGAATCAAGAGATCCTTCATGAGCAATATCTATATAAACACAGTTAACTGTTGACAAAGAGGTGTTGAACCAATGAACATACAGATTTGTTTTGTGGGAACTGAAGAGTTTATAATTAAAATTCAGGACCAGATTATCACCACAAGGAGTTATAGACAAGATATACTTAAAGAACCTGGACTTAAATAGTTCAGATTGTTCAAATATATGAAATATAATGGAATGGAACAAAAAAGGCTTTATTATATGCTTAACCTGGGTTAGGCAACTTTGTTAAATTTTTGGAATAAAAAGAAAAAAAAAACTTAGTCTTTATCCTTAAGGAGCTCATCCAGTGTGATACTCCTGGCATTAATTACCAGTATTTACCTCCTAAGATCAATTACCTGTTCTCTCCTTTATATCAATTAATAACAATTAAATTTTATAGAGATAATTTCTGAGACAATATAATAAAGATTTCTCAGACAAAGAACTCATTCTCTTTTGTCACATCAATACTTTGAGAAAACAGATTCAAAACTTAGAGTGATGATTGCCAAACATTTGTTGAACTAAGTTCAATTCTGGGTGTGGAATAATCAATAGGAACAAGTTGCTTCCCTGCTTGTAGGACATGGTGTCTTTCTTTCTGGATTGATTTATTGTTGGACTGTATCAAATAAATCTCTCACTCCTCAGGGCTGCCTCCTCATCAGGTTCACTGTCACAACCACTAGTAGACTCTGATAGGAATTTTAATTGATAGACTCAGTTTTTTCAAGCTCACAAGGCTATAACTTGGTTTATTCCACTTCCGATATTTATTCACATGAGGAAAGAAAAAATTTAGGAAGACATAAAAAGCAAGAGGCGTCATGAATTCATGGTCATATGGCATCCAGGAGAGGGAGGAGGTCTGAGGCTTCTTCATCACCTGAACATTCATGCAATTCTTGTCTTGCTGATCCCTAAAGAAGAGAAGAGAAAGTTCTGTTTGTTAACATCTTTATCGAGGTCATTTCTAGCTCAGGAGCCAATTAAAAGGCTTTTCAACTTAGGTAGTAAGCTGGCAGGAAATAATCATGGGCTATTTATGCTTATTCTAAATCAGAGAGAAGTGGCCTTCCATCATGTGACTCCAGAAGTGGGCTCTCAAAGTTTCCACATATACATAGAAGAGAAAAAGATTACTATTCAAGCTTGAAAGACTAGGCTCTCACTGACCAGTTCCCAGTTAGAAACTTTTCAGACTCATTGAACCTAACTTTTGTCCCTGTAATCTTTGACTCAACCAAAATGACCATATCTCTGTTCCTCCCACATGATGCTGTCTTTCATCCTGTGCCTTTGCACTGGTCATTTTCTATGTCTCAAATGTTCTCCTTTCTTCCCACTTCACAGAGTCCATTTCTGCCTTCAGGATACAGTTTAAATACTATCTTCTACCTGAAACATTTTCTTCCCATCACCCCAATTCCTAGGGCTCTTCCTTCTGAGCTACCTTGTATATATCCTCTTTATATTTGTTATATTTATGAGTATATGGGCATATATATATATATATATATATATATATATATATATATATATCTGAATCTGGATCATGTCTTCCTGACTCTAGGACCAGAGCTCTGTGTCATGTGGTCCCCTGTCATTGCCTTCTCTCAGGGAGCTTACATTCTAATGGAATAGAATATATATATTATTATTATTATTTCTTGTATTTATATCCCTAACACTTAGCACAATAACCAATATAGAATTTAATGAATACTTGATGATTGATTTATTTGTTAATTCAACAAACATTTACAAATACCTACAAGGTTTATAGGATCTAAATATGGAAAGGACCCAAGAGGATTCCAATACCTTTAATTTTATAGATGAGGAAATCAAGGAAATAGAC
Organism: Sminthopsis crassicaudata; assembly: GCF_048593235.1. Classification (NCBI taxonomy): domain Eukaryota; kingdom Metazoa; phylum Chordata; class Mammalia; order Dasyuromorphia; family Dasyuridae; genus Sminthopsis; species Sminthopsis crassicaudata. The sequence goes on from NC_133617.1 coordinate 665,227,075, forward strand.
TGCAGAAATGATTTTTCCCAAGGTCCCCTGAGTGATAGAACAAGAATCCAAACCTCAATATTCTAACTCCAGACACAGCATCCTGATCACTATCCCACATTGCCTGAATTTAGGGTTAAAGGACATATTGGGATGAAAAGTGCTATGTTATCAAGAAGCTACATTATTATGGAGGTTCTACCTACTTTATCTATCTATCTATCTATCTATCTATCTGTCTGTCTGACTGTCTGTCTGTCTAGCTATCATTTATCTATCATCTCTTTATCTTCTATCATCTATGTTCATCTATTCATCTATCAAGCTATCTTTTATTATCTACTATCTATAATCTATGATCTATCTTCTATCATCTCTCATCCATCTCTCATTTATCTATTATCATCTATCATCTCTCCATCTTCTATCATGTACTATTATCATCTATTGCTGTTCTATCATCTGTCTATCATCTCTAACTGCCCTCTATCTTCTATGTATCTTCTTCTATCTATAATCTATCATTTCTATTTTCTATTATCTACTAGTTATAATCTAGCTTCAAATTAACTTAACAAACATCTCTGCTCCTACTTGACTGGACCAGGGAGGTCAGTTAGGGCTTCTCTTTTTTCATTCTCAGATTCCAAAACTTCTGATGGTTCACTCTCCTGATCCTTCAGAGCCTACAAAGCCACATTCATCTCCAATCTATCTCCTTCACCCAAAAGCAAGATTAGACAAAACAACAAGAGAAGAAATGGCTTCCCAGGAGCACTAACCCCTCTTTATTGAGGGAGATAAAGGACTGTGGCTTCTTTCCCCACTAAGGACTTGGTTCTTGTCTCCTCACCTGAACACACAAGGCAGGAAAATCCAGAGCCCAGAGTTCCATAAGTCAACTCTTCTAAACTTAAGTCAGAATAAAGCCTCTGAAAGAAGCCTTCTTCTAAGTAATACAAATAAAAAGATAAATTTAAAACTGAAGATTGAATTTAGGGGGAATGGTTCTTCCTCTGCCTTCCACAATCTGCAGACAGACTCCATTATGAGAGGAAACCATTGGAGTGTGTGTGTGTGTGTGTGTGTGTGTGTGTGTGTGTGTGTGTATGTATGTGTGTGTGTTCCCTAGTGCAATGACTATCTTTGTTAAACCCCGTGTTTCTCCAACAGACCTACTGCCTCTGAGTTTCAAGCTGAGGGAGCAGTGATTTAGCCCACTCTTCTATGAGAAAGAGACAGCATCCAGGAAAAGACTCCAGCTGATTTACAAAGCCCAGGAACTCTACAAGTTTATGACTGATGGAGGCCAGTTGAAACCCTAGGACCAAATGAACAATGCTGGGTATCAGAGACGTGAGAGCCCACACCAGGTAGAGCCAATAAGTCACCCACTTAGCCAGTAGAGACTCTACATAGCCGGAGGAGGGAGTATGTGCCATCCTGGACCAGCAGGAACATACCTGATGGGAGCTGCATAGAAATACCAATAGAAAGTATCCTTGGCTTTCACATTGGGTATCTTCCCCAGATATATCTGTTAGGCATATTTATGGAATAGCATAGCCCAGGTGAGGAAGAGCAATGTTTTATTGCTATTTTCCTTATTGTTGCTTTGTAACTAATTGTTTTTTCTTTGAACATATCTCCTCCCTGACTAGCAAAGGGAGAAAAGGAACAACCATGTATTAAGTGGCTACTATGTTTCAGCACAGTGCCAGATGATTTATAATTATTATCTCATTTGGTAATAGTAAAGAGAACTATTGCTTGAAGGTTGGGAAACAAAGTTTTGTGTGGATACTGATATTTAGAATAATTTAGAGCCTTGGGTAAACTTTCCTCAGATCTATAGAAAGACAAAAATACAGGTCCTGCCCTCCAGAAGCTTCCCTTTTCCTGGTGAGATAGAGCAGTTGCAGAAATAAGCGACGAGGTTTGTATGAAATCATAGGATCATTGGTCTAGAGTTGGATGAGGAAACAACTGACAAAAGACAAAGGTCACACAAGTAAATGGCAAAATGAGTAACATTAACAACTGAGGAGATCAGGAAAGGCTTCCTGCAAGACGAGGGGCACACAAAAAACTATGATGAAAGTAGATTGAATTAATTACAGAGGAGGGAATCAACCGTAGAGACCTTAGAGATCAAGATGGGAAAGTGACTTCTGGTGGGAAGTTAGGTCAAAGGAGCTTTCACGGAGAGCTGGTGCTTCAATGAGCCTTGGAGGAAGGGGTAGCTGGGGAGGTAGACCCTGGGAATGTCCAGAGGTGGGATAGGTCAGGAGGGGAGCAGGGAATGCTGGGTGGTCTCCTGGCTCTCATTCCATGAAGCTAAATCCCTAGCTCTCATTTTCTCATTGTTCTTCTGTTTCCCAGTACATCTGCTGAGCTGAAAATCCACTTCTTTCCCCAATATATCCCTTCTCACTTTCCCCCCCAAAAGTCATCTTCTATAACAAAGAATAGAAACGAGGTGTGTGTGTAGGGAAAAAGCCAATGTCAAGTCCCACAGTATATGCAATGCTCCACAGCTATCAGCCCCCTCCTCTGTAAGGAAGGCAGAGCCCTTACTTATCTCCTTTACAGTCAGACAGTCCTTATAATTATAAAGCAGACTTTATTTATTGCTGCTTTTCTTTTCATTTACATTATTGTATAAAATCAATGGTGTCAAGCAAATAGAAAAAGATCCCTAAGGGCCTCATATTTGACTCAGAAAACCACATACTAGCATTATCTATGTTTCATTGTATTTTTATTTATTTTTGCAAAACATTTCCCAATTACATTTTAATCAAGTTCCTTTTAGGAGGGCTACAAGTCTGCTACCTCTAGTATAAATCATTTTCTGGGATCTGTCTGTTCATGCTCTATCACTTCATTTCAATCTTCCAGTGTCTTTCTGGACTTTTCATATTTCTCACTTTTAATGGCACATGGCTCATGATCTCATTTCATACACATAACACAGTTTACTCAATCAGTGGGTAATTGCCCTGTTATCAGTGTTTTATAAATACAAAAAATATATATTAAGATATATTTAACATATGCAACATATCATGTATAATATGTTACATATTATTAAGTATAATATGATAATATTTTATCTATAAATATTTTGGACTTGATTGGGCTCTTTTCTCTGTCTTTCATGCTCATTTCATGTTCTGTTGCTAACAAGCTTTCCTTTAGCCTAGATTTCTTTAGCTCACACGTGCCATCTTATGTAAATGGCAGCATATCTCTGTCTATATTCCATAGAATCAGATGTTCCCTCTCATATACCCCCTCAATACACACACAAACACTAGCATAGGAGGAGGAATCAGCGTATTTGGGGTCCTCATGGTCACTTACAGTCATCCACCTGTCTTTTACTCACTGAGTCTGTCTATAACAACAGCTACTTTTTCCTACGAAAGTCTGAGCTGGTTTCTCTCTGCTTACGTTACTCCTCTCAACTCCAAACCCCACAAAAAAGGGAAAAAAAATTCTAGTCTCTGAGCTAATTACTTTTCTCCCATGAACAATATCAATATCTCCACATTCACTGAGATAAGTATCAGCCCGCAATGCAAACATTATGCATTCCTTGTTTGAAGAGTCTTTCAGAGCTATGTATGGCAATAATTGTAATTGCTGTCTGTAAGTGTGGGACTGAAAGTCCTGATACCAGCTGTGAAGTTTGGGCAAGTCACATATCTAAAGTTTCAGTTCCCTTCTCTGTAAAACAAGAGCGCTGGACTAATGTCTGTGGCCTGTTGCAGCTCAGAATCCTGTGTTCCTCTGTAATTATAATCATCCAGGGCAAAGAAGCCAGCCTTGTCTTTCCTGGATTGGAGGCCTTCACCTGCTACCTTATAGGAGACAAATAAACTCATCCTTTAGAGCCCATGGCTGTAGGTTGGGGACGAGGGCGAGCAGGAAGGAGGAGGGCATCCATTAGCAGTGAAATGGATTTGTTGAAACATAGCTTCCCTTGGATGGGAGCTGGGGAGCAGGGTTCGGCAGACGCGGGCAGGAACGCTCCTTGGAAGGCTCTGAGTAAACACAGCTGCCAGACATCTTGGCCAGGGCTGGGGCCAGGCCTGGGCTGGGCTGGGTTGGGCCTCGCTGAGCTCCAGGACCCCCTCGTAGCCTCCCTGGGAAGATGGGAGGAAAGGCGTCTCATTGAGGTCTTGGGGGTCCTGGGCAGGACTGCCCGAGAAGACCCTCCAAGTTTAACTTTGCCTTCCCCAACCCTATTTTAGGGCAAAAAGAAAAGGCATTTCTAGGGGTAGGAACTGGGGAGATTCGAAAGGTGAGATGCTCAGGATTTAAAGTACCACTCCAGGTTATGTTGATCCAGTGCAGCCTGGACCCATTTGCCAAGAAATTGGTTCACAGGCTATAAGGAGTCCAAGACGGCATGTTTCTGGTGCCCTCAAACAGAGAAAAATGCTCTTTCCCAACAAGAGACTAAAATTGTCTGGTGGCAGGCTGAGCCCTCATTCTAGCCTCAGACTGAGCTCCAATCCTGGCCACAGACGGAGTGCCCTGAGTCTGATCAGGGACCTAATCTTGAACCTGGTCACAGTCTCTGGTCACAGGCTTAGCCTGAATCTTGAGCCTGGCTATGGGTGAATCCTGGCTTAATCCTGACCCTTCCTGGCCACCAATTGATCCCCTCCACTCACCACCATCTCCTAACCGCTGGTGGTGGGCTATGGGATCGGGGGCTTGCCAACAGCTCCATGGGTTCCATCCTCATTTCTGCAGACCCTGCTGAGAGCCACAAAAGGGGAGAGTCTGATTGGGCAGAGAGGCTCTGTCCAGACAGTCCAACTGGGCTGCATTTGCAACCAGAAGTCCTGGCTTCAGCTTCTCAGGTGAGTGACTCCCTTTTTTATCTTCTGGATATAATAGTAATAACAATACTAATATGTCCCTTCCTAAGTGGCAAGCACTATGCTCATTATAATTATTACCTGATTTGATCTTAACAATTCTCATATTTGATTCCTATTCTGGGAGATAGGGCCTTGTTTGCCCTTGTTACAAATGAGGTAAACAAGATTAAATGAGTTGCCCAGGGTGGCACAGCCAGTAAATGTCTGGGATTGGATTTGAATACAAAAAATTAAACAGAAAAATGAAGGAATTTGACTAGGAATCCCTCCTCTCTTGGATGACTTCTTTATGCCTTGACAGTCCCTTAGAATGCTATCTCCCTGGCGTTCAGAGGGCCAGGACCAGAGGAGGGATACCAATGGCGATGGTAGTCCCAGGAGGCCTCAGGAAGTGTGGGCGGGAGGGGAGAGCCCCCAACCAGCTGGGCTCTTATTCTTGCTCACCGCTGGGGAATACTGGCAGGTGCCCAGTCCCGTGAAGCCTGGCGGGCTGGCCCATGAGCCCTGTTGTGCAATGGCTTTACTGGGGGAGGACCATGAGTGGAACAGAGGAGGATAATTGGAGGCCAGCCCACAGAACTGGGCATAAGAGGAAACAGATGTTCAGGACAGATGTTTGGGCCTCTAACACCTCCCCCACCCTGGGCCCGGGGCCCTCTGTCCTTGTGAAACATCCGTCTGACTGCTGGGCTCCAGACCCTGGTGTGACCTCAGGGGTGACCCAGTCTGTAATATACCCCAGCTCTGGGGCCTGAAGGGCACCCCGGCTGTGCTCCCCAAATCCTAGGGGTGAGGATTGGCTCCCCCACCCCCGATACCATCCTGGATCTAGAAGGCTGTGTGAAAAAAGTCCAAGGGAGTCCTCCTTTGGGCAGGCCTTCTTAAAGGGATGGCCCCGACTCTCTTTTCCCACTCAACCTCATCTTCCCCAGCAGTCATCAGAATAGCTGTTTGATATTGAGCGAGCCATTTCCATTTCCATTCTTAAATTCCAGGTTCTTCAACTTTAAAGTGTGGAGAAAACTAATTTGACTACTTTTCTCATCTCTGAGGATCCCAAGAGATAATGAAGGCAAAGCCTCAGGGAAAAAAACTACTCATGATTGAGGGTGTTCTCGAACCCATATCTACACAAATCCTCTTAGCCCCCATTAATGCATTTACTTTTTCTAGTCATTCAGAGGATGTAATTTGTTCAAAGCAAAGGCATTTACTAAAACAGCATAGTAAGAAAATAACAATTTAGTGGCTCATAATGTCCTATGAAGTCTCATAAATAGAGACATAGAAAGAGCACATTTGAGTGGGGAAAAATCAATAAATATTGATTATGCATTTAACATGTTCCAGGCACTGTGGAGGGCCTGGACATATATGTGGAGGGCCACACACACAGGGAGCATTTATGGTAGGGGCACATGCTTGGAGAGATGGCTCATCCGTCTAACAGTACAGGGCCCCCAGTATTTTCTAATGATCACCCCGCTTCCAATGAGCTTACCCTGGCTTGGGGGATGTTTTCTATGGGACATGGTGTGCTGGGCCTAACATCATTGATAGTCCCCAAAGCAGTGGTCTTTTCACTACCCTTGGCCATGATGTGACCATAAGATGGCAGGATTTACATGCAGCCAGTGTAAGCTCTGAGAATCATTAGCCCATCACTGTGATGGATGAGTTGTGGGTACCAGAGCAAAGCTACGTCTCTTCCTCAAAAAGAGTTGAGAGTAATTCTCTATCAGTTCAAAACTCCACTGGTATGCTTGGGATTATTAATTGAGAATCAATATAGTCATTCAGCTGTAGGAAATTTTAGAAAGGGGATTTATTAAGCTTTTGGCACTAAGAACCACCCCAAAAGCAGGTGAAACACTATTCCCCAATCCAGGGAAAAAGTGGGTTCAAGCTTAGAGTCCACATAGTCACAGGTAACTCATCACAGCTCCTAGTTGCTGGAAGTACTTTTCTTCTAGTCACAGGATATTCAAGAAGTTACTAATCAGCATAGTGTTGCTTCTTTGCTGGGTTCTTTAAGGAGTCATGGAATTATGTCTAGTCTGTCCTCGGTTTCAATCGCCGTCAGTGATCCAAGGATGCCATTAGGAGAGCAGTGGGAAGATGGGAATCCCAACATCCTCCAAACCCTTTAAGTCACAATGTCCTCCTTCACCCAAAGGGGAAGAAAGGGAGACATACTTAGGTCAAAGCCAAGGTTGAGACCTCTGCTTTCCTTTGAGGCAATTATTCTCCAGGCGTGTCCTGTCTTCTTACTCTCTAGAACTTATTGATTTTAACTTTTTATGTAGGACCCAGAGGATATGACAAAACTTAACCATCAAACTTCCAGGAGTCATTTATCAAATGGCCTTCAGAGACTTTTCACATTAGTCTAAAGTCTAATTCAGACTAAATCAATGAAGATTTATTGAGCATCTGATCAGTAATTGCCAGCAGAGTAGAGCAACCTAATGATCGACTCAATCATTTCACACTGATAGACAACAGATGTTGTAGGGACCTTAGATGGTATTGGAGTTGGGAAAACTTGAATTCAGATCCTACCTCAGACACTTATTAATTGTGTGACCCTGGGCAAGTGACTTTACCTCTCTCAATCTCAGCTGCCTCATCTGTAAATGAAGATAATAATAAAAAATAAATAATTGCAACCGTTTCCCAGAATTGTTGTGAAGAGCAAATGAGATGATATATGGGAAACCTTTTGCAAACCTCAAAGTCCCTCTTCATTATTATTATTAATCACTCAAACTTGGGTCTTTCAGACAGTGAATCCAGAGCTCACTCCTCCAGAGCAGGCTGTGAACTGACCAGAGCCGTGGTTACATAAGTGCCCTGTTTCAGAAGAATCTCCAGGACCCGCGGTAGTTTTCATCTTTTCTGCTTCCCTCCTTATTAGACAAAGTCCAATCCTTGCTGTTACGGAGCCACACCCCTGTCAGGCCAGCCTGACCCAGATGTGTGACATGATATCCATCAAAGAGTTCCAGAGCTCTCCTTTCCAGGGACACAGTCCAGCCCCTGAGGATCCCAGGGCTGGAGACAGAGGGATGGAGACAGATGGCCCCTGGGGGCTGACCGGCTCCCCCAGGAGGCCGGGCCTGCTTCATGTCAGCTCCACATGTTTGCTGCTGGCCAGTAGCCCGGCAGGCCTGAGGGAAACTGTCCAGGTAGTATGGTCCCCTTCAGACTGGTGCTCTGTGGGTCTCATTCCCCAGGGAACACACTGTTCCTGAAACAGGGTCTGGGCTCTGGAAGACAGCCCAATTCCAGAGGTTTTAAAGAAATCCTTGGTGCAAGGTAATGGTGCTCTGGATGCCAGCAACTCCCTTCAATTAAGAACCTGGATGCAGGACTTAAAGTTTGCAAAGCATTCGGCCATCGATCGTCTCATCTCATCTTTACAGCAAACCTATGAGAGAGGTTGTTTGGGGATCACTACCCCCATTTTATTCAGTCATTTGATGTACAAGCATGAGGTACCTCCTATGTACCAGTCATTGTACAAAATTCTGGAGATGCAAAGAAAGGCAAAAACCGGTCCCTTCTCAGGGAGTACAAAGTCTAATAGAAAAACAACATGCTGGCAAGCCACGTACAGAGAAGACCTGGGCAGGATACACTAGAGCCAGCAACAGAGGGAAGTCTCTAGGATAACAGGGTTCACTCTGGCCCTACTCCCTGAAGACCTAGGGCATTACCTTTCACCCCTTTCTCAGGAGGATGCAGAGCTTTAAAAGAGTAGGGGGCTCTCCTTTCTCTGCCATTGATAGAGCCCCATTGGTTGAGTTCCCCCAAATTCCAGTTCCATTTCACCACTTGACTGATTAGTTTTTTACAAAGGAATATTTACTCCAAAGCCATAACAAGCACAAACATTTCCCTCAAATATCACAGAGCCATAATCTTCCCTACACTACTGAAGTCTCTGAGAAAGAAGGGGAATTAGGTTCAGTCTATCTCAATTCTTACATGATATTAGTCCCTGTTCATTCACCCCCTGTGGTAGCATCTTAGGATCCTGGCTTCTCTGCTTGACTATCAGAGTTACTGAGCTGAATTAAAGACCCTTACTTCAAAAGGCAAAAGCCAAGGTCATCCAGAGCATCTCCAGTCACCCTGGTCTCTATCTGGCCACCAGACTCAGATGGCTCCAGAGTGGGAGTGAAGCTGGTGACTTTGCGCATCCCTCTCTCCTTTAAATCCAACTCACTTGCATGTCATGGCATTGCCTTCCTGATGTCAGAGTCATCCTGAAGAACGAAGGGCAAACAACAGCAGCCAAACCATCCTCAGCATCCCACCCGGATCATAGGGTTAAAGCTCCCCTGATCACCTCATTTTCTTCTTCCATGTTGCTGGAACAGAAAAGGACAAATGAGAGAGACCCATACCACAAGATGAAGAAACCAGGGCTCACGGATTTTATGAGAGAGGATATTTATATCTGGGATGTTCCTTAGACACTTATTTGGACTAGACAGGCGACCTCTAAGGTCTCAGCCAGTGCTAATGTCTGTGATTCCTCTTCCTTTTATAAATGAGGAAGCGGAGATCTGGACAGGGAAAGTGACTTAACCCGAATTACAGAGTACAGACTTGAACCAAGGGTTGTTGTGTTTCTGAGAAAAAGTACAGTAAACCAGGCTGACTTTTGTATAGTATCGTGGAGTAAAGAGCTAGACTTAGAAAATCTTGTTTATGGGTTGAGAAACTTGATTTCTTATCCTGGCCCTTCTGAAAAATCACCCAAGTAATTTTACTTCTCTAAAATTAGCAAAAATTCAATGTCAGATATTGTGCTTAGAGCTGGAAATATACGGACATAAATAAAACAATTCTGACCCTGAAGCAGTTTCCATTCTAGCAAGAGAAGCCACATGCATAATAAAGAAAGGTCTTGTGGAAGGGGGAGATGGTTGTGCTGAACTTTGGTAGAAATGAGCCAGTCTAAGTGTTGGTAAGGAGAGAGTATATTCCAGGCACAGGAGAGAAGGATTTTGATGTGAAGAATAGTAAGAAAGCTGGTTTGGCTCAACTGTCAAGTGCACAAAAGGGAGTAATATGTAATAAGGCTAGAGAGATATTTTGGAGCCAGATTCTAATGGGTTTTAAAAGCCAAACAAAGGAGTTTACAATTACGAATTACTGGCATTTATTGAGCATTTGAGTGATCTGTGCTCAAGGAAAACCCCTTTGGCAGCTATGTGAAGGGCAGATTGGAAAAGGAGGACACTTGGAGGCTATTATAATAACCCTGTGATGAATGAAAAGGCCAAAAGACAGAGCTCCTGTGTAATCAATTTATTAATTAGATTAGCAGATAATCAATAAATTGATAGTAATCCCTCTTGGTAACCAAAGACAAATTGATCACTGAATACTGAAACATAGTAAAAATATAGAAAAAATACTGAAAAAGGAGATGTCCCTGACAGGTGAAAATTAATCCTGATTGGTGAACAACTAATGAGGAGGTGGACAATTTAAGAAGGACGTGTCCTATTGCTGAGAATATGGCTTGAGCATGAGACTCGACCACCTCCAACAATCTGGACAAAGGAATTCATCTCTATCCACACCCCTCTGGTTGGTTTTCTCCTTCATAAACTGAGTTACTCTAAATTATAATGGAAGACTATGATGCCATGGGATTATTTCCTAAGGGCGAGAATTCACATAGATTAGATTCTGTTTATACTTTCATCAAAAGTAAGGTCTTCTAACTGGGCAGGATCCTGCCCAAGATTCCAAGATACCAAAGGATTTGAGTATTCTCCTAAATCAGCAACTCCTTCAGAGACTATCTAGCCTACAGGGGTTAGTCCCTAAGTGAAGAAACAAAAGGGGAAAAACTTTAATCCTCATTTAATAATTTGTTATCAATATAACAGAAAATAATAATTTCCCTCAATCCATATAGAGATAATTAGGACATGATCTAAGATAGTGGTTGTGTGATTGGAGAGGAGATATAAAGAGAACTGATTTGGGGGATGACATGGAGGGAAGGGTCAAGGATAACCATTTTCCTAAGTTGCTCTATCAACACAGTTAAGGTTTTTAATTAGCTCCAGTTTTGGGCTCAGAAGTAAAGATGGAGACAAGGAGAAAAGAGAAGGGAACAATGAGAATATGGATCAGGATGGGGACCAGAACATGGTAGCCTTGGGAGACATGTGGGCTAGCAATTAGATTACAGTATTTCCTATTCATTTGGTCATATGTCTCACTCAGTTAATTAGAGACAATATTATAAGGATGGTTTGCTCAATTTCAGAAGAATTGGAGCAGGACAGGGGGCAATGAGGAGCGGGTAAGGATGAACAATGGAAAATATTTCCTAAAGTCTTCCGAGCAAGCATCCTCTAGAGATGCTGTATATGATGGGAAATCACTTGGGCGCCTGGGTCTGGTTAAAGTTAGCTGCCCACAGAAAAGGGCAGATAGTTTGGTGGTTAAATCAGGAGCCTAATGGGACTATTGGGTTAAACTCCACATGGGTCTGTTAACTTTGCAGAGGGGCAACCACTATTCTTTATACATAGGTTATACCACAGACTAAGTGCTGGTTCCATGGTTCCAACCTGAAGATCAGAGTAAAAACTGGTACCCTGAATTGTGTAGATTGTGAGTCCTAGAAAAGGTCCACAGAAGTCACTGGCTTCATGTCCTCATCTTTAGAAGAAAAAAAAAAGTCCTTTTTCTGTATCTGCCCCACCATAGATAAAACTGACTTGGATGTCCTGAGTATGAATCTCAGACACTCTTCTAGACTGAGTTTGTCCTTCCCTTCCTTCCCAGCTTCCAAGCGTCAGAAGAAAGCCCCAGAATTCATGGGAACACAAAAACAAGGAAAGAGGAATCAAGTTCTCTTCTGGCCATCAGAGGCATTTTTCTTCAGAACTCTAGAAAAATAAACCTGTCGGTTTTGAAGGGCAGACTCAGGGAATGGAATTTCTCTGACTACAACAGATTTTTTTCTCCTAAACTGAGAACTAGAGCAGACCAAGAAGGGGGAGAGGACTGCAGAGGAGAGAGGAGAGAAAGGATGGTAGGTAAGAGAGTAGAGTGGATGAGCATGGGAGGAAGGGAGGAGGGGGAGAGAAGAAAGGGGGAAAAAAGGAAGGTAACACAATTTATAAATGCCCATATAATAAGTTAATAAGGTAATGCAGCTTATAATTGCCCCTATAATAAATCAACAAGATAACACAGATTATAAGTTCACATATAACAAGTTAATAAGGTAACACGGTTATAAATGCCTGTATAATATGTGGCAATATGAACATTCAAACCCATGTCTCTGATTCAGAATCCAACACTATTTCCACTGCCCTAGAATGGTCTTAGAAACATGATTCCATGGCTTCCCAACCATAGCATAGGGTCCCAGACTACAAGAAAGGGCAGAAAAAATGAACCAGCTACTGGAGCTCACAGAAGGATGAGGTTGGGGATAGAGGAGACTAGACAAAATACTGTACTTGGAGTCAGAGACACTGGATTTGAATCCAAGTTCTGTCTCAGGAGCTAAGACCAAGAGAAGTGTTTAATTTTTCTGGGACTTAGTTTCACGGAGCCATTAAAGGCAAATACTCAAAATGATATTAAAATATAAATATTTGAGCAAGAAGGAACCTAAGGACACAAAGAATTAGAACTCAGAGAGGCTTTAGAACAGTCTGTTAGAAAGACAGAATTTAGAACACAAAAATTAAAGCTAAGTTTTGCTTTTTTGATGTGTGTACATGACTATAGTTATACATATAGATCGGAAATGGGGATCTGGCCCATGAATAGATCCCACCCAATGGGGAAGCACAATGATGGGGGAATACAATTACCTTGGTGGCCCATGTATGGATCATGTTACTGGATCTGGTTGGCTAATTCCATGTCAAAGAGAAGATTCATTGTAAGTTTATTCCTACCACCACCTTCTACTCACTGTCTAATGAGAGACATTGTTAAGTGAAAGACAATTCTCCAAGGGAAAAAGTCATAAATCCTTTCCCCCGTGAGCATATATAAAGGCTTTGGTCAATGGCCTCTGGTTCTTTTCTCTTTTAGGTGAGAGAGACTGGATTACGAGTTCAAAAAGACAAGAGGGTGCTCCAGCATTCCCTCACTCTACAGTCTGCATTCTGGAACCTATGCAATATGGACACCCTGAGGAATAAGGAGTGACCAGACTAGTGATAGCTGAGATAATGACTAAACCAGCAGGGTGTGAACCTGAAGGGGCCAATACCATGTAGGAACTGTACTAAATTGAATCCACTCTCCCTAGAGACTGAAGTGGTATAAAGGAGAATAGCCCCCAAAGTATTGGGAAAATGGTTATTCTTCTAATAAAAAGTTAATTGATGTTCAGTGACTAAATGGGACCAGAACATAGTAACAGGTCCCTTGTGATGGGGAGAACACATTGGTGGGAGCTCAAGCTAATGGCAAAGAACAAGGCTGTGACTTGGGATGCTCATAGCCTGAGCTATGAGAATGATGAGGATGAGATTACAAAGACTCATCAGACTCTGCATCCTATACCTTCACAGACTCCCCTCCCTTTCCTGGGTAATGCACAGTGTTGTCCCTGACTGGCGAATACCAGTCGTATTTTCTGCTATTGCCTGAAAGTGAATTCTTTCTCTGTTCACATTTTTGTACAGCCTTACTTTAGATCTCTCCCTTGTCCCCAGTGCACTCTACATAGATGTTTGTTGAATTTAATTGAATCCAGGGCTCTTTTTCGGGTGAAGGGACAGGCCATTAACAGAGGAAATTGTGCCAGCCTTCATGGCTAGATGAGGGCCTTCTTAAGAAAAAAAAAAAACCTCCCTCCTGGGATCAGTAACTCATTAGGCCTGTTTTCTGCATTCCCTTTTATTTTTCCTTTTCCTTAGTGGCTATTAAAAAACTTTTCAGAAAAACCCACCCTCTATCCTAGTTAAGTTAAGGGGAAGAAGGTGGTTTCCAGGCCAAGACCAGGAAAGTTGGGGGAAGACCTGGTAGCTTAGAGTCCAGGCTGAGACAGGGACCACCAAGCTCGTGTCTCCAAGTAAAGCCCAGTCAAAAAATAGAGAATGAGCTCCAGGCTTACACTAAACCCTGAGATTTAGCTGCAAGTTCTGGTTCCCCCCTGTCTTGGGCCATTTCCTGACATTCCCTTGAGGAAAACTTGGTTTTTTCCAGCAGTCAGACATTCCCAGCAAGCTCATAAGGGACCACTGGACTTCTCTGCCCTTCCCGGCAGATTGGCATCCATCATTAACACCCCCCGTGTGCCACAATTAAGCAGCCCCCCATACCATCTCTTTACTCCTGCCAGCTCCCTGTTCTTAGACACAGGGTTTCCATTTCTCTTCAGACAATCAGAGCCCAGTGAGGAGCCTGTGGTATTCAGTCCATCATCTTCCTGTGTGCTACAACATCCCAAAACCCTCTTGCTTCCCCTTTTTTGCCTTTTATCCCCATTCCCCCCTTAGTCCCACTCAACTCCCCCATATCTGATATTCTCAGGGATCCCCAATATTGTTTAGTTTGGAGACACGTAGAAAAATAGACCAGATGCATCCAGGCTGTAGATGCTCCAAGAACTAGACCTCATAAGCTATTCTTCCCAAATCAAAATTCTTCCTTGAATGTTGTAAATCCCTTGTAAATATCTAAGGCTGTGTCTTTACAGAACTAAGTCATTTCCCCCATCCTTACAGTCCCGGTTTTCTTCTTGGAAGCCTTCCCTTCTATAGCTATGTTAGGAAATAAATGCAGTCAGAGGGTCTTCTGTGTTTGAATCCTGGCTCTGGAAATCAATGGACCTTTTTAGACCTCAGTTTCTTCATCTGTAAAATGTGGCACCTAGACTTGAAGATCTTTATAAGCTCTTTCCAGAACAAATTCCTATGAACCTATGAATTCAGCCCCCTGGGAGCTTTTCCAGTCTGAGTTCTTCCATCTGGGAAAACCTGAGTCACACAATTTCAAGCTGGATTCTTCTCCATCTGGAGTTGTTTCAGGGCTCTAATCATTTCAGGTAAGCAAATCAGTCAGACAGTTGGGGGAAAAAGGGCTTTGGAAACCTGTTCTTCGCAACTTTTAAAATATGGACCTACTATGTACAAAACTCTGTTCTTAATGCTTGGGATGTAGTAATAGAACCTGCTTCAAAGAGTTCATGATTAAATAGGGAGGTTTGAATTACCCCTCTCTTGCAGAGTCCCTACCCTCAAGAAGCTTATATTTTATTGGGGAGATAACTGGTATATCTATGAATATAAACAGAATAATATGATATCATTATAAAAATAGGTTAAGAAGGGAAGACTAGCAGTTAGGGAAGTCAGGAAATATTCATGTAAAAGATAGTAACCAGGGTCTTGAAGTAAGATTCTATGTGACAGAGGAGTGGAGGAAAGGAGGCAAGGAATCTCAGGCATGAGGGATAGTGCAAAAGCACCCAGATGGGAGATAATATACTATATATATATATGAAGAACAAGAAGACTAATTTGGCTGGACTATAGAATAATAGAAGGAGATTAATGTAAAAAGAGGTTGTAAAAGTAAGTTAGAACCAGTTTGAAGCCATTGTAAAGGACTTTAAAAATCAAACAGAAGAGTGCTTTTTTTAATCTTAGAAGTAAAGTTTGCTGAGTGCAGGAGTGACACGGTCAAAGCCATGTTTAAGGAAAATCCCTTTGGCAATTATATGGAAGATAGCTTGGAAAGGGGAGAGACTTGAAGCAGAGAGACTAATTGAAAATTAAAATAGCTCAAGCAAAAAGAAGCTGGAAAGCCTAAGCTGAGGCAGTGGCTGTGTTAGTAGGTAAGGATAAAGGTAGATGAGCTATTTTAGAAGTAAAATTTGACAATAAATTGGCTATGTGCGGCAAAGGGAATTGAGTGTTCAAGCTTGTGAACTTGGGAGATCTTAAGGATTGTGCTACTTTTAACAGAAATTGTTTCTGTTTGTCTTTTCCTTCTTTAAAAGGTCCATGACATCAGGGAGTTGGTGCTACTGACATGCTAGTGAATTGGATTTAAGCGAGGGAGGACTGTGCAAGGTCACCTGCCTCACTTTCTCCTCCAGTACTATCTAAGTCCAATGGCAAGATATAGATCAAGATGACTAAAGATGGGTCCCTTCATGAGTAAGTTTTGGAGGAAAGATGATGGCTTCAGCTTTAAACATATTAAATTTGACATGTCCAGATTACAGTTGGAACTTTCAGGACTTGAATTCAGGGGAAAGATTAGAATTAAATATTTAGATCTGGGACTTATCTGCTTAGGTGGCAACTGATGAGATTAACAAAGGAGAAAAAAGGAGGAGAGAGAGAGAGAGAGAGAGAGAGAGAGAGAGAGAGAGAGAGAGAGAGAGAGAGAGAGAGAGAGAGAGAGAGAATGAGGGAAAATGGAGACGAGAGAAACAGACACACAGAGAGGACAGAGAAGAGGTAGAGACAGAGAGAAAAAAAGAGAGAGGAGAGAAGAGAAGGAAGGAAGAGGAGAAGGAGGAAGAGAAAAAGGAGGAGGCTAAGGAGAAGGAGAAGGAGGAAGAGGAGGAGAAGGAGGAAGAGGAGGAGTAGGAAAAGAAGAAGAAGAAGAAGAAGAAGAAGAAGAAGAAGAAGAAGAAGAAGAAGAAGAAGAAGAAGAAGAAGAAGAAGAAGAAGAAGAAGAAGAAGAAGAAGAAGAAGAAGAAGAAGAAGAAGAAGAAGAAGAAGAAGAAGAAGAAGAAGAAGAAGAAGAAGAAGAAGAAGAAGAAGAAGAAGAAGTAGTGATGGAACCAGTAGAAGTTGTGGAAGAGGTGAAAGAGGTAATAGAGGTAATGAATGTCTCTATTCTAGAAGTTTGTCTGAAAAAGGGAAGAAACACAAAGGGTAATAGCTAGAAGAATGATAGAGTCTAGTGAAGATTATTTAAAGACGGGGAGACTTGGACATGGAAATGGAAAGAGACAAGCAAAAAAAAAGTTTTGGCTGCACATAGACCTGAGAAGAGGCTTATAGGTTCTTAACATCTCTACAGAGAATCATGAGCACCCATAGCTAATGTAAAAGATGTGGAATCTCCCTTGACATAGAAAAGAGGAGAAGGAATGATATTCAGTCTCGTTTGGTCTGGGAGAAAGTCTCAAAATCCTAACTTGTGGTTTCTATGCAACTAAATGTGCCAAGAATCAATTAAGCAGGGAATTAAGAGTAGCATGGAGCATCGTATCCCTATCCCTTTGTATAATCTTGTGAATAATATAAGTTTTGGGTAGTTAGGTTCTTCAAGAAAATTCCACCATCCAGAAGAGGGAAGAAAGTTTTCCTAAGGGTTAACAGACTTATATATTAATCTCTCTGTTGTTTTCTGTTGAGCTAAATAAAACTTATCCTGTATTTATTATTCTGCCAGTTTAGTTCCAAAGAACTTATAGAGACATAAGCCAAATGTTGCTGCTTTTAGGGAAAAGCCTGAATAGGGCCAAGAGAAATCCTGAAGATTATTACTGAGGAAGTTAATTAAGGAGAGGCTAGTCCATCATCTCAATGACTGTGGCCCCAAATGTCAAAATATTATATCAGTTAATAGAATAATATTATCTTGTTAACAAATTATAATTAATTTTAATGCTATTATAAATAAATGCTAAACTGCACTCTAGACTTTAAAAGCTGTAAGAATTCATTCATTCATCTACCACATGTTTACCATATACAATACTCTGGGAACAGAGTCAAGCAGTAGCATGAGTAGAAGATGAACGTATAGCTTGGGAGGGGAGAGGGGAGAATCAGTTTGGACAAGATAATGTGAGACCAGATTGTGGAAGGCCAAGAATTCCAGGCTGAAGACCACTGAATTCATCTACATCTTCCCTTTCTTTGCTATTATCTTGTACCTGTATTAGCACCCCTGATTTATTAAGATCCATTTCATGTGCCTTCAGATATGGGCAATAGAAACTTTGGGGAATGAAGGAACTTTTGAAGGTGAATGGAGAAGCTCAGAGTAGTTGAGATGGAGCAATATTACATGTTTGTTCCAGCACTTTTGTTTCAGGCTAAGTGCCTTGATCAAGACCAAGGCATGGGCAGCAAGTACAGCAAAGTGTTGAAGGAGTAAGTTAGTTGATTGGCAATGGATATGGCAACAGAAAGGACAACAATAGTTGACCAGAATCAGGAGCCCCTCAATGATTGTCAAAGTTCTAGGAACAAGACAGTAATTTTAAGACTGTGTAGACAAAGTCCATGTTGTCTTCAGTGATGGCGCAAATGGGCCTCCCAATGTACTGACTATACTAAGATACTTCTATTTCTGCAGGATATTGGAAAGAATGAAATAATCTGAATAGGGAGATTAAAATTTGTGCTTAGGTGAATGGGAAAATGGGAGTTAATGCTAACCCTCATTAACCCTATTTTATTATGTTTTTACTAATCTGATTAAATGTTCTAACTATGCATGTGAAGCTTGAGTAATTATGAAAAGCATGCTGGAAAGGAAAGAAAAGGGTGTAGACACGTAAGAGGGGAATAGAGCTGAGAGATCAGTTTTCATACATACCTCTAAATGACATAAGACCCCTAGGTATGTAAGGTAGGGAACAGAGCCAATGGATACTTGATTGCATACACCTGGGCCAGGCAGCTGGCTATACACTCCCACAGCACCATCTAGTGGTTACTAAGTCCTAGGGCAATCAAGCTACAAGTTACACAGAAATTTTCTTTGGGGGGGGGTGTCTTAGGGCCAAAGTCATAGAACTTTAGACTGGAGAGTACTTTAGAAAAAAAAAGTCAGATCTAGAGAAGATCGCAGAAATCATCTACTCCAACATTTTTATTTATATATGAGAATGCCAAGTCCCAAAAGGGGGCACCATGGAGACTTGAACTCAGACCTTTGGACTTGCATGCCCAATGCCTTTTTTTTTATATGCTGTATCAGAGAGATTTAATAGAGACTGCAAAAGAGTTTTAGGGATACAGGACATAAGGATGGTAAGAAACAAGCATTTACTTAGCACTTATTATGTTCCAGATACAGTGCTAAGTGCTGGGGACCCAAATATAAACACAAAGAAAGACAGTCTCTGCTTTAAAGGGTCCACTTTCTGGTGAGGGAAGCCAGCAGACAAGGGAGATGAAAAGGGGATGATGATGAAGGTTCTTGCTACTGGAGCAAATTTTGGGGGTCTGGAAAGTCAGGAACAAATCGAGGAGGGGGATAAAGCCTGACAGACCTGTGGTGTACCATTTCATCAATACCGCCAAAAGCTAACCCATTCTATGCCCTGCAGTCAATGGGAATGGCTGCAGAGATATAATTCCTTCCCACATCAGCCCTTCCTTCTACTGTGAGGAATCTGCCAGGCCGGCGGGCAGAGCCCGAGGGACAGATGTACTTGCTCTCTGCAGCACTCACCCATTGGAACAAGTGGGATTTGGGATAAAATGCCAAGTATTTTATATAGGCTCCCTATTTATTTATGGTCTTACCAAACCTTTCCATTCTAATATAAGTTTCTTGAGGGTAAATCTTCATATCTATACTCACCACACTACACATAGTACCTTACATGTACTAAGTACTTTAAAATGTATTTGTTGAATGAATGTAAATCCAATCTTCCCATAAATCCCCAGACTCACAAGCATTATCTCATCTCTGTATTTGTCTTCATGAATAATCTACAGCCAAACAACCAACCAGTAGATCAGCAAAGATTTATTAAATACGTACTATGTGCCAGGCACTGTGCTAAGTGCTGGCGATACAAAGATAGAAATGAAAGGGATCTGCCCTCCTGGTATCAGGAGGACCTGAGTTCAAATCCAGCCTTAGAAGCTTGACACATACTAGCTGTATAACTTTGGGTAAGTCTGGGGGGGAGAGAGAAAGAGAGGAGAGAGGAGAGAGAGAGAGAGAGAGAGAGAGAGAGAGAGAGAGAGAGAGAGATTTGCCCTCAAGAGGCTTACAAGAATGTAATGGAAGATACAGAAGACCATGCACAAAATAAATACGAAGTAGTTCTGGGAGGAGGGACACAAGGCCCTAAGAGTAAGGGGTAGATCAAAAAATTGTTCTCCTGAAAGGTGTCACTTGAGTCACATCTTGAAGGAAATTAAAGATTCCAAGAAGCAGAGATGAGGGAGTATGTTGTAGGTATGTGAATTGGGCGATCAATTAGAAAAACGAGAAGAAATGACCAATATGGCCAAGTTTATGAAGGGGAGGAACATGGATGAAAAAAGGGCCAGGTTGTGAAGAGCTTTAAATGCCAAACAGCCTGGGATGAAGACAGCTTTTTTTCAATTAGAAGAGGTGAAGGCTTAGAGAGAAAAAGCTCTACAAAAGAATACAGGGAAAATTATAATCCTGGGAGATTTGTGTTAGAAGATGACCCCGTCATTCATTCACTATGGGTCCTCCAACAAGCCCTTAAGTAAGACTTGCAAAACAGGAAATTTGGGCTTGAGGTCTGCACCCATTGCCTCTAAAGGGAGTAGATTTCCCCTTCCTGGAGTTCTTCTGACAGAGGCTGGATGTCCAATTGGTAGGAATGTGATAATAAGGATTTCTTTTGTATGTTGGATTTAATGGCCTCCAAGGTCCTTTCTAACACTAAAATTCTATGAATCTACAGACCACTATTCGGATATTGGGGGTTAATGAGAGAAGCTGAGACAAAAAAAGACAAAAAAGATTGTGTGTGTGTGTGTGGGGGGTGTTGATAATGATAGCTCATAGTGGGAAGGAAGAGGAGGTCATAGCCTAGGATAGGAACAATACTCAACACTCATAATATAGGCTAGGCTAGTGTTTTTCCTCTAAAAGACACAGAAGTTATCCCTGTGACTTGGGAAGTCTAGAAATCTAAGACTTGAGCCACTGAAGAGGATTTCTGGTTGCCTAGAACATAAAAGGCATCAGCCCTCAAGGTCTCACTGTCCTTCAGACTTGGCAGACCTCCCTCTGCTGGGTTAGTCACCACACCCAATACACCATGTTGGCCAGACAGGTTTCCATATGGAAACCAGAAGGGGAAGTGCATCTACCTGAACCGATGCTGTGTCCTTGCTGAGTGTCCTTTCCATGTAATGACTCAGTAAACCTCCCTTTGTTGATTTTTAGATGGTCTGCAAGTGTCTCATTTTGTTTCCAGTTCTGTATAGGAAGTGCTAAACCCACCTAAGTCAGGTCTACACTAACATCTGGCTTGAGAAAACACAAAAGTCGCTGGACTGAGGGAAAAATCAGCCTCCCCAAATTCCACTGGGATGGAGAGGGGACTGGAGAGTAGATCATAAAAAGGATTGGTTGAAGGAGCTGGGGATGTTTAACCAACAGAAGAGAAGACTATGGAGACCATCTTTGAGTATAATTGGGAGAGTCATCATTTCTGAATTGTATTTGTTCGGGTTGTGGGTGGGATTCTGTTTTGGGTAAGGATGGAAGGGACACTTTAGTGTTTTCATTTAGCTCTGACAGACTATGGCTCCAAGAAATGGCCTGCAGAGGGGGCCTTTGTCAATGTGTCTTGGCTGATTTCTCTGCCATTGCTGCCCAGTAGTTCCTAGAAGGTACCTCCAAGAATTTGCCTTAAATAACAGCATGGCCCTTCAAAAGGTCTGAGCAATGCTACCTCAGCTCGGCCTCCCTGCTCACCTATTCCTCTCCTTTTTCAGCATCTCCTCTTAGTGACTATTAGCTGAAAGGAGAAGGCAAGGGGAAAGATGAGAGGGATGATTAGGATTAATTAGATTAGAAGAACCTGACTAAATACAAGGGACACCCACAAGGTTAGATCCTGGCCCCATGACAATTTAGGGAAAACTGCTTTAAACTTCCTGCCTCATTTTCCCTTCTGAAATCGGGGTGGGGCATTGGCTCAAGCTGAAAGACTTTGGGCTCGATTTCCCTATTGCATTAAAAAGTCAGTGATATTCCAAGGCCATCCTTTCTCTGCTGAACCAAAAAACCCATGATACCTTTTCTTTTCCATCCCCCATTAATGAATCAAGTACTTATTAAGTGCCTACTATGGACTGAGCACTGTCCTAGGTACTAAGGATGCAATGAAACAATGGCCAATCAAAATGAGCTTATATTCTAATAGAAGAGACAATTATGTAAAAATCTATATAGCATAAAGTGAATAAATACAAATGTATTCAAAGTAATTAAATGCTAAGCATTTTGGGAGGGATTGAAAGGATTGGGAAAGATTTCCTGCAGAAGACAGTTCCTGAGCATCTTAAAGGAAGAAAGGGATATTATCAAAAGAAGGTTGGAGGGATGGAACTCCAGGTATGAGGAAACATTAATGCAAAGTCACAGAGATGGGAGATGATGGATGGAGTGACTATCCTTTGTGAGAAATAGAAAAAAAGAAGACCAGGTCTCTGTTACCCAGGATGGCTAGATTGAAGAATGCAGGAGGAGGAGGAGGAATAAGATCTAAGTGGAATTTAAAAATTAGATTGGGGGGAGGTTGTGAAGGGCTTTCCAAACTAAACAGAAGAATTTGTATTTTATCCTCCAGGTTGAGAGGGAAATACTGGAGTTGAATAGAACAACAAAGTCAGACCTGGGATTAAGAAAAATCAGTTTGGCAGCAGCATTGCTTAGGATGAGTGGGAGTGTGGAGGGAGTTGATGCAGGGAGGCCACTTAGGAGGCTGTTACTTGTGATGTAGGTGATGGGTTTTCAGAGATTGAACTAAAGTGGTAGTTATGCCGGTGGAGAGAATGGATCCAATTTGAGGGATGTTGTGGATATCAAGGCTTGGCAACTGTTCAGGTACATGGAGGTGTGAAGGAGCAAGAAACCTTTTATAAAGGATTGCTGGGTTACTGGAAATATAGTTTTGTCTTCAACAGAAAAACAGCAAACATTTATATAATGCTTACTTTGTGTTATTCACTATGCTATGTGCTTCACAATTATTATTTTATTTGATCTTCACAATGACTTTGGGAGGGGGTACTATAGTTATCTTCATTCTACAGATGAAGAAACTGGCAAATGGAGGAGTGGGATTTATAATATGGAAAGGCTAAGGGTCTAAAGGGAAAGAAGTTATTTACTTATTAGGTCTGTGATCTTGGGCAAATGACAATGTCTCAGCCTTGGTTTTCCCATTTATAAAAAGGGAATAATTGTTGAACCTACCTCAAAAGATAAGGAGATAACATATGGCAAGGCACTTTGCAAATATGCCTATAGATGCATTATTCTTATTATGTACATTTTGCTCTCTGAAGGGATGAAATTTGTATCAGCTGCTCCAAAGGGAAAATTGCCTTAAACTTCCTGTCTTATTTTCCCCTCTGGAATCAGGATGGGGACATTAGCTTAAACTCAAAGATTTTGGGTTTGATTCCCCTGCAGTTCATATTCCAAGGCCATCCTCTCTCTGCTGAAATAAAAAACCCATGATACCTATCCTTTTCCATCCCCTAGTAATTAATGAATCAAGTACTTATTAAGTGCCTAGAAGAGATATCAGGGACTCTGATCAGAGATTTATTCAATTCCTTGTCATGTATATAAAATGCTAGAAAGTGTAGTGGCTAAAGTGGTAAACCTTCAATCAGAAAAGTCTGAGTTCAAATCTTGATTCAGTTGTTTATTTGGTTTGTGATTTGGGGCAAATGACAATGTCTCAGCTGGAAAACTTTTTAAATAAAGCTTTTTATTTACAAAACATATGCGTGGGTAATTTTTCAACATTGACCCATGCATTCCAAATTTTCATCTCCTTCCCTCCACTCCTTCCCCTAGATGGCAGGTAATCCAATACCTGTTAAATATGTTAAAATATATGTTAAATCCAATATATGTTATTATTATTCAGTTATCTTGCTGCACAAGAAAAATAGTATCATGAAGGGAAAAAACCTGAGAAAGAAAACAAAATGCAAGCAAACAATAACAGAGAGAGTGAGAATACTATGTTGTGGTCCACACTTAATTCTCAGTCCTGTCTCTGGATGTAGATGGCTCTTTTCATCACAAGATCATTGGGACTGATCTGAATCATCTCATTGTTAGAAAGAGCTACGTCCATCAGAATTGATCATCATATAATATTGTTGTTGCTATGTACAATGATCTCCTGATTCTGCTCATTGCACTTAGTATCTGGTCATGTAAATCTTTCCAGGCCTCTCTAAAATCATCCTAAAACCATCATTTCCTTTAGAACAATAATATTCCATAACATTCATATACCACAACTTATTCAGCCATTCTCCAACTGGTGGGCATCCACTCAGTTTCCAGTTCCCTGTCACTACAAAAGGGCTGCCACAAACATTTTTGCACATGTGTGTCTCTTTCCCTTCTTTAAGATCTCTTTGGGATATAAGCCCAGTAGTAACACTGCTGGGTCAAAAGGTATGTGCAGTTTTATAACTCTTTGAGCAGAGTTCCAAATTATTCTCCAGAATGGCTGGATCCAATGGTTGGCTCCACCAACAATGTATCAGTGTCCCAGTTTTCTCACATCCCCTCCAATGTTTGTCATCTTTAAGGAAAATTATGAATGGCTTTTTATGAGGGATAAAGGTGATAATAATAATGATGATGGTGAAAATAACAGTAGTAGTAACGATGAAGGGGATATAACAAGGAATTGATTCATCTGAAACAAAAGCAATTGGGAGAAAAGGGGCTGGGAACACAAGGGACATTCTTTCTGAGTTCAGCTATCTGAAGGAAAGGAGAGTCTCCCCCCACACACCTCCTAATGATTGTTTGGAGGAATGGTGATAGGATCCTGGGGGAAGCAGCCAAGGTCAAGTGAAAGGATAGGGATCATGCTTTATAGTTCAGGCCTCATGAGGAACATGAGGAAGCACAGAGGATGACCATTTTCAGATGGACAGATGGATGTCAATGTCCTGGGGAAATACCTCAATTGCCCTGTCTTCATTATAACTTTGGTGATATTGATGGAGGTAGTTATGATAGTAGCAGTGTGGATGGTGATATTGATTATTATGTTTATGAAAGTCATATTAATACTAGGGACAGTGATAATGATGGTGGTCATGGTGACTCTAACTGGGATCATGAAAGAGATGGTGATGTGGATTATCATAGTGATACTGGAGTCATTGCTAAAGTGATAGTGATGGTAAGAGAGATTATGGTGATGGAGACAGGGAGGGTAATTGTGAGAGTGATGATGGTGGTGGTGGTACTGATGATGATGATGACTGGATAGTAGCCATCCATAATGGCAGGGGATATAATGGTGAGAGTGATGATGACTGGATGGTAGCCATGGTGATAATGGCAGTGGGTATAATGGTGAGAGTGATGATGGTGATGGTGACAATGATATTTTTAATGATAACACTAGTAATAGGAGGCAACATGGGACATAAGCAAGTCAGAAGTTCTGAGCTCAGAAATAAAATATATACTAAGTAAATACAAGATGATTTGGAAGCAAGAAGGGCAGTACCAGCTAGGGACCTCAGGAGCTGCACTTGAGCTACTCTTTGGGAGAAACAAGTTGGAGAAAATGCATTCAAGACCTGAGGGGCAGCCTGAGTAAAGCCACAGAGACAAGGAATAGAAAGCCATGTGTGAAGAACAAAGGGTAGGCCATTTGGTCAGGAACACAGAGGGAGCGTGTAATGATCTGAAAAAGTAACATGAAGCTATCTTTCAGCGCTATCACACTGCCTCTCCCCAAGGCCAGTCCCAAGCTGGAAATAAATATCTTCTTCAATCTCCCCAAATTCCAATGACAGATGAGCCTTTGCCTCCAGAACCAGTCCAGTTTGCTCTAGGACAACCACAGTGGTTGAGGAAGTTTCTTGAGAGAAGTCTGGAACTTGCCTCTGAGAAACTTTCCTTCCTTGCTCAGTCCTACCCTCTGGGGCCAAACAGAGCACACCAAATCCCCTCAGGTATCTGAAGATAACCTCCTCCTCGCCCTCCTACGGATACACTTTGTCCACTGCTGGAGCTGGACTACTGAAGAAGTCCTGGGTGAGCAGCCCCCATCGTCTTACCCTGATGGGGGTCCACCCCCGCGGAACCTCAGCGCTCCTCGGCTCGGCCCGGGCACTGCTGAGCCGCCAGCTGGCCTGGTCCCTCAAGGCCTCATTTTTCACATACCTTATGTGAGGGCCAGATCTGATAGGGGAGTTTGGGGCCAGATTCTTTTCACGGAGCCGATTCCCCGCCTGCACTGCGCTCCACTCCACTGCTGAAAGGTTAATTGGGCAAAGAGAGCATGGCATCCGCCTGGAATCCAGCCACAGAAGGGGTTGGCTCACCCTCCTGCCTAATCTCCTGGGGATCAGGGTGGGCAATGGGCCCAGTTCCCCCAGCTCCCAGGCCCCAGGCCCTGATGGTCCACATCTCTATTTCCAGGGTGATGAGGCCTAAGGGAGAAGACAAAAGAATAGCTTGTGTCTTCTTTCATTAGGAAGGAACCATAGATTAAAACCTTCCCTCCCTCTCTGTCTCCCTTGTTCTTTCCTTCTATTCTTTCTTTCCTTCCTTTCCTTGCCTTCTCTTTCTTTCTCCTTTCCCCTTATCTGACCCCTCTTCAGCTTCCCCTCTTTCTCTTTTCCTTCCAGCTTTGAGGGAAGGAATTTGTTAAATTTACATTTGTTTATTTAAATTTAAATTTGTTAAATTTCAAAACATCCACCTTCTTTCCCTTTACCCTACTTGAAAAAGAAAAAAACCTTTGTAACAAATATGTAGCATCAATCAAAACAAATTCTAGCACTGAATATGTCCAAAAATTATGTCTCATTCTGCATCCTTGACCCATCAGTCAGGACATAGTTAGCTTCACCATTGGTCCTCTGGAATCATGATTAATCATTACATTGATCAAAATTATTAAGCCTTTTAAAACAGATTACTTCTGAAATGTTGTTATTGAATGATTTTTCTTCTGGTTTTGCTTACATCAAAATCAATTCAAGTCCTTACATCTTTTAAAGTTGATTGCCCTTGCAGTGTTGCTGTTATTGTATAAATTATTCTGATTCTTCTTACCTCCCTCTGCATGGGTTCACCCAAGTCTTCCCAGGTTATCCTTTGTCATTTCTTACAGCACAGTGGTATCCCATCATATTCATATGCCATAATTTGTTCAGTCATTCCCCAACTGATGGGAACTGACTCCATTTCCAATTCTTTGTTACCACTAAAGAGCTGCTACAGTTATTTTTGTTCATAAATGGATTTTTCTCTCTTGCTTTCTTTGATCTTTTTTTTTTGCTGGATTCAAGAGCATGTATAGGTTAGTAATGACTACATAAATGCTAAGTGATGGAACTGGGAGTTGAACTTAGGTGATAACTCCAAGTCTAATATCTTTGACTCCAAGTCCAAAGCTTCTAGTCTACAGTGATGTGACTGAAGAGCACATAGATGAAAGGCCTATAGTGCAGGGGAAAAAATTTGGTCTTGGGCGTCTATAAGCCTCCATTCTAGGCCAGGCTTTGCCATCTTTTGTAGGACCTCAGATAAGTCACTTCCTTTCTATGAGCCCCATCTTTCTCACTCTTTAATGGAAATAATAAGACCTATATTAGTAAACTCATTGAAAGTTCAAATTAGAAAATCCAAGATTGAGAGCCCTAGAGCTGGCAGGAACCTCAGAAGCAATACAGTTCAAATCTCTTAGTTTACAAATGGGGAAACCAAGGCTCAGGGAATCTAAGTGACTTGGCCAACAGCCTATAGATTATATGTCCAATTATAGTTCAAATAAAATCATGTTACCATGTAAGGCTATTTATGATCATCCACATAGGTCACCATCACAGAGATAGAGAGAAATAGGAAAGGGATTCAAAGCCAAGTTTTCTGATTCTCCATTCTCTCCTCTCATATATCACTACCTCTCCACAGAAAATACATAGAAAAGGAGTACAGGAGGCAGTATGTATGGGTCATAGATTTCATAATTGACTTATGAAGGAATTCCAAGTTAGTGAGGACAAAGGATGATCAGGGAGGGTTTCCTGAAAGCAAATGGGACTTCAGCTGGAACATGAAAAAGAGAGAAGACTTTAGATTGATGGAAATGGAGGTTGGGGAGAGATCATAAGTGTGGAATTTTAGGTAGGAGATGGGAGACGTAGAGCCCACCTCTGGTGAGTTAGCGTCCTATTTGGAAAGATAAAATATGTATTCCTGGACAGATAATTAACATTTGAGGCAAGTTATGCTCTGGGTCAAATGAGTGGTCTGAGAAACTCAGAAAAAGAAGGGTTACTTGGGGCTAGGTTAGTTAGGGCTGACTTTCTAAAGGAGGAAAGTTTTGTGCTGAACTCTGAGAATGAGGAAGAGTGGGCTAAGAAGGGGGAGGGAATAACATTATCGGGAGGGTCAGAATGCAGAATTGGCAATGTGAGCAAAATTTTAGATGTAGGATTATGCTAAGAATGTGGATGATGGACAAGTTAATGACAATGACAGTGGTAAGGAGGTGACAATGATGATGATGGCGACATCCGTCATGCTGAAGGTTTTTTGAGGATACAAGTCACTAGGGGACATATATAGTATAGATTGTGGGAAGAGAGTAGAAGTAGGAAGATAAAAAAAATTGGGAAAAGTAAAAAGGATTGCAACTGAAACTAGAAAGAAGGAATCTCCAGGACTTGGTGACTGTCTGGACAGGGATAGAATGATGAAGAAGATAATTGAGATTTCAGGCCTGGGTGCCATGGAAGATGATAGTACCATGTACAGAAGGGAGGAAATCTTGAAGGGAAGCTGTTCTAAAAGGAAGATTATTACCTCAATGGAATTGTGTTGAACTTGAGATAATGATGTGTCAGGCAAGTAGATATATAGAACCAGAGCTCAGGACATCAGACATCAATTATGAAGTCATTCTTATAGGGATTATGATCCTATTTTTAAGTACTTAAGGGTTTACAAATGGAAGGCTCCCCATTTCCACTTCCCTTCATTAAGCCAGAGAAATAGTCCAGTAGACAGAGTCCCAAGTCTAGGTTCAGGAAGACCCGAGCTGAAATTCAGACTTAGACCCTAAGGAAGGGTCTCAATTTCCTCATCTGTAAAATGAGAATAATAATAGCACCAGAGTTGATGTGAGACTCAAATTCAATAATATTGATAAAGCATTTAGCACAGTGCTTGAAACATATGTATTTGTTATTATTGTTATTATTATTCTTTTGGAATATACCAGATCTAACTATGAGTCATGTATTCTTGCTATGTTATGCTTATTTTTACATAATAGATGAAGATATTAACTCTAGGAGTAGGAGGAGTCTCTCAGGTATCATATTTGAATAGAGTAGGATTAAGGAAATGTTTCACCCAAGCTTTAAATCCTTTAAAGCTCAAAAAACTTGTCCAAATTCTTGTTGCTATCATGTACAGATCTTACTCAATCAACCAACAAGCATTTATTAAGCATCCACCATTTGCTAAGGACTGTATTAGGTGCTTGACATAAAAAGAGCTATTAGTCTAGGAGGTAACAATCTTACTTGGACCTAGATATAGTCTGACATCTACTTTTAAGAGTCGGGAAAGGTATGATACCTTATGTGGACAGAAAGAGAAAAGGAATGAAAGAGAGAATGAAGGAAGGAAGGAAGGAAGGAAGGAAGGAAGGAAGGAAGGAAGGAAGGAAGGAAGGAAGGAAGGAAGGAAGGAAGGAAGGAAGTAAGGAAGGAAGGAAGGAAGGAAGGAAGGAAGGAAGGAAGGAGGGAGAGAACGAAGGAAAGAAAGAAGAAGAGAAAGAAGGAGGAAAGTCTTTCAATTTCAGGCCAACTTTACTCACAGAGGTTGTTGTTTATTCTTCATTCTTGAAGAGGACCGTGACATCAGGGAGGTGATACCATGACATGCAAATGAATTGGGCTTAGGTAAGGGTCACCTGCCTTACTTTCCCCTCCAGAACCTTCTGGTTCCAGTGACAAAATATAAATCAAGAGAAGTGGAGATAACACTGGATGAAATGGGAGATTTTGGCATTTTTAAGCTAAGGTTTTCAATAGGTTTCAGTTTGACTGAGGCCACATTCACTTTGTGATTTAGGCTAGGTAGCAATTGAAGCAAAAAAAAAATCTTTTACCTTATCCAAAAATATCTAAATAAAAAGATAAATGAATCTGGAAGGAGAAGACCCTTAGGATTTAGAGATCCCCTCATCCAACTTTTTTATGGATCAATTTGCCCAATCACACATATTACATTGCAAAGTTTAATGATGGAGACAATATTCAACCAGGTCTTCTAACTCCAAATTCAGTGATTTTGCCAATTGTCCTCATTAAAGTAGCCTCTGGTCCAATTCTATAAAAAGTTCTCTTTCTATTTTGTCACCTAATCAAAATTTGGCACCTAAATAAAATTTTAAAAATTAAAATAATAACCACTCCTATTTTCTATAGGATTCGTGGATGAAAAGGATTTTAAAGATTTTATTTCATCGATGAGAAACTGAGGTCTACAGACAAGTGATTTATCTACAGTCATTCAAATAGTAAGTGAAAGAGCTAAGACTTCAATCTAGATGCTTTAACTAATGTTCTAGACTAGATGTCTTTTCTAATGTTTCAAAGTATTTAAAAAGAAAGAGCTCAAATACCACTAAAGAACATACAAGTCTTGATGAGTACAAAACTTTGCATATGATATTTCAAAAGATAAAAGACGAAAGCTTATAACTATGGATTATTTGTCCAAAAGAACTAGGTGTAATCCTGCAGAACAAATAATTCATTGTTTCTTTAATGGTATGGAATATTTCCAAGCATTCCTGATAAAAAGGACAAAGCTGAGCAGACATTTTGAAATGAAAATCCAGGTGTCAAAAGAAATGTAGAAAGGTGTATCTAGATAGAATAAAATATTCTTATTTAGAATAGAATATGTGGGAATTAATTGTTTATACATATAAAAGGATAAGAATTAAATGTCTTCTCATAATCTTTTTTTTTTTTTGATCACTGGATTTTTTTTCTTCTCATAATCTTAATATGCTTTGAGCAAAAAGTTCAAAATGACAGACTGCCTATTAGTGATATTTTAAGTTTAAATGGTTTCAGGAGAAGACAACATAGAGCCATGATAAGGGAGAAAAGAGAGTTGACAATTACTATCCCATATTGAGATATACAAGATGTAAATTTTCTAGTCATGAAGGAATCAGTGAGGGAACAAGAATCTCATGAACTTTACCTTGGTCTAAACTAGACAAAGAAATAAAAGAAGGTTGAAAAGGGAAGAAAGAAAAACAAATAGAAGTGAAGAAAGAGAGAGAGGGGGCAGCTAGGTGATGCAGTGATAGAGCACCAGCCTTGAATTCAGGAGGACCTGAGTTCAAATATGATCTCAGACACTTAACACTTCCTAGCTGTGTGACCCTGGGCAAGTCACTTAACCCCAACCTCAAAAAATAGAAAAGAAAGAAAGAGAGAGAGAGAGAGAGATACAGAGAGAGAGGGAGACAGAAAGGGAAAAAGGGAGGAGTGGAGAGAGAGAGAGAGGGAAAGAGATAGTAAGAGGAAGGGAAGGAGAAAGAGAGGGAAAGAGGAAGAGGGAGAGGGAGATACAGACAGACAGACAGAGACAGAGAGAAACAGAAACAGAGAGACAGGCAGACAGACAGAGACAGAGAGAGGAGGGGGGAAATATTGGAATAGAAATATATTCCATCCCCAAAAAGTAGGAAGAGGAAGAAGCATAAAGGGAGAGAAGATAACAGAAAACAGAAAATAACTTCAAATGTTGGTGGGAAGAACATAAAGGAAGGACAAAAAGGAAAAGAAGAAAGAGTTAAAACCTGGTTTCAGGGCAAGAAAAGAGATGTAAAAGAGAAAAAATAAGCTATTTCATTTTTAGATTACATGTCAGAAAATATTACTTTTATCATCTTCTCACTCATAAAGATGGAAATGAAAGCAAAGATAGAAAAAATACAAGAGGAAAGTAGAGGAAAACACACATTTATCAATTATAATCATGAATATGAACTTATCCATAAAGCAAGGATAGTAGGATGGATTAGAAAATAGAATCCAATCATACACTGTTTAAAAGAAACACCATGAAACACTAATGTTCAAGCAGAATTAAAATTAAGGTCTGAAGAAAAATCTATTATAGTTGTCCTGGATTTAAAAAAAAATAAAGTAAAATAAAATCATGATACCAGCTAAGGCAATCATAAATATAAAGAAGATAAAAAAGAAAAAAGATAATCAGGAAAATTATATTATATTTAAGGGCACATAGATATCAAAGCAATATAAATATATCAAATGAATGCATCAAATAACATGGCATCTAAATACTTAAAGGAAAAGTGATACAAATTAGAGGGAAAATTAAAGAGTAAAACTATTATATTGGGAGACTTTATGCATCCCTTTCAGACTTAGAAAAATCTAGCTGAAAGACAAATCAGATAGAAATTAAGGACTTGAATAGAATTCTAAAAACAAATAGAGGTAATAGAAAGGTAGACTCCTAAGAAACTTACATTCTAATAGAGGGCAAGTAACAAATATATGTAAAGATACATATAGCATAATTATAACATGAACAATTACAAATATATACAAAATAGTTATATACATGGTAATTTGGGAAGGAGAACATTAACAGTTGGGATGAAATTCTGATGGATGTGTCTCTCTTCAACAATGAGATGAACCAAATCAGTTCCATTTGTTCAATAATGAAGAGAACCAGCTACACCCAGTGAAAGAACTATGGGAAATGAGTGTGAACCACAACATAGCATTTCCACTCCTTCTGTTTTTGTCTGCTTGCATTTTTTATTTCCTTCTCAGGTTTTATTTTTACCTTATTTCTAAGTTCAATTTGTCTTGTGCAGCAAAATAACTGTATGGAAATATATATATATATATGTATATATATATGTATATGTATATACATATACATATATATATATATATATTGTGTTTAACATATACTTTAACATATTTAACATGTATTGGTCTACCTGCCATCAAGGAGAGGCAGTGGGGGGAAGGAGGAGAAGAGTTGGAACAGAAGGTTTTGCAAGGGTCAATGCTGAAAAATTACCCATGAATATATTTTGTAAATAAAAAGCTATAATAAAAACAAAACAAAACAAACAAACAAACAAAAAAACAATTGGGATGTTTGGGAAAGGCTTTGTGCAGAAGATAGCACCTGAGCTGCATCTTAAAGGAAGAGAGGCAATGCATTTCAGCCAGTGCAAGGGCATAGAGATGAGAGCTGGAGTCTTATACCTGGAGAACAGACAGAAGGCCATTTTGATTGGATCATAAAATCCAGGTGAGGGAGTAATGTATAGTGAAGCTAGAAAGATAGTTTGGGACCAGGTTGCATGCAGTTTTAAAGGTAGTCATGTTCAAGGACCAGAGTGCTGAACCTGGATTCAAGAAAACTTGAACTTGAGTTCAAAGTTGGCCTTAGACATTTACTAGCTATTTGATCCTGAGTCTATGTGCATTAATTTCTTTATCCATATTATAGAGACAATAATAGCACTGACTTTTCAGAGCTTTTCAGAGCTGTGGGGGAAGAATCTTATGGCACTATATAAATGCTAGCTATTTTTATTATTATTACTTCCCAATCTATGCCAACTTCTTTATTTCCTGTTTTTTGATTCTACAAAAATATTACTTTACATATTCTAGTGCTTATGGTACTTCCTTTATTCTCTATATTTAACACAGTATACCTCACAGCTTTGGCATTCTCTTATTCCTAAGATACTTATCTAGGAAGCACCAAACTTCTTATCTTCAGTGGTTCTTGTACAAAGTAAAACTTTTTAAACTTGGCATTCAAAGCCCTCCTCAGCTTAACCACATTTTAACATTCCAGTTCTATTATTCATTGCTTCCTTTCATGTACATTCTGTTCAAGATAAATTGGACTACTTGCTCTTAGTTGATCAAGCCCCATGATTTCTTTATATTTAAAATGATCCATGATCTCCCTGATATGGGCACTGACCATTTCCAGTAGTGCTGACCACAAATCATTACATCCCGCACAATTCTTACCTCTTATCCTCCACAAAATCCTTGATAGACATCCATTCAACTTTGCTTTGTTCATTCTATGAATACAGCACATAAGCTATCTATGATCCAGTGGTTATCCTTTGTTCTCTCTAGGTGACAAGCCTGGTTCCCTTTTGTTTCAGACTTGCATCATTTTAATGGCATATTTTATGCCACCCTTCAGCTGACAATGTGTGGCAATTTACACATACTTTTTATATTTCTCTTCTTTGTCTTTAGAATTCTTCCACGATTAGTGATTGTAAAACATCATCAAAATGACAGTCTTTGTTTCAAGGAAAAGCATGAAATTACTCAAAGCTTGGTTCAATTTCCCAATTTAGATCAATTTCCTTTTTTTCCTATTTCTTGCACAATAACTGTAAATTCCTAGACTTCACTTTCCTAAGATGTAAAATGAGGAGAGTAGATAAATTGATCTCTAAGGTCCTTTCTAATTCTAAATCCTATGATACTAATCTTACTCGGGCCTAATTGTGTAGGTTCTAATCTTGGTCAATAGTATAAGATTCCAGGCTTGGGTTAACCCAGTGGTTAGCTTTTCACACAGTTTATTTATTCATTGTACATGTTTTTCTTGGCTATCCTGCCAGAGAGGACAGTGTATGGCCTCAAAGACATGGAAGAAAAGAAATTGTCCCCACCTGACAGTTGGCATAGAGCTTCAGGGCTCGCTCCCCCTGCCTTCCACTACTTCTTGATTACATAGACCCATTTAGAAAACTCCAAGTCCTCTCCTTCCTTGACTTTCCATGATGTACTTCCTGCATAGAAATGCAAAAGTCTTTGTCCACTTCTCCCCTACTAGATTCAACCCCAGAATCAATGTTAGCCCTCCTGGGCTCTCCCTGACTTCCCAATCCTAGTCTATCCTTAGCCCCTAGGTATTAATCCATAGATATCCTAACTCCAATCCAATAACCATTTAGATTTAAATTCTATTTCTTGAAAATATATGATAATATCTTTTTTTTACAGCTGTCCATGATACCTTCATAAAAACTGATCATACATATTAAAGCCATCTATAATCATATGAAAAAAGGTTCTAAATCACTATTGATTAGAGAAATGCAAATTAAAATAACTCTGAGGTACCTACCCACATTTATAAGACAGATAACAAGAAAAGATAATGATGAATATTGGAGGGGATGTGGGAAAACTGAAACACTAATGCATTGTTTGTGTAGCTGTGATTTGATCTAGCAATTCTGGAGAGCGATTTGGAACTATGCCTAAAGAGCTATCAAATTGTTCATAGCATTTGATCTTATGGTGTCACTACTGGATCTAGATCTCAAAGAGATCATAAAATAGGAGAAAGAACACATGTATGCAAAAATGTTTGTAGCAGCTCTTATTGTGGTGGCAAGGAATAGGAAACTGAGCAGATGCCCATCAGCTGGGGAATGGCTGAATAAGTTATGGTACATGAATGTAATGGAATATTATTGCTCTATAAGAAATGACCAGCAGGATGATTTCAGAAAACCTAGAAAAGATTATATGAACTGATACTGAGTGAAGTGAGCAGCACCAGGAGAACACTGTACACAGTAACAAGCAAGATTGCATCAGAATCAACTATGACAGACTTAGTTCTTCTCAATAATACATTAATCCAAAACAAGTCCAGTAGATTTAGGATGGAAAATGCCATCTGCATCCAGGGAGAAAATTGTAGAGACTGAATATATATCAAAACATACCATTTTCACCTTTTTTGTTTGCTTTTTCTTTTTCATGGTTTTTCCTTTTTGTTATGATTTTCTTTCACAACATGACTAATATGGAAATGTTTAAAAAATGATTGTACATGTGTAATCTATATCAGATTGTTTTCTGTCTTGGGGAGGGAGGAAGTAAGGAAAGAAGGGAGAAAAAAATGAATGTTGAAAACTATTTTTATATGTAATTGGAAAAATAAAATGGTATTAAAAAGAACTGGATTAAAAAAACCATATGTTAGACCATAACAACTTCAGAAATGCAAATACAAACAGATGCAAAAAAAGCAGAAATATTAAATCCACCTCTTTTGGAACAAAATGCAATAAAAATTACATTCAAAAAAGAGCTTTAGAAGCTTAGACAAAAAGTAATTGGAAACTAAATAATCTAATTCTAAAGAATATATGGGCCAAAAAAAAAAACCAAATCATAGAAACAACATTGTTTTCATGAAAGATAATGACAATAATAAGACAATAATAAAATATGTAGGATGTAGCCAAAGCAGTAGTTAGAGGAAATCTCTATCTCTAAACACATAAATAAAAGGAAGAAAGAGAAGATCTATAAATTGGACCTAAATTGAAAAAAAAACTTGAAAAAGAACAAAATTTAAAATACTCAATTAAAAATCAAAATAAAAATTATGAAATTCAAAGGAGAGATATGTAAAATTGAAAGTTAAAGACCATTGAACTAATAAATACAACTATGAGCTGGTTTTATGAAAAAGAAAAACTCACAATAAAATAGATGAACCAGGGATGCCAATAAAAGTGAGAAAAGCTCTCTATTGTGCTACCCAAGATTATATAGCTTATTAGTAGTAAAAGAAAGACAACTCTAAGATCATAGCTCTTTCACTAAATGACACTTCTAAATGGAGCAATGCTGCAGTTGGGAGAGAGAGGGACAGCACTGTTGGAGGAAACTGGAGGTCAGTACACTGGGAGGCTTAGAACTGGACACTGAATAGTCCCACTTTCCAGCTCTGGGTTTGCTTGACAAACACAAAAGTGGAAGGAGACTTCTGCCTAATTTTTTACCAAAAGGGAGGAGAGAAACCTAGCAGCATCATATCCAGGAATAAAAGGATTTTAAAACATCTTTATGAGTTAAGATTCACAAAGGACAAACTCAAAGGTGTACTTCAGACAAAAGTAACTTTGAAGAATTATTGAGGGAAAAGTATAATTATTCCAGAGGAACTGAAGATAACTATGAGATACACCAATATTCCCATAAAGGTAATGACTATTGTAAGGACCATCAAAAAGAAAAGCTCTATCATCAGTTTTACCAACAGATACAGAATGAATATGATAAAGAAAGGCTTTTAGATTGCACCAATTTTTTCCATCAACAAAGACCAAAGGAACTATGCAGCAAGTATTTGCATCTCATGATTTCATGACCATGACCTTATGTTGGAAATGATCACCTGATGTCAGGTGCGTCTTACCTGAGCATTACAGGAGATGAAAAATGATGGTTCTCCCTTTGGTTCTCTCCTTTTTGTCAATCTGGTGTAGCCCTTTGTTCTTGCACCATTTCCCTTCAGAAGTCTATCACAAACATCAACATATATCCATGGAGGGTATATTGGCTCTAGTAGCTAAGGAATTTGGAACAATTCTGACTGGGTGGGACCAGCAGGAAGGTGCTGGGATTTCATAAAAAGCAGCAGATCTCACAGATGATCACTTAGAATGGAACCTCTGAGAAAGCTATGCCATGCCTTTGGGCATCAAACATCTCCTCTTCCATCTTCCTCTTCCTCCTCTATCTCTCTTTCCTGAGGGAAAACATTTCTATCAGGAAGAGTTGAACATTACCTGAAGATCAGGGAAAGAGGAATTGGAAGGTCTTATTGAGCCACTAGATACTTCCTCCAGAGTTGTGAATGCTTTGATTGAAACTAATTTGATGTCAACCTCCTCCTCTTCTTCCAAGCCCTGGTAGTAACTCCTTCCATGACCAGTCTCTCCTCCCTTCAGTTAAGCCTCCTTTCTTAGGTGATAATCTGGATGACTGCTTCCAATACAGAACATTCTGAGCTCAAGGGTAAGTCTCTTCCTCTTCTATCAGTACCCTCCCAAAGACCTGATCTCCTGGGATACACCAGCCTGTGAAGCATCCAGTGATGTGGAACAAACAAGCCCCTTTGCCAATACCAATAACACTGCAAATAGTGCAACCTCAATGGGCAGCTAAACCCAAATCTTTTTGAACTAAGGAAACCTCAACCAGGCCAGGAGGAAAATGGAAAGGCATTCCAAGCAGATGGTGTCCTCTCTCTTTCGTCACTAATGTTTGTGTACCAGGCAAGAAACTTTATTATAGCATACTTTCTGTTATAATCTACATTCCCACAGGTATTTTTTTTTTATTTTGGAGACTGTCACAAGCTAGATGTTGGTGAAAAGACAGTGTTGTAGATGTGTTGAACCTTTAAGTTGTTCCATTATAGGTATCACACACTAAATTCCTTGTTTTATACAAACTCTTACTTATTTTAAAACAGTGGTTAAATCTCACCTATTTGGGGAATACATGGGGAAGGAAGAAGCTTCTTGTTCAGTGGCAATTGAACAAGCTAGTCAACCTTTTTTTCTGGCTTAAATGAAAGGAATTGTATAAAGGTAGTTTGGGTTGGGGTCATAATGGGAATTTTTGTATTAGAATGAAAATTCTTAAGGGAAAAATCAGCTTAGGGTAGCTGTCTTTTTAAAACTTGAACAAAAGAGAGTTATTTTTCTTCTGCCCCTGGCTTTTCTCTTTGATTAAACTGTAATACTGGCGTTAAAAATAAATAAATAAACTATACTCTGAACCAGATCCTATTCCCATCGGGTTAAGAAAAATAAGGTTAATGACCGATAAGCTAAAAGGAGTTTTGGTAGCTCAGAGGACAATCTTATCTTATTAGAGACCCAATGGAGAAGCAGAAACAAATTTAGAGAGGATGGGGTATGGTTTTCAGTTGCAAATTCTTAAACATCCTTCCTTGGAGCCAATATTTTACATTTTCTGCCTTCTGTTCTATGGATCCCCACACCATCCTGGGACCAGGGCCTCTAGTTCCTTCCCAAGTTCAGTGAGCTAATTGAGGTCACAACTACACATACCAAATCCTGAGTCCCAACCAATAGCCTCTTTATGTCAGACTACAGCAAAGACATATGAATCTTTTTTTAATGCATTTAATTAAGACAGAATTGAAAATAAATACTAGGAAAGTGAGTCAGGTGATCAGCATTGTCTGAACTTAGACACAAAATTATGACCATTTCCTTAAATCTAGGGGAATGAAAACAGAATTTCTTTTGCTTCTCCACTATAGTAGAAGACACAGTAATTTCTTATTTATGACACCAATAATAAATCTTAGACTCTGATGCCATCTGCCTTATAAATTTTTTTCATTCTTAGTAGATCAGGCAGGAGTTTTCTGATGTATTCTGGGTGGTAGAAATTTGTAAAGCAATGGACCTTCATTATTATGGATTTTAACTTTCCCAAGGAATGTCCAAAGGACAAAAATGAAATTCATTGGCAGGGACATAAAAGGGAAAAAAACAGAGCAAAGATACCAAAAGGTCTCAATCACTGGAAGAGCCAAATACATCTGGATCACCATTCCTAGAGGGGAAAATTGCCAGAACTTCATGTGTGATGGTCTTCAATCTTGGTGGGAAGAGGAAATGTTATCCTGCCAAGAAGGTCCTTCAGAAAAGTTGCCCTTGGACCTGACACATCCAATTTTGCCTAGTAATCTTTAACTCCTCCTATCTATTGTTTGGAACATTTGGTTCCCACCCCCTCCAGAACAGGACAGTTCCTTGAGGCAACTAAAAGTCATGGGTTTTATAGAGATGGGTTGGTGCAGCTGGTTGGTTTCAATCAAGCAATGTACACTCAGTTTTTGAAAAATTAGATTGTATTTTTTCAATTATAAAATATTTATCTTTTTCTCCCTCCCTCGCCCCACTGAAAACTAAACAAAACAAACCCCTTTTTACAAAAAAAAAAAAAAAGACTTGACTAAGAGTCAAGCAAAACACATTCCTACATTGGCCATGTCCAAAAATGTGTGTCTCATTCTTTATATTAGTTCATTACCTCTCTGTCAGAAGTAAGTAAAGTTTTTCATCTTTGTTCCTCTGGAATCACGATTGACCATTACATTATCAGGGTTACTAAATTTTTCAGAATTGTTCACTTTTGCAATGTTGTTATTATATATAAATTATCTTCTCAGTTATGCTTCCTTCATCCTGCATCAATTCATTCAAATCTTCCTGGTTTTCTCTGCAGTTATTTCATCATTTCCTCATAACTCTATAGTATTCCATCACATTTACATATCATATTTTGCTCGTTCCAGAGACATGCACATTTAGAGACATCTCTACTCCAAATGTTCATATGGGCTATTTGTGCCTGAATTGTAATAGAACTCAGTCTTCTGAGCTTGTATTGGTCTGATCAGCCAGTCAGACTTTACTTCAACATAATAAAGTCATTTTGGTCCTTTTGAAAAACAAAGGACAAAAACCAATCAGTTGATGGACAACCCTTTAGTTTTTAGTTTTTTGCCACTATAAAAATAAGTGTTATAAATATTTTGGCAGCTCTTTGAGGGAAGGGACTGGATTTTTTCCCCCTTTCTTTGCATTACTCCCTTATCTCCTACACCTAGCACATAATAGATACTTATCGAAATCCACATCAATTCATAGTTGGTGGAACTGTGAATTGGACCAGCCATTCTGAAAAGCAATTGGGAAGTATATCCTAAAAGTTACTAAACTAAGCATGCTGTTTGACCCAGAAATAAAATCACTTGGTCTATACCCAAAATAGATCAAAGAAAAAAGATCTCATACATACAAAAATATTTACATATATTTAACTATTGTTATATTTTTAATGTCTATTGTTGACCCAAGGACTTTAGAGGAGACTAATTTCTTTTTCACATCTTCAGGAGCTGGGGATCAATATAAGTTATATACAAAATAGATTCAAAATAACTTTAGAAAGGAAGACATCAGTAGTGATATTTTGGACCACACCTCAAAGGCAAATGATGTACTGATATTCAAGGGCTTTTCAATGCCTAACCTTCTGACTTCCTAAACCCAACTGAAATGTTTCCCCCATTTTCATTCTCGTGGTTCTCCAAGGAGAGAGTATATGATGAAAACTCTGGTGCCACCTGGGAGAACAGGATTAGTTTCCAAGTACTCTCAGCTTTCCTCTGTTAGTACCAGGGATTTCACTAAATACTGGATTCCAGTGTTCTTCCCATAATGGGTCTTCTTTTAGGGGAAAGAGTTCTATCCAGATCTTCTTGATAACTACATAGTCTCTGTAGTATGTTGTCATAGAAAGGGCACTGAATTTGCAGTCAGACCTGAATTCAAATTCTAGCTATGACATGTCATAGCTATGTAACCTTAAACAAATTATTTCACATCTCTAAGAGGCAGTTATCAATTACAAAATAACAATGATATTTATACTACACAAACCCCCCTTTTTCATGAAATCACTTTGTAAACCTTGAAATGCCACATAAGTTGTGTTTCCTATCAAATTAACCTTACAGTGATTTGACTGTCCTTATCTGCCCATTCTGAAGTTTACCAACTCAGGAAGTCCTTCCTGACTCCCCCTCTTTAGTCCACCATTTTGCAAATTCAGTCAATCTTCTCTGTTCTTTGTCTAGAGAAATCCCAAAGCAGTCTTTTCAGAAGTGTCTGTAGAGAGAAATGTATTGATGTGATATGATCCCTCTTTTAGGCAGTTGTTCTGCATCCTCTCTATCTACCAAGTTATATTTCCAGATGTGCAGATCGGCTATCCTGAGTAACCCACTGCTCAGTTCCCTCAGGTACTCAAATACATATTTATGTATCAATTCATGACTGGGGAACTGAGTTCTCTTCAATTTAGTTAACAGAGGGCATGGAAGCCAAACTGATAACTTCGGTCCACTCACCAAAGAGGTCAAGCCATTAAGCTGGCTGACCACAGACAACACTGATCTTAACCTGAAGAAATCTTGTGGAATAATAGTGTTTCTCCCAATTATAAAGGCCTTATTATATAGAGAGAAAGTAAAACATCTGTTTAGGACTGTTAGAACTAGGAGGAAGTTTACAGGATCATATCTGAGCTAGATGGTGCAGTGGATAAAGTGTTAAACTTGTTAATAGAAAGATAGAAGTTCAACAATAGCTGTGTTATTCTGAACAACTCATTTAAGACCTCTAGCTTCAGTTTCTTAATCATAAAATGGAGATAACAATAGCACCTACCCCACAATGTTGTCATGAAAATTAAGGGAGATAACATATCTACTTTAAAAACCTTATAATGTTTTATAAATACTTGTTGTTGCTGTAATGTTGGATTGACTTCAACCACTCAAATTATCATTAATTTCTTGCCATGTCACCCTGATATTATTGCTATGTTATAATTAATATGTATGTAGCATGTTACAATATAATATAGTATGTTATAATTAATAATAACATCTAACATGTATGTAACACTTATTATGTCTTGGGCATTGTGCCCACTTTATAGCAATCACCTCATTGATATCCCCAATAATCGTGGAAAGTAGATGCCATCATTATCCCCATTTTACAGATGAGGAAACAAGTTAACAGGGTTAAGTGACTTCCCAGGGTCACACTGCTAGTAAGTGTCTAAGGCTGTATTTGACCTCAGGTATTTCCAAGCCTGAGGTCTCTGTCTCCTGTGCTATCCAGCTCCTGTCCTGGGGTTGATCAGTGAGAGATGACCACACACTAGCTTGTCCCAACTATCTGCCACTGTCATTTTTCTTCTAAACCACTATATGCACCATCCTCCCCAACCCACCCTCTTCCAGTTCTTATGTGAACAGCACCCAGATAAGTCCTATCATTGCTTCTGTCAAAGGGATATCGATTGATTTCCCAATGGCTTCATTTGCCATTCCTGAAACTTGACCTTTCCCTAGCTACCTTTTCTATATATCTGTATTGTCTCTAAAGGCAACTGATTTTCTTTCAAGTCTATTGCTTAACTCTGC
This sequence comes from Sminthopsis crassicaudata, assembly GCF_048593235.1. Classification (NCBI taxonomy): domain Eukaryota; kingdom Metazoa; phylum Chordata; class Mammalia; order Dasyuromorphia; family Dasyuridae; genus Sminthopsis; species Sminthopsis crassicaudata. The sequence continues at coordinate 665,269,881 of NC_133617.1, forward strand.
AAGCACATAATACCTACTTAAATAGATGCTATTTTATTTATTCATAGAACACAAAATTTCGATAGTGGAAGGGACTTTAGAACATGGAAGAACACAGAACATAGTTTGTTGGAGTCTGATAGAAGTTAAAAAGAGAAGATGCAGTCCCATTTTATACCAACTCCCATTTTTCAGAATGAGCATACTGAGGCTCAGCTAGGGGAGCTCATTTGCCCAAGATTAGACAGGAAGTTAGGGACAGAGCCAAGATAAGAAGGTAGGCATCCTACCTCTCTGCCCAGAGTTCCTTCTCTATGTCGTTCTAACTCCATCTTTGACCTCTGTTTTGATGGTCAACAGAAGAGTGGGGTTGTGGCTGAGGTGTAAAATTTAATGATTGAGCTTCCTCTCTACTGGGCACTGGCTGGAGACCACTGCTGGAGACCACCCAGCGGGAAGAGTTTCAGCTCTGGCCACTGTGCGTCACCTTGAACCCCGCCCCCCCATGGGATCAAGCCCAGAACTTAGTGTCCCTGGCACACCCCCAGTTGGAAATATCCTCTCTCCCATCCCCAAACACTTCATGGGAGCAGAAGCATCTGTGATTTAAAGGGACTCAGATGTTAGACCTTGTGTATCTCTATCCCCAACTCCCTCATTTTGCAAATGCAGAAACTGGATCCCAAAGAGGGAGGGAGATCCAGGGTTACACACAGCAAATCATCCACAGAACCAGTACGAGAATCCAAGTGCCCTGACTTTAAGTCCAGAGCTCTTTCTACTGAGCCACTTGCTTTTTTCTTTGAGTTCATGTGCTCCTATCATTTTGATAGGGAACACAATAAGCTTTTTTAATGTTCATCTCATGTGGAATTTTTATGTATCAGCTAGGAGGGAAAGGGATGTGTACAGCACACAGGAGCAATCCCAGATACAGGGAAGGCTGGCGCTGGTATATATGAAGCACAGGATCAGGATGCTGAGTCCCTGCTAGCAGGGGGTCCCTTAGGAAGGGTGAACCAGTCCATGTCAACAATGAGCCAGACCAAAGCTCCTGCACCAAGTATGGCATCTGTGGATCCATGAGGAGCTTGATTGGAAAAGGGACATCCAGTTTACAGAAAGGACATGAGGGAAGGGTTATTATTCCTCCAACTATAGATACAGTTGCAAAGGAGCTGGAGATCATACTATAAGGAGATTGTTTAATGTAGTTGATACTTTGAGAAAAAAGTAGACAGGAAGATGATAATTCTCTTCAAATATCTGTTATGTCGTGTTATGGGGAGAGAGATTAGACTTATTCAGTTTGACTCTAGAAAGTAAGACTCTATCTTAACTGAGAAAACAAATTTTAAAAATGATACAGTTCTGATCTTCCTGTCCTTATGGTCTTCTATAAAAAAAGTGCACAAATAAATGTAAAATGTATCTCCTAGGTTCAAGTCTAGTACATTTACAGATGACTTTCTTTATGGGTGGAGAGAGTGAGGTGCCTGCAAAGAGTGGAGTTAGTCTCAGCTTGGAATAAGAGAAATCTCTGGGGTTCTAGCTTCAGAAAGGAGACACACTTCTCCACCAAGAAGAACAGTCTCATGCAAATGCACAAAAATGAATGAAGGGGACAAGGAAACTTTAGACAAACTAGAAGAGGAAGAGAAAACATTTAACTGGAAGAATGGGATGTCTTCTCTGGAGGAGGTGGCACCCGAGCTGTTTTGAAGAGAAATATTCTGAAAGGTGGAGATTAGGAGGGAGTCCCTGCCAGGCAGAGGGGATAGACCATGCTGTTTGATTAATGACTGAGGGGGATGGGGTAGAGAAAGGGATTTGGAGTACATTATAGACCAGAACTTCCAGGGAAAAAAGCAATGAGGGGAATGGTGAGTTCAGAGGGGAGAGGATTATATGCTAATCATGGAGAATAACCAGTGGAGGAGTTGAGCTACACCAGATGTCCAGAAAAGGGACCAGGGGAGAGAGTTTTCTAAAGGAGAAAAACAAAACCAGATTTTTCTCTTAATGTAGACCAAGCTGGACCCTGAGCAGATGCTGTCTACCTGCAATTTATTGGCCAGGGTCATTTATCCTTCCCTGATATTCCCCTGGGACTCTTCTCCTTCTCATGGGGAGGGAATCCTGGGATGTTGGAGACCAGGGTACCAAGGGATTGGCAGCAACCAAGTACCAAGCTGGAAAGGCTCCCAGACCATGAGTTTTTGTTGTCCACTTACCAGACTAAGTAAAGTTGAAGAAGCTTATCATCAGATGGTTGGTCACCCATGGATGATGTTTTGTTTTTTGCTAACTTTTATTTTTTTGGCTTGAGACAAAAGTGAAATTCATCTCAGAACTCTGGAGGAGTGGGATTCATCCTAAAAGAGATATGGAATCCTAGATCCTTAAAAGTGATCAAGGATCACAGATTCAGGGTTTGAAGGAACCTCAGGTGCCACCCACTCAAATTCCTTATTTGGTAGATAAGAAAACTGGGGCTCAGACAAGTTACATGAATAGTCTGGGGTCATCCAGACAGTAAATTTCAGAGATGTAATTTGAAGCCAGCTGGCTCCAGAGGCCATAGCTTTGAAGTAGAGTTGCTCCCCAAGCTCTCAGCCCTCTCCCCTGGTCCCAGTTTTACAATTTGTAGAATGGGGATGGGGATATTTATACCAAATGTACCTAACTAGATGCTGTGGAGAAGGCCATTAGTAAATACTAAAGAATCACAGAAATGTAAGTCTTTAATATTCCTTGCACTGATGTCAACTTGTATTTGTCCCTGAAAATATGTAACTGTGTGATTATACCAATGGCAGGATGGTGAAGAAGAAACTGGAATTAAGGAATGAAGGGACAGAATTTAGGCTGAAAATGGAGAGCAATGAGGGTACATAGAAAGAACATTCAATTTGAAGTCAGATAATTTGGGCTCTCTTGTGCTTCCTAAGAGGATGGTCACCCTGAACAAATCACTTTCACTCTCTGAATCTCTATAAAATTCAATACACAATTTTAAAAATATATTAAGCACCTACCGTTTGCAAGGATTATGTTGGGTACTGATAAAATAAAGATTATGACTTTAAGGAGTTGACTAGAATATGGATCTATACAACACCATATACCAAGATAAGATCAAAATGGGTCCATGATTTAGGCATAAAGAATGAGATCATAAATAGATTAGAGGAACAGAGGATAGTCTACCTCTCAGACCTGTGGAGGAGAAAGGAATTTATGACCAGAGGAGAACTAGAGATCATTATCAATCACAAAATAGTACGAACAATACCAATGCAAACAAGATTAGAAGGGAAGTAACAAATTGGGAAAATATTTTTATAGTTAAAGGTTCTGATAATGGTCTCATTTCCAAAATATATAGAGAATTGACCCTAATTTTTGAGAAATCAAACCATTCTCCAATTGATAAATGGTCAAAGGATATGAACAGACAATTCTCAGATAATGAAATTGAAATTATATCCACTCACATGAAAGAGTGTTCCAAATCACTACTGATCAGAGAAATGCAAATTAAGACAACTCTGAGATATCACTACACACCTGTCAGATTGGCTAAGCTGACAGGAACAAATAATGATGAATGTTAGAGGGGATGTGGGAAAACTGGGACACTGATGCATTGTTGGTGGAGTTGTGAAAGAATCCAGCCATTCTGGAGAGCAATTTGGAACTATGCTCAAAAAGTTATCAAACTGTGCATACCCTTTGATCCAGCAGTACTACTACTGGGCTTATATCCCAAAGAAATACTAAAGAGAGGAAAGGGACCTGTATGTGCCAAAATGTTTGTGGCAGCTCTTTTTGTAGTGGCTAGAAGCTGGAAGATGAATGGATGTTCATCAATAGGAGAATGGTTGGGTAAATTATGGTATATGAAGGTTATGGAATATTATTGCTCTGTAAGAAATGACCAACAGGAGGAATACAGAGAGATTTGGAGAGACTTACATCAACTGATGCTGAGTGAAATGAATAGAACCAGAAGATCGCTGTACACTTCAACAACAATGCTGTATGAGGATGTATTCTGATGGAAGTGGATATCTTCAACATAAAGAAGATCCAACTCACTTCCGGTTGATCAATGATGGACAGAAACAACTACACCCAGAGAAGGAACACTGGGAAGTGAATGTAAATTGTTAGCACTACTGTCTATCTATCCAGGTTACTTATACCTTCAGAATCTAATACTTAACGTGCAACAAGAAAATTGGATTTACACCCATATATTGTATCTAGGTTATACTGTAACACATGTAAAATATATGGGATTGCCTGTCATCTAGGGGAGGGAGTAGAGGGAGGGAGGGGAAAATTTGGAAAAATGACTACAAAGGATAATGTTATAAAAAAATTACTCATGCATTTATACTGTCAAAAATTTTTATAATTATAAAATTAAAAAAAAGGAGTTGACTAGAAATCCTTAAGGAATGGGGATCATGGTCCCTGAACTACTTCTCTGTTTTTTTAATACCCATTTCTTTATGAATCATGTTGGGAGAGAAAAATGGGAAGGGAAAAACCATTATAGAAGGGAAAAAAGTGAACATAGCATGTATTCATTCAATCACCATAGTTCTTTCTGGATGCAGATGGTGTCTTGTTTCCAAAGATTTCTGGGATTGCCTTGGCCCTGAACTACTTATCAAAAGGTGGTTGTAAGGGTCAAACAAAATAGAAAAAGAAAACTAAATGAAGGAAGAATCTAGATTCAAATCCTGCCTTTGATACTTACTACCTGGGCAATCATGGGCAAGCCAGTAGAAGTTCAAACCCTTCCTCTGATACCTATTGGGAGATAAGAGATTATATAGAAAGAAGGGAGGGCAGGTGATTCTAGGCAAATCACTTAGTATCCATAGACCTCAGTTTCTTTTTCTGTAAAATGAAGTTGGATCAGATTGCCTCTGAGGTCCTTACCATTTCTAGAGCCCAACACAAAACAAAAGTCTTTGTGGGATGGTAAGAGAAGTGAGAGAATAGGATTTTCCATCCCAAGGCCTCGGATGGAATTTCAACTCAGTAACTTACTAGTCCTGTGTCCAAAGGCAAGTTGGTTTACTTCCATTTTCACCTGCAAAATGTAGATAATGTTGCTTAGAACATTTCTCTCATGTGGTGGACATGGAGCCGACAAAGAGCTTTGGAAACCTTAATATACTATAAGTTGTCAGCTATTACTATATAAGGCTCAGGGCACATTTCAAAGCCCACATTCCAACAGGAAACATCTCCTGTCTGTGCCATTGGGAGGTGGCAGTAACAGGCACTCTGACAAGCAGGGCAACGTTATGTGGGCCCAGCCTTTGTCTCTCTCCTCTCTACCCTCACCCCCCAAGAATATTCACGTCCAGTGAGGATGGATGAGAGGCCCATGGAGGTCATTTTCCATTGACCTTCTGGAATCACAGGGAGAAGGCACCTCCCTGGAAAGACAACACTTTCTTTCCTTGGCCCCTCCTTTGTTATCCTGGTGGTGGGATGGGAGAGTAAGTTGTCCTCTGGAGAAGGGCCCCATTGGGTTGTTCTAATTTTCCATTTCTTGGGCGGATTAGCAGAGATAATAAACAGGAGGCCCTGTTAGGGAAGGGGTTCCCATAGATTCATTTCCTAGCAACTGTCAAAAATAAAAAGGTGGAGTGGGTGAGTTCTGTTATTTCTCAGGGTGCCATGACTCAGTAGAGCCAATCACCCCCCTCCTGAGGTCCTGGGAGGAAGCCACTGAGGACTGGGGAGAAAGGAAGGACCTCACAGAGAAAAGGGAAATGGGTCCCTCCCAGGATCAGAGGGCAGGAGTTCTGAATATCCACCCCAGAACATAACGAACCTCCAGATCTCTCCTCTATCATAGAAGCACAGAATGGCAAATTAGAACAGGTTGTTAAAAATAGAAGGGATATTAAGAGATTTTCAAGGGAAATCCTCTCATTTTACTGAAGAAGAAGCCAGAAAATGCAGAGTTGGATGGATGAACAAATGAATGAATGAGAAAGTATTAAATGCTACTATGTATCAAGTAGGGCAATGGATAGAGTTCTGGGCCCAGAGTCAAGAAAACTTATTTTTGTGAGTTCAAATCTGGCCTCAGACCTTTATTAGCTATGTGACCCTGAACAAGTCACAACCCTATTTATCTCCATTTCCTCATGTGTAAAATAAGCTGGAAAAAGAAAGAGCAAACCACTTTACTACCTTTGCCAAGAAAACCCCAAATGGAATCATGGGGAGTTGGACACAAATGCAATGACTGACCATCATGTACCAGGTACAGTATTAAGACTCAGGAAAGCAAATACAAAGGTGAGATGGCCTCTGCCCTTGGGGAAAGATCTGACTTTCTAATACAGACAATATCTTTAGAGATAATTGTGGCCAGAGAAGAGAATTTTGGTGTGGGGATCCATAGGGCAAAAGAATGATACCCTCTTCCCAGAAGCAATAGTAATGAACTGATCTATCACTGAGCATTTATTAAGCTGGTACACATCCAGGTAGGTACTGGGCAGAAATGAAGTAATTTCTGGGACCTTTAAATCTATCCAGTGAAGATAGCACGAGCATATTTAGGTATAAGGGATCCAGCCCATCAGTGCCTCATGGAGAGGTTAGCCCAATGGTTCTGTGGTACTGTGGGGAAAATACCCCCAAAATATACAAAATAGGCACAAAGGAATCTTGGGGGAGAAGGAACTAGCAACAGATCAGGCTTAGAAGGTGTACTTAAACTGAATATTATAGAAATTCTGAGAGACAGAAGTGAGGAGAAAGGCATAGGGGATGGCCAGTTCATAGGGAAAGGATCAGGATATGGAGTGCTGTATGAGGGACAAGAGGAAGTCAATTGGATGGAGCCATAGTGTACATGAGGAAAACTAAAAGGTACCAAGATTGGAGAAATAGATTGGAACCAAAATGACAACCAGAGGCATTTCTATTTGATCCTAGGGATATTAGGGAGTCATAGAAGCGTCATGTGAGCTCTAAAAAGACCGCTTTGGCAGCTGCAGAGAGAGAAGGAACTTGCCCACAATCAGAAAACAAGTTAATAGCAGAGACAGGACTAAAAAAAAGATGTACTGAGGCAGCAACATAGAATGAATGCTCTGAATCTGGAATCAGAGAAGCTGAGTTAGAATTCCACTTTTGCTATTGGCTCCTTGTGATAACCTTAAACGAGTCACTTTTTTCTCAGCCTCAATTTCTTCATCTGTAAAATGATAAACTTAGACACATAAAATCTAGGGGCCTCTGACCCTAAATCAGTCTTTTTTGGCATTACAAATTATTAGCCACCAGGCAGCTTTTGAAAGTCTTCCTTTCCCAAGAAGTTGGCAACCTACTCTCATTCTGCCCTCTCTGGCTCACATCCTAATGAGGGAGATGACAAATGCAGGGAAATGTGGTTAGGGAAGGGAGTTTTGATATGGGAGTCATCAGGAAGGCAAAAGGAGTTATAGTTATCAATGATTATATCTTTCCAGAAACAATGGAATTATTGATCTAATTACAATTACCAGAGGAAAAGGAAGAGAGTAGGAGGAGTCCTGGGACAAGAGGAACAAAGGAAAGAAGGAAGAAGGAAGGAAGGAAGGAAGGAAGGAAGGAAGGAAGGAAGGAAGGAAGGAAGGAAGGAAGGAAGGAAGGAAGGAAGGAAGGAAGGAAGGAAGGAAGGAAGGAAGGAAGGAAGGAAGGAAGGAAGGAAGGAAGGAAAGGAAAGGAAACATCATTAAGCACCTGCAATGTGCTAGGCAATAGATACAAAAATTATCTCATTTAGTCCTCACAATTACCCTAGGAGGTGATTCCCAGTTGAGGAAACTGAGGTTAAGGAATTTGCCCAGGGTCACACAGATTTAAGTTCAGATTTGAATTCAGGATTTCCTGACTTCAGACATAGTATACTACCCATTATTAGATAGAGTGAATCTTGATCTGGGAGAAATTTTTTGATAGACACACACACACACACACACACACACACACTTGTATTTATGTATATAGTGGTTTAGGTGAATTTATGTTCACCATGAGAACACTTGCAATCCAGAGTATACTTTCAGCTCCCCCGTGGGAGATGAGGATGGTCTGGATAGTGTTATAGAAAATAAGGAGAAGATGCTGCATTAGGGCATATGGCAAGGTATCCATGACAAATGGTGATGAAATAATACTTATTCTAGCTGCTTCACACAGTACCATAGAAATAGGAGTGATTCTGGGTATAGAGAAAAGAATGGATCGAATAGCTAAGAGATACTAGTTAGAGTTTCAGGTGTGGTCCCCAGTCTGAATGTGGTTTCCTTGAGTGTAACATGATGGGGTTGGACCTGCTGACTTTGAAGGACTAGAGCAAGTCCCCTCTAGCTCTGGGTTTTTGATTCTATGATCCCATGATTCCAGCACTGGTAGTCTTTCCACTAGACCAAGCTGCTCCCCATCCACCCAGACAGGGTGGAGGTGAGGAAAGGGAACGAGGGCGCGGCTTCCCAACAGCTGTGCCAGCCAAACCGTCTGCAACTGGCCTTCAATATTTCAGAACATCCATGATTTCATCAGTGTGGGTGCTCCCTGTAGACGAAGATCCTCTTTACCTTAATAATAATTTCATGAGTTAATTTGGGCCAAAATATTCATCCCTTGGTGACCAGCCCTCAGTGACGAGCATCTCCATCTTTAGCCAGGCTGCTCTTGGGATGACAGACACTCAATCCATTGCCAGGACCATACTCAAAGCCTTCTGAGCTGGCAGGACTAGCCAGAAAGGGGGGCTTCTCTGGTCTAGCCTTACAGAGCACAGGGTTAATTTACCAAGATTGGAGAAATAGATTGGAACCAAAATGACAACCAGAGGCATTTCTATTTGATCCTAGGGATATTAGGGAGTCATAGAAGCGTCATGTGAGCTCTAAAAAGACCGCTTTGGCAGCTGCAGAGAGAGAAGGAACTTGCCCACAATCAGAAAACAAGTTAATAGCAGAGACAGGACTAAAAAAAAGATGTACTGAGGCAGCAACATAGAATGAATGCTCTGAATCTGGAATCAGAGAAGCTGAGTTAGAATTCCACTTTTGCTATTGGCTCCTTGTGATAACCTTAAACGAGTCACTTTTTTCTCAGCCTCCAGGAGCACTGGAGATGAGAGGTGACTTGTTTTAGTACAAAAGAACTGAGGATAAAGACTATGTATGTGATTTCCCATCATCAACACAATTTTCCTCCTCACTACTACAATGACCATCTTAAACTTTTATCAGTCAAATAACTGGTCAAAAGTTTGTTCTATTTGCAGGAGGAGAAGAGGGAAAAGCAGGTAAGAGATGGGACAGACTTGCACAGAAAATAGGAGCTCCTATGAAGAGACTTTCTATGCCAATATTGACCCCAGTTTAAAGATCAAGAAATTATCACCACATGAATAATTTGGAAATACATTTAATGTGATTATACATGTGTAGTCAATGTCAGATCGATGACTGTTTTGAGGAGGGGAGATGGAAGAGAGAGAGGAAGAAAAAATTGGAATTCAAAATCCTATAAACATGAATGTTGGAAACTATCTTTACATGTGATTGGAAAAAATAAAATACTGTTAAGTGAAAAAAGAGAGAAAGAAAGAGAGAAAGCAAGAAAAAAAAAGAAAGAAAGAAAGAAGAAAGAGAGAGAAAGAAAGAAAGAAAGAAGAAAGAGAAAGAAAGAAAGAAGAGAAAGCAAGAAAGCAAGAAAGAAAGAAAGGAAGGAAGGAAGGAAGGAAGGAAGGAAGGAAGGAAGGAAGGAAGGAAGGAAGGAAGGAAGGAAGGAAGGAAGGAAGGAAGGAAGGAAGGAAGGAAGGAAGGAAAGAAGGAAAGAAGGAAGGAAAGAAGAGGGAGGGAGGGAAGGAGGGAGGGAAAGAGAGAAGAAAGAAAGTCCCTTTAAAAAAGAGATGAAGAAAGGTACACCTAGAATGAATACATATTTAGTTAGTGTGACACAGTTAGCAAGGGACTTGGACTTCAATCTTCTAAATCTAAACCTGGAGTTTAGAAGAGGCAGAAGTTACTGGTCTTATCTGCTCCTACTCTCATAATGGATGTCCCAGACCTCTCTAGTAATAGTTGTGATTTAAAAGTAATATATTACACCAGTCAACAGCTTTCTGGGTGTTGGGAGATATAGCCAATGGGAAAATGGAAGAGATGGACCATCAACAGAGTGATGCCATTTGAATTTTTTATGAGAATCTTGAATTTGGAAGGGACCTTGGAGAACCTATATATTAGATCTATACTATAACAATATGGGGATTTACAAAATCATGATTTATTATTAGTAAATGTTTGATATGTTTACATATTTTATATACCTGTATATTTGGGGTCATGATGGAAAAGGTTTAAGAAGGCCTGGTCTAGACCAAGATTCCACCCAGTATAGGTAGGGCCTCCATTATCCCCCATCAGATGGTACCTGATGCCTTTTTTTTTGAACATTTAGAATGATAAAATGATAAGGCTCTTGTTCTTTGTTGAGATAGACCATTTCATGGTTGAACAGCTTTCACTGGGATAAAATTCTTCATCTTATTCTACTGCATCTACATCCTCCTAGCCTAGGGATACTTAAACTTTTTGTGTCATAGACTCCCTTGACAACCTGGGAAAGTCCTTCTCAGAATCACATTTTTAAATGCATAACATAAAAATCATAAGAGTATAAAGGAAACCAGTTATATGGAAAATGTGTGTGGGTGTGGATAAGAAAGAGAAACAGAGACAGAGAGGGACAGAGAAAGACAGAGATGGAGAAAGAGAGAAAAATATGGAGAAAGACAGAGAGATAGGGAGAGAGAGAAAGACAGACAGAGAATAAGCAGAGAGACAGAGTCAGAAAGATACAAAGACAGAGACAGTGAGAAAGAGACAGAGAAAGAAACAGGGGGAAAGAGAAGAGAGAGAAAGAAATAAAAAGACAAAGAGATAAAGAGACAAAGAGTGAGAGAGAAGTGAGGAGAGGAAAAAAGAAAGGGGAGGGAGGGAGGGAGAGGGGAGAGAGAGAGAGAGAGAGAGAGAGAGAGAGAGAGAGAGAGAGAGAGAGAGAGAGAGAGAGAGAGAGAGAGAGAAGGAGAGAGAGAGAGAGAGAGAGAGAGAGAGAGAGAGAGAGAGGAGAGAGAGAGAGAGAGAGAGAGAGAGAGAGAGAGAGAGAGAGAAGGAGAGAGAGAGAGAGAGAGAGAGAGAGAGAGAGAGAGAGAGAGATGAGAGAGAGAGAGAGAGAGAGAGAGAGAGAGAAGGAGGAAAGGAGAGAGAGAGGAAGGGGAGAGGAAGAAGAGAGGGGGAGGAGAGAGAAAATGTTTAAATATTGTTTAAAAGCAAGTTCACAGACGCCAGGGTGAGGATTCCTGCTCTGGCTTCTCCCTGTTGCTCCTGGATTTGCTTTTTTTCCAGCCTGGAATCATGGGCTATTGGAACTGGAAGGGCCTTCAACTAATGCAGCCCATTCAAGATTACACCATAGAGCTGACCAATGGTCAGGGCTCTGCTGGAAGCCCTCCGCTAGCTCACCTTTTACCTTTTGAGGGGCTCTCATTGTCACAAAGCCTATGCCTTTGTTGAGCTCCAATCCCCCTGTAACCCCTACCCATTGCTCTTCATTCTGCCCTCAGGGTCAGACCACATGAGAGGACCACCAACTTTTCTACTTGACAGAAAGTCAAATGCGTAAACATGGTGCCCATGGCCCTCTCCCATGGACACAGTGCTCTTGTTTGTTAAAGTCCCCTCAGAAATAAAATTGTGCTCAGGGAGAGAGGGGCTATGTTCCCTGCTTACCCACCTCGGGCCATCTTAGTCTTGTCTCCTTTCTACTTTCCTCTTATTAAGAATGGGGGACAGTTGGGGAGTCCCACTGAGTCAGAAGAATATGGGGCTGGTTAAATATTGACAAGTCCCTGGGGGAGGCTAGTTGAGAGAAATTTGGGGAGTGAGGGAGAGCAGGGCTTTAGCTTGCTGGAATAGCTGGGCCAGCAGCCAGATTCCAGTCACTGGAGAAGAGTGTTTGCTGCCCTCTCCCCTCCCTCCCTTCTAAAGCCTCCATGAACTATGTGGTTTCCTGTAGGGGGGAGTTTTGTGGTTGTGTGGGGCTGTGGATGAGACTCCAAGGCTAGCTCCTCCCCAGTCCCTACTCCAACCCACGGAGATGCAGCTCCCGCTCCCCCATCCCTCCAGCACTTTGAGACAGGTCCCCAAAAACAGGGATGAATCACTTTGAGCTATTCACACATTCTCTGGCTTCCCTTGTGATTCACAGTACTCTGGAAGATACCAGGGAGCTCCGGTCACTCCGACCAGGCTCAGGGCTCGGCCTGTGGCCAGTCAGATCAATTTGTGGTCCGACTGGGGTCAGGGCTCACTGACCAGGTATGGAGCTCAATTGGTAACTGGGATCAAGAGTCAGTTTATAACTGGGATCAAAACTCATTCTGTAACTGGGATCAAGATTCATTCTGTAACTGGGGTCAAAACTTATTCTATAACTTGGGTCGAGATTCATTCTATAACTGGGGTTAAGGCTCAGTTTGTAACTGGGGTCAAAGCTGGGGTCAAGGCTCATTCCATAATTGAGATCAAAACTCAGTCTGTAAGTGGGGTCAAGGCTCAGTCTATAATTGATCTCAAGGCTTGGTCTATGACCAAGGTCAACTCTCATTCTGTGGACAAGGTCAGGACCCTGTCCTCAGGTCAGGTTCCATTCCTAATGAACCCTTGCCTTGGCTTCATGATGGGAAGGGGACGCTCTGTTCCCTAATGTGAAAACTTTCCAGGGAGAACTCTGCTCTTTTCTAGCCCGACTCAACAAGGATTCTGAGGTTCTAGGGTCTCAGGTGATCCTTGCTCAGGGACAGCTGGAGTTCCAGAGCTCTGCCAGGTGTAGCAGGTAATGAACCAACTGCTCAGTCAGAATTGACGGCCTTTAGAGCAATAACTAGAATCCTGATAACCAAGGCAAGATCAGCTTTGTTTCTCAGGCTGGGGAGAAGTAAAGGGAGAGTGCAGGAGGGGAGAAGTAGGAGAAAGATGTGAACAGTCTTTAATTTGCACCCTCCCTAAGCTATGGCTTTGCAAAATACTAACCTCCCTAACCTCCCTGCTCATTTTCAGCCTAAGGGGATTTCTCTCAGCTCTAAGATCCCTCTACTTTCTTCATCACTGTCTCCTGCCCTCTAGACCTCCTTCCTCTGGAAGCATTTGTTTCACAAGAGTAAGGCATTTAGGGCTGGGTGAGTTCTTAAAGTTCACTTACACATGAACTATCACCATTTTAAAGATAAAGAAACTGAGGTCAGAAAGGGAAAGAGAAGGATGCCAGAAAACTTAGAGCTAGAAAGTGGTGGACCTGGGATTTGAACCCTGTGCTCATTATATTATCAAGAACCTGGGTTTCTCTTTGTGCTCTGTTGAAGTATTGGAGGAAAACGTATATGAAGGAATATTTAGCAAATCCAGGAACCCTAGGAGGTTCTAGCTGAGGGGAGGGGCAGGTGGATTATAGTAATGGGAGGTGAGGTGGCCAGAGGGATGGAGGGAAAGAAAAACTTGGAGCCTGGCCTGTTCATTCTCAGCTTCGTTTGTAGGGTAGTTCGACAAGGCCTCCGTGGGCTGTAACTGTCATTCTGCATGCCCAAGAGGGGTCATAAAGGATCTCTCCCTCCTCCACCATTCTCTCCCCAAGAACTTGCTCCCCCACCTCCAGCCATCTGCCCCTTCCCCAGGGCCCGGGGGCCTCCACAAACACTGGAGCGCAGTCTCATGCACTGAGGTCATTCCTGATCTCCAGATCCCAGATGTGAAGGGATGGCTGACCCAGACCAGAGAGGCCCTGGGGAGGCTGTTTGATGGATAGATAGAGAGCAATAACCCCATGACCTAAGAGACAGACTCTTTTGTGACCAGGAAGAAAACTCAAAGTAAGGAGACATAGTCCCTGCCCTCAGAATACTTGGGGCCCTAGGGGAAGCAGGAGTTGTTACCTGATTAGGAAAGCTTCCCTCTTCTCCCTCAGGGTCCCTCCTCACCCAGTGCCCTGGTTATTTCCCTGCTATCAGGACCCTCACCTGCTAAGTAAGCTCCCCCCTACCAAGTTATTGAGCCACTCTTGGGACCTAAGCCCCTGAGCTGTCCCTGAGCTGGTCCCTTCCCTGCCTTTCCCTTCCCAGGGGGCCCATCAAGGTTCCTCTGGGTGGTTAAAGGCTCTGAAGAAACCCAATCTTCATTGGGCCCCAGGCCAGGAGCCTCATCTTGTGGGCCTTGTCCTCTAAAGTGGACCACCCAGCCGCCTCCCTTCTGCTGGTTGGGCTGAGGCCTTCTCCAAGGAGATGTAAATCATGGGATTGGCTGCTTGTACCTGGGGTTGGAACCAGAGTCCTGGGGAGTCAGCTTTCCCTAGACAGGATGTACAGGGGCTCCACCCACCAGGTTATTAACCAGTTATTTTTGCTAGTTAGAAACGGGTCTTCCATGTGGAAACCCACACAAACACCTTCAGGCAAGTTCCTGCAAATTCAGATTCAGACATGGGTACTTAGAGGGAAGCTTCTGTCTGGATACACAAACACACACTGAACTGAACCAAATACCCAACAAACAAGTCACACAAATGTACAAAAATGCAAATGCTACAAAGAAATAATCACACACCCAGTTACAGAAATTAAAGAGATAAATAGGCATGGCCGTACAAATGCAGACAAGCATACATAAATGGATATATACGCACATGGGCTCAGGTACTCCTGTATATAAAAATACAGAGATACATAAAAATTTGTATGGGCACGGGCACAAGAAGGACACATGTACAGACACACACATCAATAGTTTCATAACTGTGGATGCAAATATACACAGATACCCCCGAGAACACATATTCCCATATGAACATACAAGCAGATGGTAATAATTATGAAGACAGTTATACAAAGGACTCATGAGCATCATTGCTGTTCAGTCATTTCAATCATATCTAACTCTCCATGATCCCATTTGGTGTTTTCTGGTAAAAATACAGGGAAACTGAGGCAAACCAGATTGAGTATCTTGCCCAGAATCACTCAGCTAGTAAGTGTCTGAGGCTGGATTTGAATCTTCCTGACTCCAGGCCCAGCACCCTATCCACCTAGCTCATTATCTTACCTCATTTGAGCCTTACAACAACAGTGTAAAGAAGTGAAGAGGGCTCAGTCTGGATTTAGAGGCTATAAATTCATATCTGACCCTGGTGCTTACTATGTGATTTCCTTCCCTGTAAAATTAGGATAGGAAGTTAAACTAGATGGCCTTTGAGGTCCTTTCGAGCCATTAATTGCTAAGAGGGAGTAGACCCAGGGAGGGAAAGTGCTTTCTCCAAGTACAGTCAGAATAAACCTTGATTCATAGCCCTGGCCTCTTTCTACATTAAACTTTCATATTCTGGAAACTCTTCCCTAGAGGAGAAGAGATAAGGATTAGGAGAGGAAAAGAAGGAGGACTGGATGGTTAAAAAAAGAGAAGATTGAGGAAGAGGGAAAAAATATCTTGTTTTATAAATGAAGAACTTGAAAACCAGAAAATTCCTATCCAACAGATAGTATAGATGAATGAAAACATAAATGATATACTTAAGTATAGGCATAGTATTCCTAATATCCTAATTTCACTTAATTTGTACAAGAGAAACATGATTTTGGCTAATGCTATGTTATAGAAATCAATTATTGCCAAAAGAACAAAGTTATAAATGGGAATTCTGTTCCTGAAATAGAATTCCTGAGAAAAGTTAGCAAGGACCTGGGGTGAATAAAATGGGAGAGGAGGGAGGAGGAAAAATCCTTGGGGAAAATACAGAGCTGAACTGAAAAGATAAAGCCAGGCAAATAAAATCTTACATTCTCCAGGAAGCCTTTCTTAACTCTTATTAATTCTCCAGGAAGCCTTTCTTAACACTTATTAATTCCAATGTCTTTCCTCTGTTAATTATTTCCTATTTAACCTGTATTTTATTTGTGTATATTTGTCTACATGTTATCTCTCCCATTAGACTGTAAGCTCTTTGAGGGTAGATGTTTTCTTTTGGCTCTTTTTCTATCTTTAACCCAGTGTCCAGTACACATAGTAGACACTTAATAAGTGTTTATTGATTGAAGGATAGGCAATATGGCAAATATTAATCACAGTTCATATTTCCTTATAAGTTTGATACAGGGAGCATAAATATTGATCCTCCCATTTTGCAGAAAAGAAAACTGATGAATTATGGAGATGGATTATGACTTAGCTGAAGTCATCTAGCTAGCAAGTGGGAGAAGTGGAATCCAATCCAGATTTCCCTAGTAATCCTTATTAGAGTGTTCTGACCTCACTGGCATGATGGGGGTTGAGACAACTCTGAGAGGTATTCCTATGGGTCCATTATCCTCTGTTCTAGTCAGACACCCAGACATCAAGGGTGTCCGGCACCACCTACTAGGAAGGATGCATGATGTGGCAAAAAGAGCTCCCATTTCTGCCTGACTGACCTTGAAAAAATAACCTAATCTCTACGGACTTCAGTTTCCTCATCTGTAAAATAAGGGAGGTGTACCAGATACTCTCTGAGGTCCTTTCTAGATTTATGATTTGTGATTTTTAGATTTCTATGATCCTATTCTAGATTTACGATCCTATGAGGGCCAACCAGAATGGGGAAAGTTCAGGAAAATAGAAGTCTTAGAACAATGATAGCTGCTTCTGAGGGACTCATGGGTGGAAGAGTAATTAAAATGGTTTTTCTTGGCCTAGGAGCAATGGATGGAGCTTGAAAGTAGCTACAGTTCAACTGAACATAAAGAAAAAACATCCTGACCAATCAAAGCCATTCCCAAGTGGAATGAGCTGTCTCTGGAGTTTGTGAATTCTCCATCATTGAAAGTCTTTGAGTGAAGGTTGAATGATCAGTTGAGGGAAATTTCCTAAATGGTTTCCCTTCCACCTCCAAAAGACACTGAGATTTCTTAACCTCATGTCACCTTTCCATGTTCCCCTACTCGGGGCTAGACCGTACCCCAATATAGAAAGTTACTGGGGACACACTGGAACTCCTGGTTCACTTGCAACTCCAGGCAGATTCTTCCAAGGTAGCCTTTGACCTGCTGTTCCTGGCTGCCTCCCCCTCCCTCGCAGTCTTACTTCAAGGGCCAGGAGATGAAAGCAGCCTGCCAAAAGCATTCTCCAGTCCCTATGGGCCACAGCAAGGCTAGAGGGAAGCTGACACAGCAAAATATTTTCCCAATGAAAATTGGGATCAGATGTTCTTTGTCTGGGCCCAGCTTCTGGATCTTGGAGAGGAGGGCCGACCCTTGGATGAGCTGCTGCACCCAAACTTGCTCCTTCTGCCTACCTGTTTCCTCCCCATCCTCTCCTGCCAGGCTATGTGAATTTCTCCCCAGCCCTCCTCCAGGAAGTCCTTCAGCTTAATTCAATCCCACTTTCTAAAAAAGACACAGCTCCATCCTGTAGAAGCCCCTCATCTGATGGGGAAAAGTCTTTACCCTAATCTGGTCTGAAAAAAGAAACAGTCCCTATCTCTTATGATCCTAGGAATTATTATATTCAGTAGAAAGAATGTGGTCTTAGGAATCAGGAGACCCACCATTAACTCCTTGGGCTAGCCCTTTCACTTCCCTGGGAAAGGGGAATCAGGGGGATTTGATTTTTTTAAAGCATTGTTCTTAAAATCAAGAGAATCCTATTCCATTTCTTGGCTCCAGAACTTACCAGCCAAGAGATGCTAAGGAAGTAAATTCTTCTCTCAGATTCAGATTCCTTGTTTGCAAAATGACAACACTCATATTTGTTTTAGCTAGCTTACAAGAGTGTTGGAAGGAAAGTGAGTTCTACATCTAAAGGGCTAGAGAAATGGCATTTATTATTATTAATAAGAATAGACCTTTATCCTAACCTCTTGGGTCATCCCATGTTGTCCCCATTGCAATAAAAGAGGGGAAAGAAGGATTGGAGGGGAAGGGTAATAAGGGGAAGCACATGCATCTAGCATGTATCAAGATATGGACCCAATATGAGGAATAAAAATTTCCAGGCAAGGTGGAAGATTATTGGTGTTGGAGTCAGAAGAGCTGGGTTAGGGGTAGCTAGGTGGTACAGTGGCTAGAACACTGGCTCTAGAGTTCTGAGTTCAAATCCAGATACATCATATGTTCTTAGCTGTGTGACCCTGGGCATATCACTTAAGCCCAATTGGCCCCCAAAAAGACCTGTCATTTATCCATTATGTGCCTTTGAAAAAGTCATTTCTTTCATTCACATATCAGATCACTAATTCATTTTCCCTTCTGGTTTACATCCCCGTTCTGATACTTAATATTTGTGTAATCTGGCAAGTCTTCTACTTTCACTGGGTCTATTTTCTTGGCTCTAAAATTAGGTGGTCTGACTGAATGGTAGAGACCATTCCTTTCTATTCTTCATCTTACAATCCTGCTAATTTATGAGCTTATTAACCCCCTGCCTTGCCTTGTTAAGATTAAACCCAAGCCATGCCTTGTTAAGATACAAAGACAAAAACAAAATGGCCCCAACTCTCCAGGGGCTTACATTTTATTGGTGGTAGGGGGAGAGAGAGGAAGGGGAGGAATGACAAATCTGAGCCTAAGTCAATACAAAATAGATATCAAGTAGTTTGTCTGAGTGGGGAAAGCACTAACAACGGAAAGAAAGAAAAAAATCAAGCATTTACTTAGCACCTACTATGTGCCAGGTATTGTTTTTAAACTTTTTTTCATTTGATCCTCACAACCTTGTTATAATTATTTCTATTTTACAGGTGAGACAGGCAGAGATTAAATGTTTTACCAAGGGGTCACATAGCTACAAAGTATCTAGGGCTGGATTTGAATTCATATCTTCCTGATTCCATGACCAGCATGCCATCATTGGGCTACTTAGATGCCTTGAATTGGGGGGAATGGTGAGGGAAGAAGACTCAGTCTAGAGGCCTTGACAATTGAGCCAAACCTTGCTGGATTCTCAGGATTTCAAGTTGAGGGGGACAATCTGTACAAATATATAGAAGCTTTGTGCATCTGGATGAAATGTCATGTCAAGGAAAATTAAGCAGACTATTCTGGCTACAGCATAAAGCAATGTGCAATCAGTCCAGAAAAATGGTTGACCAGACCATTAGGGATTCATTATAAATGATAAATAAAGGTATTTTTTATCTTAGGGACAGTGGGGAGCCACTAAAGCTTCTTGAATGGGGGAGTATCAATTTGGCAGTTGTTTGAATGACTGATTAGGAAGGAAAGAGACTTGAAACGGGGAGACCAATGAAATTAGGTTAGAATTATCAGTTAAGAAGAAAGTGACAGTTGAATAGATATAATTTAACTTATTGTAGCTTAAAATAACTTTAGATGTCATGTTGTCCAAATACCTAAAGGCTTTGTCCAAAGTTGCACAGGTGGCAAATTAGCAGAGATGTCATTTGAATGTAGGATGATAGGAACAATGGATACATTGGTAAATTATTGAAAAGATGAATGAATTGTTCAATGGATGAATACATATGACCATATTGACTGACAAATATATTCTGGATGACTATCAATCAATTAGTCAATAAGCATTTAATAAGCACTTACTCTTTGATGGGCACTGGGTTAGACACTGGGAGCAAATAGAAAACAATGGTCCTTAGAGCATTGTAACAAGACAGATGATAAAGCCTGGTGGTCTTCCATCCTGAATGAATGAAGAGAGAGGTCAAAGAGAGAATGAGAGCTAGAGGAAAGAGAGACAGAGAGGAGAAAAATATACAAAAAAGAATAAGAAAAAATAGAAGAAAGAAAACAGAAGTGGATATGGGTTTTTTTTAAAGCTCACACAAAAAGAAGAAAGAAAAGAAAGGGAAGAGAAGAAGAATAAGTAAGGAAAGAAACATAAAGAGAGGAGAGATGAAGGGGAAATGGAAGAGGGATTTGATCCAATTTTTAAACTTGTAAATTTAAAACAAACAGCTGGATCTGTGGGGGAAAACATCTGCTCAGCAAGTTTCTCTAGCTTGTCTGTTCAGTTGGGGGATTCTTGATGCTTACAGATTAAAAGTCCCTAGATTCAGTTTCTTCATTTAGGCCAAGAATGCAGGAACCCTGGGGACAAGCCAGTCCCAGAAGGAAACCGGCCCAAGGCTTCCCCAGCTCTGAGGAACTCCAGAAACTGGCTCCTCTGTCCGTATAAATGAAGGTAATACAAGAATAGCTTGAAGGTGACACAAAAGAAGGCAAGCCAGAAGAAAGGCTCTCTTTAGTTGGACAGGCAGAGAGGCGAAATTCTCAATGAGGGTAATGGGGCTTGGAAAGGAAGAGCTTTCGGGTGAAGGCCCTTTTTGGTCCCCTTCCTGCTGCATGGAAGGCAAGCACTAAGTACCTGGAGGTATAGGGGTTCAGGGAACTTGGTCCTAGCTAAGCTCAACCTGAAGCAGGAAGATGGAGAGATTTCCTCTAGCAGGGGGCAGATCTGTCACTCATGAGTCTCGAACTCTGGACTTCTATTTCCTATTTTGTAAAATTGAGAAGCTGGACTAGGTGCTTATCTGAAGTCCCTTCCATCTCTGGCCCTCTGCTCTGGAGATATTGCAGCCTCCACCCAAATTATGCAATGTCAGAACTCAAAGTGAATATCCCAACCCTCTGGCACTCCCTTGTTCCTCCTCAAAACTCCTACATATAAGCAAAGGAGGTCATTGCCAGTGCCAACTGTCACCCCCCAGGAAATTGTACCTGCTCTTTGGCTTTATGACTGTAATTAAACAGAAAGGGGAAACCCAACAAATTTTTTCGGGGTGTGTTTAATTTTTTTTCCTTTTAAAAATTTTAATAATAGCTTTTTATTTTCAAAATATATGCAAAGATAGTTTTCATCCTTGCAAAATCTTGTTTTTCAAATTTTTTTCCCTCCCTCTCCTCTACCACCCTTCCCTAGACAACAAGTAATCCAATATAGGTTAAATATCCAATAAACTTTTTATCAACTACTTACAGGGTCTGACATTTAAGTGGTCCTTAATACAAGTGAATTTAATCCAAATACACTCTAAAATGTCCAATTTCTACTTTCTGCCTTAGCATTTATTTCTTTAGTATTAAAAGATTTAATATCCATTTATTATATCTAGTCTTGTATAGAAGAATAAATTAATGAAAATTTTTCCCCGAGAGAGTTGATTGTAAAACATTTCCCGGCACACTCCAGGAACCCTTAATTTAGCACAACCCTTTTTTTTATAGAAAGGCAGCTGACTTTTAGGGAAGATATAGAAATCATTCAGAATCATGGAGTGACAAGCCTGAGATTTGAATCTACTGCTCCTGACCCCTGAATCCAATGCTCTGAACCAGGCCCTGAGTCTCGGAATGAAATGATCAGAAATTCTGGAGTTGTTCCCTGAAATGTCATGTCCAAATTTGCCTTATTATAATTTTCTTTCAGTTTTCTTAAGTCTAGATAATCAACAAAGCAGTAAATCAAGCCCTGATCTGTAGCATTTGCCAATTTCTGGATGTGTAAATTCTCATACTGAAAATTTAACAATTGAGAGCTAGTTCTGACTCCAAAAAACCCTTGCATGAACCCTTTAGGCAATTAGGTGAAGTCTATGGGACCCCTTTGAGGAATAATTTTTTTAAAATCATAATTGAAAGAAATGTTAGAGCTTAGTGAAAAAAAAAAAAGATGGATTTTTAAAATCTAACTGAATTCATGGACCCTCTGAAACTTATCCATGGTTAAGAACTCTTGTGGTAAAGAATCTCAAAAGGTTTTTTTTTTTGGTTTTTGGGGTTTTTCCCAACTTAGGAATCCCACACCCTCCCCTGACTCCTTCTTTTCTGCCTATTTGAATGACCTTTCATCTTGCTTTTTCCTCAGAAGTCCTGTATGATACTACAAGCCACATTTAATTTTGATTTGCCTGTTAGAAAGGACTCAGTTGACTCCCTGCTCCGGTATTCCTCCATTTTTTTAAACAACTTCCCACAGGCTCACTCTTTTTGGCTCCTAATTAAGAGGTTGTAAAGGCAAAAGCTTAACATAAAACTAATCCCGACGTTGTCACCTTCTCCACCTTCTCCCTAGTTCCAGGAATTGGGCACTGGTCACAGTCCCTTTTAACCAGACCTTCTGCTTGTAAGCATTCGGATGGTCGAGTCTCTGTCTGCTGATGGGTTAAATTGTAGAATCATAGAATTTCAAAGTCAGAAACAGCCTCAGAGAGCAACATTAATTAATAATAATAATAATATTTATGTAATGCTTTACATTTTGCCAAGTGTTTTACCTATGTGATCTCATTTAAACAGAAATCGCCTCCATAACATCCCTCACAACTGATCAACCAGACATGCCTGAGGATTTCCAAGAGTAACAGGAAACCACTGCTTCCCAGAGGAGCTTATTGCACTTTGGAATGGTCTAATCAGTTTTCTCTTTTATCTATTCAAATGGAACCAATGCCCTATCCCCACCACCTGCCTTTAGGGCCATTAGAACAGCAAGTCAGCTCTTGAAATCCTTAAAGAGAGCAGACCAGTATGTATACATATATTGGATTTAACAAATATTTCTGCCATGTTTAACATATATTGGACTACTTGCTATCTAAGGGAGGGTGTGGGGAAAGAGGGGAAAATTGGGAACACAGGGTTTTGCAAGGGCTAATGATGAAGAATTGTCCATGCATATGTTTTGAAAAATAAAAACCTTTAATAAAAGAGAGAGAGAGAGAGAGAGAGAGAGAGAGAGAGAGAGAGAGAGAAGAGAGAGAGAGAGAGAGAGAGAGAGAGAGAGAGAGAGAGAGAGAGAGAGAGAGAGAGAGAGAGAGAGAGAGAGAGAGAGAGAGCAGGTTTTTTCTCAGCAAATAAGCTTTCTCTCCTCCAAGCTCCATGCTTCCTTTCAACTGATCCTCCTGGGTAAGGGTCAACAAAGTATGAACTAAGGGATGAATTCTTGCAGTACAAATTCAGGTGAATGGCAAGAGTTTGCCTCCCCCTGGCTCTTAGGGCCTGGTTTCCAAGGCCTTCACCAACCTACCTGTTCTCAAGTTTGTCTCTGTCCTAAAAGGCAGGGTTCCAACCTGGCTTTGAGGCTCTAGCTTCTGTTATCCCAGAGAAGAACTCAAGGATACATCTGCATCCTCCAGTTCAGATGTTCTTTCTTCATGTAGCTTTTTCTAAGATGTGAGATTATCACCCCATCGTATGTGATCCCCTTGAAGAGACAAATAATCCAGTCCCTGTTCTGATAGAAGGAACATGGAACACTCACAAATAGCCACAATACAGAGCTAGTAGGTGATCACTGCTAGTAGAGTCAAAAAGGACCACTGGGGATTCAGAGACAAAAGGAATCAATGTTCTTTTTTTCATATAATAATAGCTTTTTATTTTTAAAAATACATGCAAAGATAGTTTTCAACATTCACCCTTGTGAAACCTTTTGTTCCTAATTTTTCTGCCTCCCTTCCTCCCACTCCCCTGGACAGCCAAGTAATCCAGTGTGCAATCCTTCTAAACATATTGAAGAATCGGTTCTGATAGGAGAAGAGGGAAGGCCTTGAGGAAGTGGCTGGACTTTGATGGATAGGGAGATTTTGACAGAGGGCAAGTGTTTACTAAGCACCTGCTATTTCCCAAGTACTGGATCTGCGAAGACAAAAAAAGGACCCACTAAGGCTCTCAGCTAGGGTTAGGAGAACATTTGGATAGGATCTATTAAATACAGGAATGACTTGTCTGATTCAGCTGGGCAGCAGCAGGAGGACAGTGAGAAGTACTCCTCTGACTCTCCTTGTGGGATCTTGGACAGGTGCCTTCTTTCCCCCAGACTGCTTTTCTGCCAAAGATGAAATGAAGAATCCCCTATAACTGCCCTCCCCTGAGATCCTATGATGCTATGGCCCATCACACTCAGTGTCCCCAATGGCAGAACAGCCATTCTCTGGGAGCCCCAAGCAATAAAGTTACAACCTTGAGGGAGCGTGACCCAGGACTGGACGGTCAGGTTAGTCAGACTAAATGCCAGGAAATAGTAGGTAAATCACAGCTGGCCTCCAGGAATCATCTGAAAAGACTCTCCAAACCACATCCTCACCTCACCTGACCCCGTCCAGTTAGCCAGGGCCAAGTGCTGTCTGCATTTCTCCTAGCACCCACCTTCCCAGAGCCACGTGAAACCATCCCCTCTATTTACCTGTGTTTGCATTCGTCCATCTACCAATTTCCCTCTCTACCTTCCTACAACTCTGCTAGTCCATACAGTAGGGGAGGCTTGTGTGAATCCCCTTCATCCTTTCCCAGCTGAGCTCCTGGACATTCTGCCTCATGAATGGCAGTCCTGGGACTGGGACTGACCACTTGGTGAGCATTTGATTATATGGTAGCATGGTAGAGCAGAACCAGCAGGTGCCAGCAGGCCTGGCTCTGGCACTGACCACACATATGGCACTAGGTAAGTCATTAACTCTGAGACCCTCGGCTTCTGCATTTGTAAAATGAAGTGTCACATATATGATGCTCTCCATACCTCCAAGTGCTGAACTTCCCCTTACCATTTTAATGCTTTAAAAATCTTTTTAAAAAATGTAACCATCAATATATCTTTATTTTTGCACTTATCTACCCATCTCTCTCTCTCTCTCCCTGTCTCTCTCCCTCTCCCTGTCTCTCTTTCACTGTCTCTTTCTCTCTCTTTCTCTCCCTCTGTCTGCCTGTCTCTCTTCCCCCCTCTCTTTTTTTTCTCTCTCTCTCCCTCCCTCTCTCCCTCCCTCCTTCCCTTCTTCCCTCCTTCTCTCTCCCCTCTCTCTCTCCTTTCTCTAATTTACTATCTATCATCTATATTTCTATTTATGTACTTATCTTTATAACATCTTTTAATCTGTATTCTATTTCTGTCTTTCCATAAATTTCTTTCATCCTTCCCATGTGTCTGTCTTTCTATATTTCTATCTATATCTCTGTTTCTATATCTAAATCTATCTCTGTATCTCCTTTTCTATATTGTTCTATAAATTTCATTCTTTCCTTCCTTCTTTCTTTCCTTCCTTCCCTTTTTTCTTCCTTCCTTCCTTCCCTTTTTTCTTTCTTCCTTCCTTCCTTCCTTCCTTCCTTCCTTCCTTCCTTCCTTCCTTCCTTCCTTCCTTCCTTCCTTCTTTCCTGTTTATCTATTATATATCATCTCAAAGAGAGAGCATACAATAATGCAAAGAACACTAAATTTAGAATCAGAAGACTTGAATTTGAATCATAGTTTTGTTACTCAGTGTGTAACTTTAGAGAAGTCACTTAATCTCTCTGGACCTCAGTTTCCTCATCTATAAAATGAGACACTTGGGTTAGACATCCTCTAGGGTCTCTTGTCTACTGTCTTAAGTCTACTTCCTCCATAGTGCCCTGCCTGGGACAAACCATAGACTTTTTTTTAAATAGCTTTTTATTTTCAAAACACATGCATAGAGAGTTTTTAACATTTGACCTTGAAAAATCTTGTGTTACAAATTTTTTTCTCCCACCCTTCCCTTCTCCCCCTCCCCTAGACAGCAAGTAATCCAGTATAGGTTAAAATGTGCAATTCTTCTAAACACATTTCCCCATTTATCATGATGAACAAGAAAAATCAGATTAAATTTTTTTAAAAATAAAACAACAACAAAAAGATGAAAATACTATGTTGTGATCCACATACAATCCCCAGAATCCTCTCTCTGGATGCAGATGGCTATCCCCATCACAAATCTATTAGAACTGGCCTGAATCACCTTATTGTTGAAAAGAGTCACGCCCATCAGAGTTGATCATCACAAAATCTTCTTGTTGCTGTATATAATGTTCTATTGGTCTACTCACTTCACTTAGCATCAGTTCATGTAAGTCTCTCCAGGCCTCTCTGAAATCATCCTGCTGATCACTTCTTATAGAATAATAATATTCCATAATCTTCATATGCCATAACTTATTCAGCCATTCTCCAATTGATAGGCATCCACTCAGTTTCCAGTTTCTTGCAACTGCAAAAGGGCTGCTATAAATATTTTTGCATACAGAGATCCTTTTCTCTTTTTAAAGATCTTTTTGAGATACAAGTCCAGTAGAGACACTGCTGGATCAAAGGGTATGAATTGATTTGGTAGCCCTTTGGGCATAGTTCCATATTGCTCCCAGAGGTTACATAAATTCACAACGTATAAGTGTCTCAGTTTTCCCACATCCTCTCCAACATTCATCATTATCTTTTCCTGTCATCTTAGTCAATCTAAGAGATGTATAGTAATACCTCAGACTTGTCTTAATTTGCATTTCTCTAATCAATAATGACTTAGAGCATTTTTTTCATATGACTATAAATGGTTTTAATTTCTTCATCTAAAAACTGTCTGTCCGTATCGTTTGACCAACTGTCAGTTGAAAAATGGCTTTAATTCTTATAAATTTGAGTCAATTCTCTATATATTTTAGAAATTAGGCCTTTATTAGAACCCTTGGATGTAAAGATATTTTCTCTGTTCATTGCTTCCCGCGTAATCTTGTCTGCATTGGGTTTGTTTGTACAAAAACTTTTTACTTAATGTAATCAAAATTATCCATTTCACATTCCATAATATATTCTAGTTCTTCTTTGGCCACAAATTCCTTTCTTCTCCACGGATCTGAGAGGTAGACTATCCTTTGTTTTTCTAATTTGCTTATAGTATCATTCTTTATGCCTAAATCATGAGCTTATTTCAACCTTATCTTGGTATAAGGTGTTAGGTATAGGTAAATACGTAGTTTCTGCTGTATTAATTTTCTATTTTCCCAGCAATTTTGGTCAAGTAGTGAGTTCTTGTCCTAGAAGCTGAGGTCTTGGGTTTATCAAACACTAGATTACTATAGTCATTGACTATTTTGCCTTGTGTACCTAACCTATTTTCAGGGATCAATTACTCTATTTCTTAGACAATACCAAATGGTATTTTTTGATGACTGCTTCTTTATAATATAGTTTTAGGTCTGGTACAGTTAGGTCACCTTTATTTGCATTTTTCATTAATTTCCTTGAAATTCTTGGTCTTTTATTCTTCCAATGAACTTTGTTATTATTTTTTCTAACACTGTAACATAATTCCTTGGGAATTTAATTGGTATGGCATTGAATAAGTAGATTAATTTAGATGGTATTTTCATTTTATTATGTTAGCATGGCCTACCCATGAGCATTTGATATTTTTCCAATTGATTAGTTTTGACTTTATTTGTGTGGTAAGTGTTTTGTCATTTTATTTATGTAGTTCCTGACTTTTCCTTGGCAGGTAGACTCCAAAATATTTTAAAATATCTACAGTTACCTTAAATGGAATTTTTTTAATATTTCTTACTGCTAGGCTTTGTTGGTAACATAGAAATGCTAATGATTTATGTGGATTTATTTTTTATCCTCCAACTTTGCTAACATTGTGAATTGTTTCTAGTAGTTTTTAAGTTGATTCTCTAGGATTCCCTAAGTATACCATCATGTTATCTGAAAAGAATGACAATTTGGTTTTCCCATTACCATTCTAATTCCTTTTGTTTCTTTTTCTTCTTTTATTGCTAAAGCTAACACTTGTAATACAACATTGAATAGTAATGGTGATAATGGGCAACCTTGTTTCACTCCTGATTTTATTGGGAATGCCTATAGTTTATCCCTATTACGCATGATGCTTGCTGATGGCTTTAAAATAGATGCTATTGATCATTTTAAGAAAAACTCCAATTATTCTTGTACTCTCTAGTGTTTTTTAATAGAAATGGGTGTTGGATTTTGTCAAATACTTTTTCTGCATCTATTGAAATAATCACATGATTTTTGTTAATTTGGTTGTTAATATAGTCAATTATGCTAGCAGTTTTCCTAATAGTAAATCAGCATTGCATCCCTAGATAACTCCTACTTGGTCATGGTGTATTATCCTGATGATAACTTGCTATAATATCTTTGCTAATATTTTATTTAAGATTTGTGTACCAATATGCATTAGGGAAATTGGTCTATAATTTATTTTCTCTGTTTTGACCCTATCTGCTTTAGGTCTCAGCAGCATATCTGTGTCATAAAAGGAATTTGGTAGAATTCTTTCTTTCCCTATATTTCCAAATAATGTTGGAATTTAAATTTTTGATAGAATTCAGTTGTAAATCAATTTGTCCCTAGAGATTTTTTTCTTAGGGAGTTGATTTCTTTTTCTAAATGGGACTATTTAAGTAATTTATTTTCTCCTTTGTTAATCTGGGTAATCTATATTTTTATAAGTATTCATCCATTTCACTTAAATTATCAGATTTATTGGTATACAGTAGGGCAAAATATCTCCTAATTATTGTTCTAACTTCCTCTTCTTTGGTGGAAAGTTTACCCTTTTCATTTTTGATACTGACAATTTGATTGTTTTCTTTCCCTTTTCTAATTAAATTACCTAAAGGTTTATCTATTTTGTTTTTTTTTTTTCATAAAACCTACTCTATTTTGTTTATTAGTTCAATAGCTTTTTTTTTTTTTACTAATCTCCCCTATTATTTTCAGAATTTAAAATTTGGTATTTAATTGGGGATTTTTAATTTATTATTTTTCTAGCTTTTTAATTGCATTCCCAATTTACTTAATTTCTTTTTCTCTATTTTATTAAAGTAAGCATCTAGAGTTATAAAATTCCTCATAAGAATTGCTTTTGTTATATCCCATAAATTTTGGTATGTTGTCTCATTATTATCATTTTCTTGAATGAAATTATTGATCATATCCATGATTTGTTGTTTCACCCACTCATTCTTTAGGATTAGATTATTTAGTTTCCAATTAATTTTTGGTCTATTTTTCTCTAGCCTTTTATTATATGTAATTTTATTGCATCACAATCTGAAAAAGATGTATTTATTATTTTTGCCTTTCTACATTTGATTTGGAGACATGGTCAATTTTTGTGTAAATTCCATGTATCACAAGGAAAAAAAGTATATTCTTTTCTGTACCTATTGAATTTTCTCCAAAGGTCTATCATATCTAACTTTTCTAAAATTCTATTTACCTCCTTCATTTCTTTCTTGTTTATTTTGTGGTTTGATATATCTAGTTCTATTAGAGCAAGGTAAAGATCTCCCCACTAGTTTAGTTTTGCTGTCTATTTCTTCTTGCAGCATTTGGATGCTACACCTGTTGGTGGGTATATGTTTAGTATTGATATTACTTCATTATCTATAGAACCCTTTCATAAAATATGGTTTCCTTCTTTCTCTCTTTTAATTTGGCCTATTTTTGCTTTTGCTTGATCTGAGATCAGCATCTCTATCCCTGCTTTTTATACTTCAGCCAGACATAACAGATTCTGCTCCAACCTTTTACCTTTATTCTGTATGTATCATTCTGCTTCAAATGTGTTTCTTATAAACAACATAATATAGGATTTTGGCTTTTAATCCAATCTGCTACCCATTTTCGTTTTATGGGAGAGTTCATCCCATTTACATTCACAGTTAAAATTACTAATTCTGTATTTCCCACCATCTTATTTTCCTCAAATTGTGCTTTTATTTTTCCTTTCTTGTTTTCCTCCTTGTAACTATTTTGCTTTTGACCACCACCTCCCTTGATCTGCCCTCCCCTTTTACAATCCCTCCTCCCTTTCTTATCCTCTCCCCCTTGTACTTCTGTTTTTCTTTCTATTAGCCTCCCCCTTTCCTTTCCCCTTTCTCCTCCTACTTCCCTATAGAGTGAGACAAGTTTCTCTATCAAACTAAATATGTCTGATATTCTCCCTTTGAGCCAAATTTGATGAGATTAAGGTTTACACAATTCTCGTCTCCTTCTTTTATCTCCTTCAATAATAATAGGTATTTTTTGCCTCTTCATGTAATGTAATTTACTCCATTTTACCTCCCCTTTCCTTTTTTTCAGTACAAGCCCTTTTCCACCCCTGGTTTATTTTTAATGCCATCATAATAAAGTCCAATTATATCAATACCCTGTAAATATATCCCTAACAAAGATATAGTTCTCAAGAGTTAAACATATCATCTTCCCATATAGAGATGTAAGCATTTTAACCTTTAAAAAAACCAAAGTTTTATTTTTACAGTCAAAAGGTTCTGATAAAGGCCTCATTTCCAAAATATATAGGAAATTGACTCTAATTTATAAGAAATCAAGCCATTCTCCAATTGATAAATGGTCAAAGGATATAAACAGACAATTCTCAGACAAAGAAATTGAAACTATTTCTAGCCATGTGAAAAGGTGCTCCAAATCATTATTAATCAGAGAAATGAAAATTAATACAACTCTGAGATACCACTACACACCTGTCAAATTGCTAGAATGACAGGGAAAGATAATGCAGAATGTTGGAGGGGATGTGGGAAAACTGGGACACTAATACATTATTGTCTCTAGCCATTCTAGAGAACAATTTGGAACTATGCTCAAAAAGTAATCAAACTGTGAATACCCTTTGATCCAGCAGTGTTACTACTGGGCTTATATCCCAAAGAGATTTTAAAGAAGCGAAAGGGACCTGTATGTGCAAGAATGTTTGTGGCAGCCTTCTTTGTAATGGCCAGAAACTGGAAACTGAGTGGATGCCCATCAATTGGAGAATGACTGAATAAAGTGTAGTATATGAATATTATGGAATATTATTGTTCTGTAAGAAATGACCAGCAGGATGATTTCAGAAAGGCCTGGAGTGACTAACATGAACTGATGCTGAGTGAAATGAGAAGGACCAGGAGATCATTATATACAGTACTATATACAACAGTACTATATGATGATCAATTCTGATGGATGTGGCCCTCTTCAACAATGAGATGAACCAAATCAGTTCCAATAGAGCAGTAATGAATTGAACCAGCTACACCCAGTGAAAGAACTCTGGGAGATGACTATGAACCACTACATAGAATTCCCAATCCCTCCATTTTTGTCCACCTACATTTTTGAGTTCCTTCACAGGCTAATTGTACACTATTTCAAAGTCCGATTCTTTTTGTACAGCAAAATAACTGTATGTATACATACACATATGTTATATTTAACTTATACTTTAACATATTTAACATGTATTGGTCAACCTGCCATCTGGGGGAGGGGGGAGGGGAAGGAGGGGAAAAGTTGAAACAAAAGGTTTTGCAACTGTCAGTGCTGAAAAATTACCCATGCATATATCTTGTAAATAAAAAGCTATAAATAAAAAAAAATAATAAAAAACAAAAGTTTTGTTTTCTTCCCTTTTTACTTTTTTATGCTTCTCTTGAGTTCTGTATTTGAAGATCAAATTTTCTGTTCAGTTCTGATCTTTTCATCAAAAATGAATGAAAATCCCTTATTTCATTGAATTTATACCTTTTCTCCTGAAAATTAATGCTTAATTTTACTAGATAGTTGATTCTTGGCTGCAGTCCAAGCTCCTTTGCCTTCTAGAATATCATATTCCAGGTCTTTTGATCCTTTAAAGTGGAAGCTTCTAGGTCCTGGCTAATACCAATTGTGGTCCCTCAATATGTGAATTGTTTCTTTCTGGATAATTGCAGTATTTTCACTTTGATCTGATAATTGTGGAATTTAGTGACAATATTCTTTGGAGTTTTCATTTTGGGGTCTCTTTCAGAGGGTGATTGGTGGATTCTTTCAAAAGCTATTTTACCTTCCAGTTCTAGGAGATCAGGGCAGTTTTCCTTAGTAATTTCTTAAAAGATGTTATCGAGGTTCTTTTTTTCATCATGGTTTTCAGGTAGTCCAACAATTCTTAGATTTTCTGTTCTGAATCTGTTTTCCAGATCAGTTTTTTTCCCCATGAGGTAGGTATTTTACATTTTCTTCTTTTTTTTCTTTCCTTTCTTTCTTTCTTTTTTCCTTTTTTCCTTCCTTCCTTTTGTTCTTTCTTTCATTCATTTTGTTTGACTGAAATTTAATGTCTCATTGAGTCATTCACTTCCATTTGTTCAATTCTAATTTTTAATGAATTTTTTTTAGTTACCTTTTTTAACCTCATTTTGCATTTGGCCAATTGAATTTTTAAATGAGTTGCTTTTTTCATTGCATTCTTTTTCCATTTCACCAATTCTATTTTAAGGAGTTATTCTTAGTTTTCATTTCACCAATTCTATTTTTCAAGAAGTCATTTTCTTTTTCCATTTCATCAAATCTATTTTTATATAATTATTTTCTTCAGGCAATTTTCTGTATTTCCTTTTCCAAAGCTCTCATATCCTTTCTCCATTTTTTTCTAACTCTCTTTTAAAATCCTTCTTGAATTTTTCCAAGAGAATCTTTTGAGTTGGAAAGCAACTCATATCACCTTTTGAGGTTTCATCTGGAAACATGTTGTCTTTTGTGTCCTGTTCTTTCTTGTCTCCATAATAACTAATTATGGTCAGAGCTCTTTTTGCTTTCTTGCTCATTTTTAAAGATTGAGGTCTGCTCTTACAGCAAAGGAGAGATTGTCCCAAACTTCCTTTACAAGTGACAACAACTTTACACTACCCTGGAGTCAGTGCTGCTGGCTTCCTTCCTGTGCTATGTAGGTTTGGCCAAGTCTCACTTGTAATGCTAGGGTTCAGGGGTCCTCTATTTGCCTTCTGTAGTTGCATTGGAGATCTCAGCTAGTCTGCTGATCTACTAGTTTTTGAACTAGAACAGAGTAGCCAAAGCTGCTATATTTTGGCTAAGAAACTCCCAACATGTGGAGGCCTCTCCACCATATGTGGACAGTTTAATTTTTTAATGTAGAACAGTGCTTGGCATACACAGGTGATTAACAAATGTTTATTGCTGAGTGAGTGTGTAGTTAGTATTGCTCTTACTGCTGCCATACTTCCAAATGATTACTATTCAAAGAATGGGAGGGCAAGCTATGTTAAATACTATAGATGTTCAAGAGAGAAGGAATACTTTTACATGAGGGGTGATATTAAGAGACCTAACCCCAAAGTCAAAAGAACTCTTTTTGACACTTACTGTGTGACCTTTGGCAAGTGATCTTGCTTTTCTGATCTTAGTTGACTCATCTGTACAATGGGGTTAGTAATTTTTGGACCATAATAATGATACCTGCAAGACCTATATTATAAGGTCACTGAGAGGAACAAATGACACAAAGCATATATTTTATAAAGTACTATAGAATGTCAGTTATAATTTTATTTTATAATTAATAATAATAATATAGTCATGTAGTTCAGCCTATACCTAAGCAACTAGTCTCATCATATCCTGGCACATAGATGGAGAAGAAATGGAAGCAATGTCAGATTTTATGTTGTTGGGCTTATCATCTGCAGCCATGAAATTTAAAAATGCTTGCTCCTTAGAAGGAAAGCTATGGAGAATCTGGACAGCATACTAAAAACTAGAGATTTCACCTTGCTCACAAAAGGCCCATATAGTCAAAGCTTTGCTTTTTCCAGTAACACTGTATGACTGTGAGAGTTGGACTATAGAGAAAGCTCAGCATCATCGAAATGACATTTTCTAACTGTGATACTGAAGAAAACCCTTTGAAAGTCTCTTGGACAGCAAAGAGAGACAATTAGTCGATATTTTAGAGAAATTATTTTTTAATTAATCATGCTCTTCACTGAAAGATAAACACTGAAGCTGAAGTTTAAATATAATGATATAATATATAAATATAATAATATAAATAAATATAATGAGAAGACAGGGCTCATTGGAAAAAACCCTGATATTGAGAAAGAATGAAGGCAAAAGAAAAAAAAGGATGTCAGAGGATAAAATGAACAGATAGTGTCATGGAAACAACAAACACAAACTTGGATATTCTTTGAGAGACAGTGGAGAATAAAAGGACCTGACTGCTATGGTCAAGAAGAGTCAGTCACAACTAAATGACCGAACAACAAAATCACTATTGGCTTAAAGCAAAGGTATTTAATGATATGACGCCATCAAAATAATAGTAACAAAACATTCCCCTGTATAAATCTGGGCTAGACTCTCCCACAGAGCCATTTGTTATGAATGGAAAGAGCACATAGAAAATCATACTAGCAGATCATCTCACATGTAGAGAATGTGATGCTGGCACCCCACACCAGTTACTTCAGAGCCATGTTTCTTCCCTTCTTGTGCTATTCTCCCTGGGTCTAACTACTAGGTAATTTGTCAAGACATCCAGAGCTAGCTTTCTTTTGAACCATAGAGATTATAGTCTACAGACCTGTCTGCTGCCTTGAATCCTAGGGCCTTAGGCCTCTTGGGAATAGGCTATCTAATGGGTATAAATGAAATCCCCTTCCAAAAAGGAAAAGAAATGACATCTCTCTGCCGCCAATGATCATGGATGGGCAGCTAGGTGAGATGGTGGATAGAGTTGGGCCTGGAGTCAAGAGTTCATATTTGTCCTCACACACTTATTGTTCATGTTCTAGGTAAGATATTCTGTGTCCCAATAAGATCAGGGGTGAAACAAGGTTGCCCACTATCACCATTTCTATTCAATATTGTATTAGAAATGCTAACCCCGGCAATAAGAGAAGAAAAAGAGATTAAAGGAATTAAAGTTCCCTCTACTTTCAAATGAAAATAATAAATAATAGCACCTGTCTCATAGATCTCATAGCATTATTGTAAGGATTGAATGAAATAATTGAATAAATAATTAAATAAGTAAAATTGAAAACTGAATAAATTGAATGAAATAGCTATAAAGCATTTAGCATAATGCACATAATAGATGCTATATAAATGTTAGCTATTATTAATATGAAGATTTTTCTCAGAATCATCTTATGCCTTATCTGATTTCTTAAAGAGTGCATCTCATTTATTAAAGTGAGGAGGAAGAGAGCAAAAGGTATATGATAGGTCCTTGGCCAGCCCATTGTTTACCAATTCTCTAATTCCATAAATTGTGATCAGAGAATATCTCACATCATAAAGTGGTAACAAAGTATTAACTGTTCTTTTCATTTAATTTAATATACTTTTACTAGCATTGTATTTGGTATTTTGCTTTTTATTTTCTGTGATTTCATAGGAAGGGGAGGAAGGAAGAAATCAGTTGATTGAACATGCCCCACTATATTAAATTATGTTAAAATAATCTATTTTTACTTTCTTTTTTAAAAAAATACTAAATAATAGGTTAAGAATTGTAGGCTGAAAGAATCTTACAATATGTTGTTTACAAGAAACACATTTAAAGCAGAATGATACATACAGAGTAAAGGTAAAAGGCTAAAGCAGAATCTATTATGTTTCTGCTAAAGGGGTAAAGATCCTGATCTCAGATCAAGCAAAAATAAAAATAGATCTAATTAAAAGAGTTAAGGAATGAAATTATATTTTGCTAAAGGGTACTATAGATAATGAAATAATATCAATATTAAACATATGCACCAAGTGATCCAAATTCCTGGAGGACAAGTTAAGAGAGCTACAAGAAGAAATGGACAGCAAAACTATACTAGTGGAGCATCTCAACTTTGTTCTATTAGAACTAGATAAATCAAACCACCAAATAAATAAGAAGAAAGTTAAGGAGGTAAAAAGAATTTTAGAAAAGTTAAGTATGATAAACCATTGGAGAAAACTGAATGGAGACAGAAAGGAGTATACTTTTTTCTCAGCAATACAGGAAACTATACAAAAATTGACATATCTTAGGGCATAAAAAACTAAAAATCAAATGCAGAAAGGTAGAAAGAGTAAATGTATGGTTTTCAGATCATGATGCAATAAAAATTATATGTAATAAAAGATCAGGGAAAATAGACCAAAAATTAATTGGAAATGAAATAATCTAATCTTAAAGAATGAGTGAGTTAAATGACAAATCAAAGACACAATTGATGATTTCATCCAAAAGAATGACAATAATGAGACAACACACCAAAATTTATGGGATGCAGCCAAAGCAGTTTTTCAAATTCAAGGGTACTGATAAAGGTCTCATTTCTAAAATATGTAGAGAATTGATTCACACTTATAAGAATTAAAGCCATAATTCAATTGATAAATGGTCAAACATGAACAGACAATTTTCAGATGAAGAAAAGGCTCTAAATCTCTATTAATCAGAGAACTACAAATTAAGACAACTCTGAGGTACTACTTCACATCTCTCAGATTGGCTAAGATGACAGGAAAAGATAATGATGAATGTGGGAAAACTGGGACACTAATACATCATTAGCGGACTTATGAACTAATTCAACCATTTTAAAGAGGAATTTAGAACTATGTCCAAAGAGCATACCATTTGACCCAGAAGTGTTACTACTACTCTTATATCCCAAAGAGATCTTAAAGGAGGGAAAGGTACCTGTATGTGCAAGAACGTTTGTGGCAGCCTCTTTGTAGTGGCAAAAAACTGGAAACTGAGTGGATGCCCATCAATTGGAGAATGATTGAATAAATTATGGTATATGAATGTTATAGAATATTATTATTGTTCTATAAAAATGATCAGCAGGACCATTTCATCAAGGCCTAGAGAGACTTACATGAACTGATGCTAAGTGAAATGAGCAGAACCAAGATATCATTGTACACGACAACATCAATATTATACGACGATCAATTCTGAGGAATGTAACTCTTTACAAAAATGAGATGATTGTTACCAGTTCCAATGATCTTGTGTTTGAGAGAGCCTTCTGCACCCAGAGAGAAGAATGTGGGGATTGAGTGTGAATCACAGCATAGTATTTTCACCCTTTTTGTTGTTGTTTGCTTGCATTTGTTTTCTTTTTCATTTTTTTCCTTTTTGATCTGATTTTTCTTGTGCAGCATGATAATTGTGGAAATACATATAAAAGAATTGTACATATCAACATAGATTATTTGCTGACTAGAGGAGGGAGTAGAGGGAAAGGAATTATAAAAAAGTTATTTATACATTGTAAAGACAAACAACTTTGAAAGATTTATGAACTCTGATCAATGCAATGATCAGCCACAACTCTATAGGATTCTTGAAACATGCTGCCCACCTCCTGACAGAGAAGCAAAAGACTCAATGAAGATGGAGACATTTTGGAGGAAAGACTTGGACAATGCAGGTATTTGTTTTTTCTTGACTGTACATATTTGTACTCAGGTTTTTTTTTCCTTTCTTGATTGAGGTAAAGGGAGAGAAAATGAATTTTTGTTCATCAAAAAAAAATTTAATTACAAAAACATTTACCCTACATGCTCACATTCTATAGCATCATAACCAGGACAATGACAGGTGGCATCTTTTGAATTACAGACATAATGTTACGGTCCCTTCACCTCTGACTACAAATTCCCTTCAACCAATTACACTAGCAAACTTGAAGAATAAAGAAGGATCAGAAGATGTCAGACTCATGATGAAAAATGTCATGTATATCTAGAGATAGAACTATGGAGTCTGAATAGTTGGGATTTATTGTATGTGGAGAATGAGCAATGGAAATTTCTTTTCTAGAATAAATGTATATACAAAACTTTCTTTTATAAAATTTGCTGTCTTTTTATGCTAAATGGGGGTATTTTGAGATGAAAGAGACAGAAAAATGTCTTTGTGTAAAAGTAGATATTGAATGACAGAAGATGTAGGAGATGGCCACTTTTATAGATGAACAAGGATAGCAGTGTTTCTACCAGGCTTATATTCCAAAGAGATCTTAAAGGAAGGAAAGGCCCCCACGTGTGCAAAAATGTTTGTGATATCCCTTTTTGTAGTGGCAAGAAACTGGAAACTTAGTGGATGCCCATCAGTTGGAGAAAGGCTGAATAAATTATGGTATATGAATGTTATGGAATATTATTGTTCTGTAAGAAATGACCATCAGGATGAATACAGAGAGGTTTGGAGAGACTTACATCAACTGATGCTGAGTGAAGTGAATATAATCAAAAGAACATTGTACACGGCAACAAGATTATACGACCCAGAGGGGACTGGGAGAACCAAGTGTGGTCACAATATAACATTCTCGCTCTTTTTGTGTTCGCTTGCATTTTGCTTTCTTATTCATTTACTTTCTTTTTTGATTTGATTTTTCTTATGCAGCAAGAGAATTATATAAATATGTTTACACATAATGGATTTAACATATATTTTAACATGTATAACATATATTGGATTGCTTGCCATCGCGGGGAGGGGGGAAGGAGGGAAAATCTGAAACACAAGGTTATGCAAAGGTCGATGTTGAAAAATTATTCATGCATATGTTTTGAAAATAAAAAAACTTTTTAAAATTGGTTTTTGTTTTTTCTTTCTCATAGTTTTTCCCTTTTGTTCTTATTCTTCTTTCCCAACATGACTGATGTGGACGTATGATTAACATGATTGTACATGTAAAACCCATATCAGATTGCATGCTGTCTTGAGGAAGGGTGACAGAAGGGAGAAAAATTCGGAGCTCTAAATTTTACAAAATCAGTATTGAAAACTATCTTTACATGTAATTGGGGGAAAATACTATTAACTGGAAAAAAAAAGAAAGAAAGAAAAAGATGACAAAGATGTAACTGTCACTAATCTCAAGAGACAAAGTTATCATCACATAATCTTTTGGTGTTCTCTGTACCAAAGGTCTGAAACAAGATTTCCCAAAGAAACAGCCTAAGGGGGAAAACTCATATTGTCATAGACAAGGAAAGTCACTCAGGTAACCTAATTCCCCAAGCCTTACCTGCCCCCTCCCCCAATGAGGTCTTATGTGAATTTTCATTCTTCCTGTTGACAGTCTACTAGATAGTAGATGGCATGAGCCAGCATTAGGATCAGTATAAGGAGTACCAGCCCTGGTTTACCTACTTCCTATAGGCAGCCTCAGGGTGGAAAAAAAGATGGCTGCCTTTTTATAATTATTGGCAACAGCTAATGCCTCCCTGCCCCCACAACTCAGTTGCCTTGTTGTATTAATGCATAAAAAAAAGCATTTCCATCTTCTGGATCTTTGCCTCATGTATTTTTTTAAAATAATGTTTTATTACTGTTTCTTTTTTAAATACTGTTGTTGCTTTATAATGACTTTCTCCACCCCCTACCCCAAAAGAATCCTCCATTGTAACAAAGTATAGCTAAGCAAAACAAATCAACACATTCCTTCCCTCATTTCCCAATCACTCACCCACTGGCCCCTCCAGCATGGCTGCCCATCACCAGGTTATTGGGCCTGATTCAGTATGGCAGCCTTCCCAATCCTCCCGGAGCTGCCAGAGGGCTTGGCCTCTAACCACCTCCTCCCCCAGGAACATATGTTAATGAGATCCCGGCTGCCATCCTGCATTAGGTGACTTCTGAAGGAATAAAACAGGGCCGGAGCTGGCCTTCCAGGCTCTGCAGGGAGGGGTCGGCCTCTCGGGGCAAATCTCTAGCCCACAACCCTCAGTGGTCTCACCTGGAAAATGGAGCTCATGATAATCTCACTGCCTTACAGGTGGTGGTTGGGAAAATTGCTTGATGTTAATCATTTCCCTGAGCTTCTTAGAACACCTTGAAGAGTCCCTACTTCCTCTAAAAGCACACATTTTTTAATCTGACAGTTTCAGCATCCTGTACAGGAACACAAATAAATGAGGGGAATATCTGTTGTTGAGAGTTATCTGCTCTAGAGCCCTGGGCCCAGCTTAGCTGACAGTCACCTGAAGGCAAACATTCCAGGAACAGGATTCTGGCCAGCTGCCTCGAGGATTGGATCTGCACTGACAGGAGAGATGGCCAGGCAGCCAAGCCAAACTCCCCTCTCCTAGTCCCTGGGCCCCGAGGGTGACCCTGCCCATTGCTGCAGGAGGAAACGCCTGATGAGTTCCAGAAGGAGATCACACAGCCGGCCCAGAGGCAGGCTCCGGGACTGATGGAAGCTCAGAGACCAGCTTGTAGTCGGAGGATTCGGGCTCAGATCTTGAGTCAGCTACCGGCCTACTGGGTGATCTTGAGTGATTGGCCCTCGTCCTTGGAACTCAGTTTCCCCATGGGTTCATTGAGGTTGAAGTGGATTATCTCTAAATTCCTCCCCAGGAAGGCATCTGTTGGAGTTCTACATCTCCTGATAGCAGAGCAACCAGAAATTGTTGTCTTGACATTTTTTAAAATTCCACTTAAAAAGGGTGAGAAGGGGGCAGTGGATAGAGCTCCAGCCCTGAATTCAGGAGGACCGTGTTCAAATCTGACCTCAAACACTTAACACTTCCTAGCTGTGTGACCTGGGCAAGTCACTTAACCCCAGCCTCAGCACACACACAAAAAGATTAGAAGATTGTTTTGACTATTCTAGACTTAATTATAAGTAAGGAAAATGGGCCATCAAAGTAGAAATGATGACAATAATTGAAGGATGGGACTGCTTCTTCTAAGAGGCCCAATTTAACCTATGCCTTAGCTTTGGGAAGGGTGGCTCTTGAAGAACTCAGGATAAGGATGATTGGAAACCCAGGTTCTAAAATGTCACTGAGAAGGTAGGTGTTATGGTAGATAGAACACCTGGCCAGGAGATAGGAAGACTTAATACCTATGTGATCCTAGGCAAGTCATTTAACCCTGTTTGCCTCTGTGTCCCCATCTGTAAAAATAATTGGAGAAGGGAAATGGCAAACTGCTCTAGTATTTTTTTTTCATTTTTTATTGAAGTTTTTTTATTTTCAAAATATATGCAAGGATAATTTTTCAGCACTGACCCTTGAAAAACATTGTTCCCATTTCTCCCCCTCCCCCATCCTCTCCCCTAGATGGCATGTAATCCAATATATGTTAAACATGGTAAAATATATGTTAAATACAATATAGGCATACATATTTATACAACTGTCTTGTTGCACAAGAAAAATCAGATCAAAAAGAAAAAAAAACAGAAAAAATAAAATTCAAGCAAACCACAATAAAAAGATTACTCTAGTGTCTTTAAAAAAAAACAAACCCAATCAGGTCAAAGAGAATCAGATGTAATTGAACAACAATACACATACATACACACACACATACACACACATACACACACACAAATTCACATTCCCAGTCAAGCCTGAGTCTAAAAGAAAAGGATTTGATATCTAAAGAGACCAGTTGGGATGCATGGGGAATTCACCGACCAATTTAGTTTTAGAAAACTGAAACAAGCACAGGTGATTAAGCAGATTTAGAGCAAGAAGAAAGCTCAGGCCCCAGCTAGTCCAACCTCTCATTTCACTGAGACCCAGAAAGATAAAAATGACAAGAGTTCCATAGATAACAAGGAATGGATCTGAGGTTTCCTCCCAGCTCTCTTGACTTCAAATGCAATGGTATTTTCCCACTAAGCCACGAAGAACAGCACTTTGCTTGTCTTGGTGACACCTTATTCTGTCACCTCCTCCTAATCCCTGTGGGAGACAGTAAGATCTTGTCTCGTCCATCCCAGGAAAGCTTGTGGACACTTCCATCCAGGGCAGCCTAATCACAGAGGCAAGGTCCGTGGTTATAGGGGAAAGTTCTCCATCAGTCATAGGCAAGGAAATGCCAGAAATCAGCCAAGGAAACACTTCCCAGCTACACAGGTGAAAGACATGCTAGTTTCTAGAAAAGCACCGGAAGAGAAGGTGTTTGGTTGAAGGCATGTCTACAACATTAGCAACTTGTCACAAGCCCTTTGGATTTCAGGGAAGCCACAAAACCTTGAGACGTTATTTTGATGATCCCAGTGATCTCTGAAAAATCATAAAGAATGGGGAAAATCTGAAGGACTGAAGACTGGCAAATGTGGGACTGATTTTCAAAAAAGAAAAGAATATAAATTCCTAAAAATACAGTGATCTTGAGTTTGACTCCTGAGAACATTCCAGAATAGTTTGTGAGCACTTAAAATGTGATCATCAATGGTAAATATTATTGTTCTGTAAGAAATGACCAGCAGGATGATTTCAGAAAGGTCTGGAGAGACTTACATGAACTGATGCTGAGTGAAGCAGGTAGAACCTAGAGAACATTGTACACAGCAACAGCAAGATTATGGAATGATCAATTCTGGTGAATGTGAATCTTTTTAACAATGAGATGACTCAAGCCAACTCCAGTACACTTGTGATGGAGAGAGCCATCTGCATCCAGAAAGAGGACTATGGGGACTGAATATGGATCACAACATAGGATTTTCATCTTTTCTGTTGTTATTTGTGCGCTTTTCTTTCTTTCTCATTTTTTTTCCTTTTTGATCTGATTTTCCTTGTGCAGAAAAATATAGAAATATATTTAGAAGAATTGCACATGTTTAACATATATTGGATTCTTTGCTATCTAGGGAAGGAGAGTGGGGGGAAAAGAGAGAAAAATTTGGAATTCAGGATTTTTCAGGGGTGAATATTGAAAGTTATCTTTGCATATATTTTGAATAAAAAGCTACTACTAAAAAAAGAAAAGAAAAGAAAAAGAAAAAAAGAAAGAAAAATGTGGTGATCAGCATGAACCAAAATGGGTTCTCTAAAAACAAATCATGCCCAACTAACCATCCTTCCTTCTTTGACAAAGTGGCCAGCCTAAGGGATAAAGAAATACAGTATGCATATTATGACTCAATTTTACCAAGATCCTTAACAAAGGCTCAGCAATATCTCTGGACTTGAGAGCAGCCAAGATAGTTCTTTCAATCTTAGCTTCAAAAATTTAAATAAGAAAGCATTTCAATTGCACTGTTTCAGGAATATATTTGAAAAACCAGACCTGAGAGTAGAGATTAAGGATCAATGTTTGTCTGGAGGAAAATTTCTAATGAGAATTCTCCAGGCATCTGTTCTTGGCCCAATTCTATTCAGCATTAATCTCTGACTTGGATGAAGACATAGATGACATGATGATCAATTTTATAGGTATCTCACAGTTCGAAGGACTAAGAAACCCATTGGGAAACAGAATCTGAATCTAAAAAATATCTTGTTACGTTAAATTAAAAATTTTTAATCTGTGGTACTTGGACTCCAAAGTTGGGTTTCAAATGATCAGTGATAGTATCAGAGTCTCATCTAACAATGAGAAAAAAAAATTATATCTTAATTTTCATTAGTTTTGAGGGGTTTGTCTTCTGTATTTTGTTTCATGCATTTAAAAATATCACCAAATTGTCGATTTGGGCTATCACCCCAAAATATTGGTTAAGAACCCCAAATAAATAAGAGGCGAAATCTAATCTAATAAGATTAAGTTTAAAAGATATAAAGTCCTATGTTTTGATTTTTTTTCATTACCTGTATCAATGTAGGAAGGTGAAGAATGGCTTGACACAAGTTAAAATGAAAAAGATCTAGAGATTTCAGTGGACTGAGAACTCCACATGAGTAAAAACTGCAAAACAATAGCCATCATAAGACCAAATAAATAAATTTGATCTTGGGTTGCTACTTCCAAGTATTAAAGTACTATCACATGGAAGAAGGATTGGTCCCAGAGGGCAGAAGTGGGTTCAATGTGGGAGCTTGAGGCAGATTCCAAGTCAATATAAGGAGAAATTGATATTAGGGCCATTCCATAGTAGAAAGGCTTGTTCTGGGATGCAGTGTCTGATGCCAAATTTGAACGCACAAAAATGAGTCTTTCTGCCTCCGGTGCCGACACTCTATTCACTTCTCCACCTAACTGCCCAGCCCATAGTAAGGGCTACATAAATAGAAATTGTTGTTGCTGTTGTACTATAATTACTTTCCTTCCTCTTACCCTATACACTAACACCCCTGATGTGATATTCTCAGCAGCATGGGCTCAGGGTACCAATCAACTCCATCCAGTCTTCTCTCTGAAATCTTAGTCTTGCTTTTCCTTCACATATGTAGTGGATTATGTTGGCACGAACTTTTTTCTTTTTTAAACAGCAAAAAAACATCACAACTTTGCCAAATCAATTAATTGTTGACATGAAAGCTTCCTGATTTGCTGATTAAGGTGTTTCCCCTCCTCTTAGTGGGAGGGGGCTGGGAAACAGTTTGGCTGGATTTTATTGAACCTGGACAGGAGAATTTGAGATTTGACAGGGAGAACATGCAATGTTTATGGACTCAGATTCCAAGATCCTACACAGTCACCAGATGTTGGGGGAGGAGAGGGCAGGAAGAGAAGCTCAGAGCTCGCTGACTTAAGTGTTGGATGAGACTTCCTGGATTTAAGTTTTATCATTCTTCTTTTGAGAACCTTTGACCACCTTTATCCAGAGAGGAACGACTTGTCTATTTGGGTTAATATCTTGTATACCAAATGCTTAGGAGATGTAGTCAATACAAAAACACTTTACCTAATTGATAATTTTCCTTTTTTATTCTAACTTTAATGGATTTTGTTCACACAATTTTCAATTTCATGTATTCAGAATTATCTATGTTATATTTTTGTGATCATTTCCACTCCTTGGTTAAGAATTCTCCCTCTGGCTAAAGTTATGAAAGATGCTTCTATCCATCTTCCTCCAATTTTGTTGGATGTTAAAATTGTATTTAAATGAAACATTCATTTAGAACTTACTGCAGTCTGTAATGCAAACCACTCATTATATCAACACTGAGACCCTCTACCAAGTCAAAAGAAAGGGGGAAATTCACCTTGATTGAAACAAATGCTTAAAATAATTTGAAATGTACCAATTTTCAGTATGAAAATAGGCTTAATTTTTTTCTTATTTTGCTCCTAAATTTTTCAAACTTCTTTTAATCCCAAGGGAATTTCATATATCCAATGCTTTAGGACCAGAATTTGTGCTATCAATAGATTTTAAGCCCAAAAATGTTTTGTGGTCAAATTGGTTTGAGAAGAAATATAAAACCTGTTTGGAATTCAAGGTCCTTCCTAATCTGAACCCCTCCTACTTTTTCAGTCTTCTTATAGCTAAC
The DNA here is from genome assembly GCF_048593235.1 of Sminthopsis crassicaudata. Classification (NCBI taxonomy): domain Eukaryota; kingdom Metazoa; phylum Chordata; class Mammalia; order Dasyuromorphia; family Dasyuridae; genus Sminthopsis; species Sminthopsis crassicaudata. Next base: position 665,314,745 of record NC_133617.1, read on the forward strand.
CCCACCTCCCATCCCCATTACTTACTTTTGAATCCAGGAACACTGGCTTCCTTGCTGTTCCCTACATGAGACATTCCATTTCTTCACTCCAGGCATTTTCAGTGATTACCATCCATATCTGAAATACTCTGCTTCCTAACTTCTTTCAAGTTCTAGCTAAAAGCTCATCTTCTCAGAGAAGTTCTTCCTTATTCCCTCTATTGATACTTCCAATTCATGCATTCTCTTTCTTGTTGGTACCCAGTTGTCTGCATGTTGTCCCTCTCCATATTCCGTAAGTTCCTTGAGAGAAGGACCGTCTTGGACCTTTCTTTGTATCCCTAGAGTACAGTATCTGGCACATAGTAGACAATAAATGTTAATTGACTGACATTGTTGTCTACTATTATTATTTCAATCATATTATGAGAGGGAATTGAAGAAACTCATATAGGCAATCTTTCCAGTGTCCAATAGTTGTTATGTGACTCAGAAAAAAAATTAAATATATTATTACCACAGTCATTTTCTTATCTTCTCTATCTCACACCACTACTGAATAAAGACCATCAAATTAAGATAATTCAAAATTATTTGTATTATGTTTTTGTGAGTAATTGGTTAAGAATTCTCACTCTAGACAAAATTATCCATCAATGTTCCATGCAGCTTGGTCGAGGTAAATGGATAAGAGTGCTGGGCTTTGAGTAGAAAGATCTGAGTTCAAAGTGGTACTCAGACACCCCCCAGAGGTGTGACCCCAGTCACACATCCTCTTTGCCTCTATTTGCCTCACATTTCTCATCTATAAAATGAGAATAATAGCACCTGCCTCTTTGGGGCTGTTGTGAAGATCAAATGAGATAGTAATTGCAAGAACTATACAAATGTTAGCTATTACTACAAAAACAGGTTGTGCAGGACTTTAAAAGATTAAATGGAAGAGAATCTATTTATCCTAATAGCCATAGAAAACCACTGAAGTTTATTGAATAGGCAGTTGACATGATCAGCTCATTACTTAGAAATTCACTTGGGCAGCTGTGTAGAGAATGGATTGGCACTGATCAATTAGAAAGCCATTGCCATAGTCTAAAAGAGATGATAAAGTCTTGAACTAAGATGATTTATATACTAAGCGTGAATTAAGGATCTATGTCTAAGGGGAGTAATAACAAGGGAAGGGCATTTTGGTTTGAAAAGTTACATAGATGATAAATGAAGGCAAAGAGGAATGGATTGACATAACCTTTTTAAAAGTGACAGTATTGATTTGATTATTTTACCAGAACTGGAAAGGGAGGTATGGGCTCAGGAGGAAAGCAGTTATCAGGAAGGTGGTCAGGGAAGGAATAACGTGAAACATGGGGGGAGCCATCCTAGTAAGACTGGACCATGTGAACCACCAAACAATCAGGACAATGAAAGATATGCTATGGTCATAAACTCAAGAGAATAGGGAAGTGGTAGTACCTTTCCATAAATAAAAATTTTGAAAGAGAGGAAGTTTTGGGGAAAAGATAAATCATCCTTTTTTGGACATGTTGAGTTTGATATATGTATAGAACATTCAATTTGAAGTGTCCAGTGGGTAGCTGGTTATATAGAACTTAAGGTCGGGGGGAACTTGGGCTGGATTTGTAGAACTGGGAAGTCAACAGGGTGCGTAAACCTATATGAGTTGTTGAATCCTCTAAGACTGAAGATATAGAGGGAAAAGAAGGGGATCTAAGACAGAGCCTTGGGAAATACCCTCTGAGAGTGGACTTGATACGGACTGTGGACCAGCAAGGAAGATACAGGGATGACCAGAAAGGTAGGAAGAGAACCTAGAGCAATGTTATAAAAACCAAGAGAGGAGAGAATATCTAGGATGGAGATTGGCCAACAGTGTTAGATGCTGGGGAGATGCTGAGAAGCATGAGGAGTAAGAAAAGACCATCAGATTTAGCATCCAACTTGGGAGAGAATACCTTCAGCTGAGTGATGAAGGTGGAAAACTACAGAGGTGGGAGAGGTGAGTGGGAGGAGAGATTGTGGAGTCAATGAACAAAGATAGCCTTTCTAAGGAATTTAGCCTAGAAAGGGAGGGGAGATAAAAAGGTGATAGCTTGAGGGGCAGGTAGGGTCAAATCAAGGGTTTTTGTATCTGAAGGAATATGGGCTAGTTGGAAGATTACAAGGAGTAGCCTAAAATATAGGAAGAGGTCAAATATTGAGGGGAGCAGATTGAGCAGACAATCTCCTAAAGAATATGGAAGGATATGGGAGGTGTAGAGAGGGTGAAAATTCAGACAGTGTTCAACCCCCATCAATAGCTAAATGCCATTTGGATGCCAAACTCAGCAGGATCTAAGAAGCTCTTCACAGATACAACAAAATGACCCTTATGGGACATACATGCAGAATCTTCTATTTGTGTTCCAAAAATTCTACAAAAATGGAATGGGGGTAGCATGACTGGAACACTATGCCATTCAAGAGATAAGGAAGGTAGACAGCTGCCAAGGGCAATATATGGAGGCACAGTGAGATGTATTTTGATATATGACTCTTTATTATAATTCAGCACACATTTATTAAACACCTGCCATGTTTTTAACTAGCTGGATACTGAACAAGATACAAAGATTAGATACTATTAGTGTTGTTTATAATCTAATAGAAAGCCAAGGTGTCAACAAAGAGAGCCGTGATACACATTCTAGCATGAGAAAAACAAAGTACAACATGAAATCCAAAAAGGAAAATCATTATTATTATGATAACTAGCTATGACAGTGAATAGAACATAAGACTGGAGGCAGAAAGACCAGAATTTGAATCTTGCCTCATACTATCCCTAACTGAATGGATAGTAACTGTGTTTTGGTAGGTTAAGCTACTGGGGCAAATAATAATCTCTCTGTGCCTCAATTTCCTTATCTGCAAAATGGAATAATAATAGCACCTAGCTCCCAGAGTTGTTGTGAGGATTAAAAAAGTCAATATATGTAAAGCCCTTTGTAAGTATTATAGCATTTTATAAATGATAGCTATATTAATAACTATTATTCATATTATCATTATTATAAATGGAAATATGGCAAAGGCTTCCTTCCAGGAAGAGGTAGCTTTTGTCTGGCTTTAAAGGGTGTACAGACACTCAGAATGCAAAGGGGAAAGGAAGACATTCCAGAAGAAGGAAAAGCATGAGCATTTTATAAATGCAAATATTTTTAATTCCAGAAAGTCCTGCTTTCCAAGACCTGTAGGGATTTATTTTGCAGTAAGTTGTGTCTCGTGTATTGACATGAAGGCTCAAAGCCTCAGTGGGTACAGTAACACATAAGGGTTGTAATTTTCAAATGTAAAGGCAGTAATTTTCAAGATGTTGCCTGGGGCACACAAATGCCTTGTCCTGGTTCTGCTGGACCACAGGTCATGTGGAAAAGGAAAAGGCCTGGGGGTTTTAGTGGCCTGCAAGTGCAGTATGAATCAACAATGTGTATGACAATTAAAAAGGAAAAAGGTTAAAGGGGTCTTTGTCTACATTGAAAGGGGTAACAGCATCCAGAATGAGAAGGTGATGGTGCCCAAATCCTCTTCCCTGGTTAGACCCCAAATCTTACATCCCATGTAGGGACCACATGGACAAGCTGGAAAAGATCCAGAGCAGAGTGGCCAAGATGGTCAAGAGACTACAAACTGTTAAATGAGGATCACTTGAAGGAACTGGAGCCATTTAGCTCAGCAGGGAAGGGAGGGAGAGGGGGGAGAGGGAATGACCAGAATCTTCATCTTAAAGGATGTAGGGCTAGAAGAGACTATCTCTTTCTCCCATCTTGTTTTGCAAATGAGGATACAACTCAAAAAGAATAAAACACTTGCCCTGGAACACCCAGGCAGTGAGCAAAAGAGCTGAGCTGTTTCTAACCAGTATAGTTTCCAGTATATGGGCTACTTATTAGCTACCTGAGGTCTGACCATCCTGAAGAATCACTCAATTTCTTGGCCCCAGAGAACAGAATCAGGAAGGAGACAGACATTGATTCTATGTGAGAGAGAACTCTGGATCTGATGATGAGAGCCATCCCTCGATGGTCCCAGACATCTGGTACCTTTATTACAGAAAGATTCAGGATAGAGCTTGAACTAACACTAGAGCACTTGTTGGAGGATGATAGACTAGAAGACTCTTGAGGTACCTTTCCATCTCAGATATTCTATTATTCTAACCCTCTACACTGGAAATCTTTGTCATCATCTATCCATTCAGTCAACAGTCACTTAATGAGACCCTAATATAGGCAGATCCCTGCCCACAGCAGTAAGGGAATTAGAGAGATCAATGAGACATCAGCCCTGCCCTTCAGAACTCAAAGATCTTATCATCTCTGTTAGATCTAGCAGGGATCTGTATCCCACAGTCAAGAACTCTTAAGCCCTGGGCTTATGTGCATCAGGATCCTAATGAGCTCCAATCTTTGGCTTTGGACATCAGACTTCACTCTGGGAAATCTCCAAATATAGCTTGAATATAACATGTCTTGCTCTGCATAAATATATATATAAAAGGTCCTCAGCTCCTGAGGCAATCCTAAGCACATTTAGAACAGCATTTGTTTTCCCACATGCAAAAATGCAAAGGATTCACAGAAGCTTCTAAACAATGCACATGATTAGCCTTTCTCTTCAAGGAGCCCTGTCTTTCCCCACCTGCCCTCCAATGTGCCATGCTGTGGTTTGGTCTCCCATTGGAAGAGAAGCAAACTTGAGGTTGCCAAAGAGATACCTTTCCCCACAAACACACTTTATGATGAGTCCTACTGTTATCTGAAGTAGTCCTCCAGCCTAATGGAACTTCCACTAAGAGCTAGACAAACCATGTTGGGCATGCTAGGGTCGACGCTCTTCCCATTGGATCTGCATTGTCTGAATAGCTCAGAGCAATAGCAGAGGGCAAACTACAAGCCTTCTTTCCCTGCCATAGCATCATGACTCAGTCTCATTCTGTTGCACCAGATGTGGAGACAAATGCTCAGTTCCCTTTATTGTAAGAGGCTGTTCTGCCAAAAACACACCCTTCTCTTTCTGGAAGCCAGGTCCTTGAATACAGAATCCATGGACCTCTTCCTAGGGCTGTGTGGATAATAGTACCCTCAACTTGCATGTGCTGTTTGCCCAAGTAATCATTAAAGGCTCCTAGCATGAAGTAAGGCTGTGTATAGTTCCTCCTGCCCCTGGAACTCAACTCCCTTTCACCTTAACCCCTCAGCTCTCTGCTCTCTGTTCATCTCTCTCAGCAAAAGGCGAATGACTCTGAAACGCAGCCCCTTTGTACAGACTCAGCTTAGAAGGGTCACAGGTTAAAGCTAGATCAGGGGTCTAGCTCTTCATCTTAATTTGAACCCTAACTCTCATGCTCCAAAACCAGGGCACATTCTACTCACTATAGAGTCTCCCCTATGGTCCAAGACAATCAACTAATTCCCAATAGATAGATGAGCTTTAAGCTCAGGCCTTCATCTTACATGAAATGTCCCTGAACATTCCCCCAATAATTGTTCCCCCCATTGCATCCCCTCAAGGTTGTCAATAGTCAAGTTTCTGGAGAAACTAAATACTAGTCAGAGGTAAATCCCACCTTAAGTATATTAACCTTTCCTAGAAACAAATAACTATAATCCATAGTCAAGTAGAAAGTAGAAAGGAAATATGCTGGGAATTCAGAGAAGAAAATACCTCTTTCTAACTTGGGCAATTAATTAAGCTCCTAGAATTTCCAAGTTGCAAGTGGCCTGAGAAATGGGTTCATTGAAGTCCATCACTTGATGGAGGTTCAGAAAAGGGAAGGAGATGTGGTCAGGACTACAGAGGCAGACATGATTGAAACTGCTGTCCATGATTCCCTCCCACTTCTATTTGTAAAATGGAAGGGTTGGACTAGAGTATTTTGAAGGGTCCTTCTGTGTCTGTAATCAAGGAAGACAGCTCAGGGCTCACACTAGTGAGTTACCATCACAAGCCATGTTATCTCCAACAAGGCTTAAGGTGGAGGAGAATGAACAGGAATAATCTTTCAGCTCTCTCTCCAGTTAACTTTATAATCCTACTTCTGAACAGATCTCTACTCCTGACCTGTTTTCTCATTCACTCAATTTCCTCCATGATCTATTTCCCTTCCCCTATCTGCTTGGTCCTGCCCTCCTCCCAAAAGGCAGCTTCTTTTCTGCTGTCCCCCCACCTGGACTGTTTTCCCTAATCCCTTTACCATTTTGCTCCCCTCTCCCCAATGCTTGAGTTTTTCTCTCTGTTCCTCTTTCTTCTTCTCTTTCCCTGTCTCCTCCCTTCTCCTCATTCTGTTTCTGTTTTGTTTTTTTTTTCCTCTTCTCCCCTGTGTTCTAACCTTCCACTCTGGCTGACAGGGGAGAGGATGGATTCACAAGGAAATGCAAAGGAACAAAGGGACCTTCTGATTTTTTTCCCACCTTAATTCCCACCGTGAAGCACTGGATTCCAAGTACCTGATGCATGGAGCACATCAAAACTTTCACCTTCTGTTCCAATTCAGCCACATTGCCCTGGGAACTTTCTGCCCTGAGTTGTTCAACCCTTGAGAGCATAAGCAATGACCGGGCCTCTGACTTCCGTAGGCCCATGGAAGGTGAGATGATGAGCATGTGAGGGGTCAAATAAATTAGGGTCTAGAGTCATGGACTGTCAGAGATGGAAAGAACTTTTAAAGAAGGAATATTGAATGAAACAAAGAACACAACTGGAAAAGTCCTTAGAAAACAAAACTGTAGGAACTGGATGGACTTTTAGCACATACATTGTTGGAAGGGACCTTAGAGTATAGACCTGAGTATAGAGAATGCTAGGGCTGAAAGGCCTAGAACATGAAACAGGAGATATCAGAGCTGGCAGGGGCCTCATAGACCAGCTAGTCCAGCCCCCTCATTTTATTTGAAAACATCTGGATGTTGGAAGTCTCGGGAAAAAATCCAGATGAAAGGACTGAATTTTTTCACTCTTTAAACTAGAGGTTCAGCTGCCCCCTCCTCCTTTCTATCTATCCAAATCTTAACCATTCTGAAAACCCCACCTTCTCCAGAAAGCCTTATATGACTAACAACAACCCATTTAAAACATACCTCTTCCTCTTTCTCTCCATCTCCCCCTCTCTCACTCCTCCCCCCCTCTCTCTGTCTCTGTCACTGTATGTGTGTCTCTCTCTATCTTTCTCTGTATCTATTTCTCTTCCCTCCATGTTTGTCTGTCTCTCTACTATCTTTGTCTCTCTCCCCCCTCCTCTCTCTGTCACTCTGTGTCTGTCTGTCTCTGTCTTTCTCCTTCTGTGTGTGGATGTCCCTTTCTGTCTGTCTGTCTCTACCTCTCTCTGTCTCTTCTGTTGCTCTATATCTTTTCTCTCTGTTTTTCCTGTATATTTTGCCCCTCTTCTCTCTGTCTTTCTGTCTTTCTGTCCTCTGAATTGGTCTGTCTCTCTATCTCTGTCCCTCCCTCTCTCCTTCTCTCCCAGCTTCCCTCCTTCCCTCCATCATAGTCTGTCTCTCTAGCTCTCTTCCTTCTCTTTCTCTGTCTCTCTCTTCCCTCTTTCTGTTTCTGTCTCAATATAGCTCTATTTTTCTCTTCTCTTTCTGCTCCTTACATAGCATTTGGTCTAATTCCAACCTGTCCTGTTCGGTGTTCCAGCTCTTCCCAGTATGAGTTCAGTCTTCCCTAACTTATTGTGCATTCCCAAAAGGCAGGACCTATGCCTGATCCTTCTGTTTCTCAGAAGACACAGTAGGACACAGGGGAAGTACTGCTAGTATAGACTGGCTTATTAGTGGTTTGTGAGTGGAGAACAGAGAACTGATAAGTTTTCCCCAACTCTATAGTTCCCACAGGTCAGTGAGAGAAGCAGGGAAGAGAAGTGTCTTGGAGGTTTAAAAGATCTCTTCTACCAGTGGGAAAACAAAGGGAGTGAATTCAAGTGCCTTCCTTTACACCGAGTGTGCACAGCTTATAAATGTTATAGATAAAAGAATATTAGAGATTGGAGGAACCTTAGAACTTATGAAATCTGATCCTCTCTAGAGAAAGAAACTGAGGCACAAAGAGAAGAAGTCCTAGTGTGAGGTTATGCAAAGAAAGCAAAGATTTGAACCCAGGTGTTCCAACTTCAAAGCAAGGACTTAAGGGAGGAGAGCCCTGTAATCAATGTTTGGCAAGATTTGTGGGACTCAAACTCCTGCTTCTCATTTTTGAGGCTCAGGAAGAGGCTTCTCCTTTTGTGATTACAAACTGAGAGGGAGATCCGGGAAGCCTCCATCCCTGCTTCCCCAAGTCAGCCCTTTGCTGTGACCTAGGGAGTGATCTTAATCCCCGGAACTGATGGCAGTCTGTATCTGCCTGTCTCTGTCTTTGTCTTTCTGTCTATCTCTGTCTCTCTGTGTCTTTGTGTCTTTCTTTCTCTGTCTCTTTCTGCCTGTCTCTCTCTCTCTCTCTCTTCCCCCCTCTTTCTGTCTTTTTCTGTCTTTGTCTCCCTCTTTCTCTCTGTCTGTCTGTCTCTGTCTGTCTCTCTCTCTCTTCCCCGCCTCTTTCTATCTCTGTCTCCATCTATTTCTTTGTCTCTCTGTCTCTCTCTGTCTCTCTTTTTCTCTCTGTCTCCTCTCTGTCTCTTTCATCTGTCCTTCTGTCTCTCTCTTCCTGCTATCTTCCTGTGCCTCTCTTTCTCCATCTCTCTCTTTGTCTTTCCCTTTGTCTCTGTGGCTCTTTTTCTCTCCTTTCCTCCTTTGCTCCCTCCCTCCCTCCCTCTCGATAAGGAATGTGTCTTGCACATGTGCTTAGCTGAAATCAGCACTTCCAGCTTCCCTCTGCCCCCCTCTCTCTTTTCTTGGCCTTGGATGAAGGCAAACCAAGCAACAACAGGGTGTCATGTGAGGCCATTACCAAGCCGGCCTTGCTCTGCCCAGAGCGCTCGGGCTCAGGCCGTCCTCCTTGGAGAGGGAAAGATCCCTGAGAAATATATACAAGTGCAAAGGCCCATCTGTGGGGTCAGCCCTGCTGGGCTGTTTACAACAGGGAGAAGGGGATAAGGAGCACTCAAAGAAACAGAGATAAAGGGATGGAACTGAGAGAGGGAGAGACAGAGACAGACAGAGACAGAGACCGACAGACAGAGACAGATACATAGAGAAAGAGGCAGAGACAGACACAGAGAGAGAAAAACAGAGAGACAGAGAAAGACAGAGAGACACATAGAGAGAGACAGAGACAGACACAGAGACAGAGACAAAGAAATGGAGAGAGAGAGACATGGAGAGATGGAGAGACAGACAGACAGACACTGAGACAGAGACAGAGAAGTAGAGAGACAAAGAGAGAAGAGACACAAAGGGAGGAGAGATGGAGAGAGACAGACAGACAGAGACCATAGATTTAAAACTGGAAGAAATCTCAAAGGCCATTAGCCCAACTCTCACTTCACAGTTGAAGAAACTGAGACTCAGAGTTCCAAAGCCACAGAGGCAATAAACACCAGAGATAGGATTTGAACCCAGGAGGGGAGAGAGAGAGAGACAGAGAGAGAGAGAGAGAGAGAGAGAGAGAGAGAGAGAGAGAGAGAGAGAGAGAGAGAGAGAGAGAGACAGAGACAGAGAGAGAGACAGAGAGAGAAAGAGAGAGACAGAGAGAGAGAGAGAGAGAGAGAGAGAGAGAGAGAGAGAGAGAGAGAGAGAGAGAGAGACAGAGAGACAGAGAGAGACAGAGAGAGACAGAGAGAGAGAAATACATGGGGGCAGAACAGACAGATCAAGCCCTTGAGGCCATTCTGTTTGTGTACTCTTTGTATTTTTAATTGAAAACCAATTCTATCCAGCGAGCCGGTACTGGACTTATTGGGAAAGCTGTGTATCAGAACGGCCTCTTTTCATTTCCGAATTCCCCACTTCAAAGGGCTGGGCGGCGGGGAGCGGGTGTGAGCCTCCAATGATAATCAGGCGTTCCTCGGCCAGCGTCTAATGGGAACTTGGGCTTCGGGACAAAAATGTGCCTCGTGGTTTTCAGTTTTTAGCTTGGTTTTTTTTTTTTTTTTCTTTCTCTCATCTCTCCGGGATTAGAGAAGACAGCAATGGGGCTCAGGCATCTGCCCTGGAGCAATCCATAAGTCCAGGGTGTCAGAAAAAAATGGGAGGCAAGAGGCTGGTATGAGAACAAGAACTCGAGTCCCTCCTTTCTCCACCCCCACCCTCTCCTCCTCACCAACAGACCTTTTCCTTGTTGTCAGACTTTGGAAACAGCACGGACTTCTCCAGTCCTTGAGGCCTTTGGCAAAGTGAGGAGGGGGATGTTGTTCACGAAGGCCCCAGAAAAATTTGATCTTAGACAAGGCCAGTCGGATTCACACGGAGAAAAATGTAATTTTCTGGCAGAACCATAACTAACCATTTTTGTGAGAGTGAATGTCATGAAATGTGTCCTTGAATCAACTTTTAAAGACAAATTAAACTGGGGGTATGGGCAAGACCCCAGACTCCTGTGGGTGGAGTTTTATGGGAGAAACATGCTTAGGGAAAAGCCTCCGCTAATTAGGTGCTAAGCTCAGTTATTTCTAGGTTAGGAGGGCTTCAAGAGCCTTTGGCCCCCTCTCCATTCTAGCACCTGGACCAGAGCTTCAATCAGTCCACTCTGGTTATCTGTTTGCTGGCTCCGCCCTGACCCCCTGAGGGCTAATCTTCACTTCTGGCCATAGAAGAGAAATCTTTTTAAAGGGATTTGGACTAGTCCAGGAGACAGGAACGTGTCATTGTGGGAGAGATCTGCAGGGGGCGTATGGAAGGATTCCATGATACATTGACCTAAATCACAAGAAAAGGTTTGGGCTGAAAGAGATTTATCCAAGCAGACTGCAGGCCCAAGGGAAAGGAGGAGTTCTCCAGAACCTGTGGGAGAGGCCTTCAGAGAAAGAACCCCCCCAGACCCAGGATGGAAAGGACTTTCTTCCCCCAGTGATTTGGAGCATCCGAAAGTAAACATTGTAGACCCAACAATGAGAACAATAGTTCAGTTTTCTGGAATACTTTACGCTTACAAAGCAGTGGAGTTGGTAAAAAGAACCCTTTCTCATCATTTTTAGTATGAGTATTTACCCTCAGAAATCAGTAAAGATTCCAAACCAGGCTTGTTTGATTATTTTAGTGCTTGTTTAGACTTAAGAGAGTGTTGGAGAAAATGACAATAATGCAGATTAAATTTGAAAGTCTGTCTTGCATAAGTTTTTCTTTCTCCTTTCTAAAGAGTCAAATGTTAAACATCTACCAGCACACCACTAACTAAACTACATTAAAAAAAAATTTCTGACACCAGCCCTGATGCTCAGAGAGAAGTCATTTTTCCTGAAGTTATATACTTAAATATATGTAAGAAAGAAAATTCTAAAACTAGCACCCACTATCCACCACTGCCTTAAAACAACTAAAAAGTATTGACCAAGAGTTTCCCCTGGACTTGATACTGCCCGGGAGTGGGGATGAAAGTGAGGGCAGGATAGAACAATGGAATCTCAGGGAAGTGATGGCCTTAGCAGTCTGCAGAAAGTACTCTGGTGTTGCAATCAGACCAGCTTGAATATAAATTCTGACACTTTACTAGCTTGGGGGACCCTAGGCAAGTTCCTCTTTGAGCCATAGTTTTCTTGTCTGGAAAATGGGAACAATGATCTTGCACTTCCTATCTCATGGTGTTGCATTTTGTTGTCGACCCGTAAGTTAGTTACCCAGTTTTTATTAAGCACTTATGAAAGACAAGAATATGGTCCCAGCTTGCAAGGATCTACTGTTCTCATGGGGAAAACAACATGTCTCCCAAAATAATAGGGGGCTATTAGAGTTTATTGAGGGGGGGTGACATGATAGGGCTACACTCTAGGAAAATCACTTTGTAGTATGTGAAGTACCAGTTGGAATGAAGAAAGACTAGAAGTAGGGGGACTATTTTAATACCAGATTTGAAATATAACAAAGGCCTGAGCTAAAGTGGTATTTGTTTAAAGAAAGAGAAGGGGACATATGCAAGCAATGAGAGAAACAAAAAGATTTAACATCTGTAAACCTTAAAGCAATATAGAAATAGAGTTATTAGGAGGATTGGAAAGAACCTTGGCAGGGGCTGGGGATGAAGTCCAACCTCTAATCCAAATCTGGCATTCTTTTTATAGTATCCTGACAGGAATCCAACTTTTGCTTACATTTCCAATGATGGGGAGCTCACTGGCTTCCAGAGCAAGCTTTGTGTTTTAATGACTCATTATTAGACCTGGAAGTAGAACCCAAACAATATGATCTCTGTCCTCAAGCAGCTTATAGAACAAGAAGATGAGACTAGACTGAACTAGACTAAACTTTCATCATCAAGATGATTAAGATAATCAAGATGTTAAGATGCACAGCAATAAGACTAGAGCTTTGGGATGTGTTAGGGACTCCAACTAAGGGTTAAGCTTGCTAAGAGTAAGAGCAGAGGCACCTGATGTGATAAGACAGCTCAGGTTTAATTGAGGAACAAGGCTGGGTATGGGTAACTCAGACATTTGTACCCCATGCTGATTAGAATTTGAGATTCTCACACATTGCAATAAAATAATTTGGGGACCATTTTAAACTGACAGGCAAAATGGGATTGTAGGAGGAACAGTGATCTTGGAGGTAGAGAAGACCTGAGTTCGAGGTCTACATTTGTGGACAGCTAGGTGGGGCAGTAAATAGAGCACCAGCCCTGAAGTCAGGCCATAAATACTTAATACTTTCTAGTTGTGGGACCCTGGGCAAGTCACTTAACCCCAATTGCCTCAGAAAAAAAAATCTACCTTTGAGACTTAGGAACTATGTAACTTTGGCTAAGTAAAATACTTAACTGACCCTGAGTTTTCTTATCTGTAAAACAATTCATATCTGGACTGTCTATTTGATGGGGGTGTACAATGTAGAAATAATCTATAAGCCTTAAAGCAGGAGGAAAATGTTGTTAATATTATTCTCTAACCTAAGCACAGGAAGGACAAGAAGTAGTCTGCTTTGGCCAAATCATCAAGTACAGGGATGGAAGATGGGAAATTGTTAGAGCTTGGAGGGACTTTAGGAAGATCCCCCAAAATAAGAAAGAAGAAATACCATCAGTTTACAGGAGAGCGGTCAACTGTGAAAAGTAGGGTTGGTCCAATATCATAGAGGGCCTTGAGGGCCAAGTTAAGTAGTCTGAACTTTCCTTAGTAGGTAACACGGACCCACTAAAAGTTTTTGAGCAAAAAAATACAATAGGGAAGAGTCATTTGGTAAGGAATAGTGTAAAAGATAGATTGAAGGAGAGAAAAAATAGAAGAAAAAACCTTTAAAAAATGGTGGTCAAAATAGTCCATACTGGTGATAAGGAGAGGTTGCCCGATATAAATTTCAGGCTCAGTGTTCTATTTCACTGAGTTCAAATTCAGCTGCAGACACTTACTAGTTGTATGATTCTGAGCAAGTCACTTTACCTGTTTAGGGTAGGTTTCCTCATTTGCAAGATGGAAGTAATAATAGCACCTACACCCAGGGCAAGTCACTTTACCTGTTTACCTCAGTTTCCCCATCTGTAAAATGGGAGTAATAATAGCATCTACACCAGGATTTTTTATTATGAGGCTCAAATGAGATAATACTTGTAGAGCACTTAGCACAGTGTTTGGTAGATAATGTTATGTAAATATTAGCTATTTTTATTTTACTAAATAGGAAACAGATTGAAAAAGATTAGAGAGGGAAAATCAAAATGATTCTGTAGAAACAGTGAGGAAGGGACGAATGGAAGATAGCCCAGCCCCTGCTCTGGTTTAGGCCCTCATAATTCCTCTCCTGGTCTACTTCTAGTCACTCTTAATTGTTCTCCCTACTCCTCTCCACCCTCCTCACAGCTGGAAAAAATAATCTACCTGATCCAGTTGTTCTGGAAAGCAATTTGGAGCTATGCTCAAAAAAGTTATAAGCTGTCATTTTTGTCTCAACAATACTATTACTAGGCTTAAATCCCAAAGAGATCAAAGAAAGGGGAAAAGAGCCGATATGTTCAATAATATTTCTAGCAGCTCCTTAGTGGTGGCAAACAATTGGATGGAAACTAAGGAGTATACATCAGTTGGAGAATGGCTAAACAGTGAGTGGGAAGAAATACTACTGAGTTATAAGAAATTATTTTAGATATGGTTTCAGAGAACCCACTGAAGAACTGCATGAACTGATAAACAGAACCAGGAGAATAATGTATTCAAGAGCAATGGAAAAAACCAAACAGCTTTCAAAGACTTAAGAACCCTGATTGATGCAGTGACCACCTGCCTTCTGACAGCAAGATGGCAAACTCAGGATGCAGAATGAGATGTACTTTTTGGACATGCCTAGTGAGGGAATTTGTTTTGTTTGATTATACATACTTGTTTAGAAGGGTTTACATTTCTTTTTATTTTCCCAAGGTGGGGTGGGAGAGACAAGATGGGAGGGAGAGAAAACAGATTTTTTTTTTGTTCACTGAAAAAATAAAAGAACATTTAGAAAAGAAAAATAATTTTCCTAAGCCACAGGTCTGACCATGTCACTCAGCTGCTCAAATAAATTGCCTCTAGGAAAAAATACAAAGTCCTCAACCAGGAATTTCAAGCTCTCCAAAAACTGGCTGCCCCCTACCTTTCCAGTCTTATTTCATATACTAAACACTAGAGTCAAAAAAACACATTGGCTCTTTCCTGAGTTCCACATTCCATCTCCTATCTATGTGCCTTCTTAAGGATTTCTCCAAACCTAGAATGCACTTACTTGTCTTCCTTTTCACCTTCTTGTCTACCTAGCTTTTTCCAGAGCCCAGCTCAGGTACCTTTTTGGGGAAAACCATTTCTGCCCTCTGCAATACCCAGATCATAAGTGCTCTTTGTTTCCTGAAATTATTTGGTGTTTATTTATTTAGCACTTTCCTTACCTCTAAAGCGGAGATAAGATTGCCAGCCTAAGAGAGTTTCAATGGGGAAAAGATGGGATAGTTAATGCGTAGTTGGATTGAACATGTGCAAAATCAAATTCATCCTCCCCACAAAAGCTACTGACTCTTCCCTCTCCCTGTCCTGAATCTCTGATCCATCTTTCTGATCTGTGCTTTTCCCCAGTCCTTTGCTTCAGTCCAGGTTTGGACCCTCATCGACCCTTACTTGGGAGTGGTAGGGAACATGGGGAGGGGATAGGTTTTCATATATCTGAAAGGCCATGATCAGAAGTGGAAGGTATGAGTTACATACAGAACAATACATTTCAGGCCAACATAAGGGAATTTCCTAAGAATCATGGCTTTCCCAGAGTCTCATGAACTACTTCAAAAGGTATCTGTTGGGTTTTCTGATACGGGACCTCTTAATTCAAAGCCAACTGACCACTTGTCTAGGGTGCCTCAGAGGGCATTCTGGGGGAAATACTGGTTGGACTGGATTTTCTGAAGTGTCACAGCTCAGAAAGTCTACAAGTTTGCTGCCAAAAAGTCTGGCTGTGGAACTGCCTATGAGTTAGCAGTTTTTAGAGGACAAATCTTTGGATCTCCAAACTATTCTCCACAGTATCAGGGGGGCCTTCTCTGATCCCCAAAGCATCTTGGGCTGCCCTATACTCTCCTCCCTTTGGGCAATCCTGTCTAAACTCTCCCATATGCTAATAGAAGATGATTTCATCTCCTTGGAATCCAGCAGAGTACAGTATTTACATAAATATTCCACAGAGGGCCCAAGAACCCTGATGAAAGGAATAGTTTTCTGCATTCCCTTCTCCATCCCACCCGCTCTCCCCCCATCCATTCACCCATCCTCCACACAGCCTCATCTCTCTTCTGGCTTTCAAGAATGGAGGAATAAGGCAGGGCTTGGAGGCAGGTTTGCAGCCAGAGTCATCAACTGTCAGATCTGGAAGAAATCAAAGAAGTATAGATTTAGAATTGCAAAGAACCTCATATGGCCAACCTCCGCATTTTTCAGATGGGAAAACTGAGGCACAGAAAGATTAAAGTGATTTCCCTAATGACACAAAAAAAGTAAATATTCAAGCCAGGATTCTAGGAGGGCAAGGTAGCAAAGTCCAAAATAATTTCCATTGTCCCACTCTGCCTCCTTAAACCCAAATGAAAAGAATTTAAGAAATCAAAAAGTTTAACCCCCACATATTCCAGGTTAGACCCAGAGAGGGAGAAGGAGCACTAGACAGCAAAAGAGCAGTAAGATCATTAGATGTGGATTCAAAGGAACCAAATCCAAATCCTGGACATTCTTCTCAGTATCTTCCTCTTTCTAAATCTCAGTTTCTTTGGTCCAATGAGAGGACTGTTCTAGATTATTTCTGAGATCCCTCTTCCCTCTAAATGCTGTGATCTTTGAACTATAGTCATATGGACAGTAAAATTCGACTTCAGATTCCAGGAAACATGAAATCTTCCTGAAAACTTGGGAAGAACCCTAGATCTGGGGGTCTAGATGGCCTGGCTTCTCTCCCCTACTTTACCTGCCACCAGGCATTAGGCAATTCACAGATTTGAATTTTTGAAAAATTGATACTCGTCTCTCAGCCTCCATCTCTTAACCTGAAAATGAGGACAAACAGCCATTCTTTGGAAGAGCTTTAGGAGAAAATGCTACAAAGCTCATTTCAAAGTTGGTGTAATTTATTTTTGTGGAACCCAAACCTAAAACCCTCAGCTCTTTTTTGCCCCTTTCAAGTCCACAGTCTACCTGCCCTCTGTCCCCGACCCTCAATAAAGCTTACCTTAGTAGCCTATTCACAATGACAAGGCAGTGACTGATGATAGTTTCAAGTCTGGCCCCATCCTCAAAAGGAATGGCATTTTAATAGGCATCAAAGACTAAGCTAAAGGAATAAATATTTCTTGAATGAAAGGATGAATGAGTGAATGGAATGCTACTAGAGAAAGTTCTGACATCAGCTGGCAGGTTGAAAAAATATTATGGCATGCCAGGACCTTTGTTGGAAGGTACCTTAAGGGTCATCCATTCCAACCACCTTGTTTTTACAGATGAGGAAACTGAGGCCTAGAGGGGAGGAAGAAAGAGGAAGGCAGGAAGGAAGGGAGGGAAGGAGGGAGAAAGAAAGAAAGAAAGAAAGAAAGAAAGAAAGAAAGAAAGAAAGAAAGAAAGAAAGAAAGAAAGAAAGAAAGAAAGAAAGAAAGAAAGAAAGAAAGAAAGAAAGAAAGAAAGAAAGAAAGAAAGAAAGAAAGAAAGAAAGAAAGAAAGAAAGAAAGAAAGAAAGAAGGAAAGAAGGAAAGAAGGAAAGAAGGAAAGAAAGAGAGAGAGAAGAAAGAAAGAAAGAAAGAAAGAAAGAAAGAAAGAAACAGAGGAAGAAAGAAAGAAAGAGAGAGAAGAAAGAAAGAAAGAAAGAAAGAGAGAAGAAGAAGAAAGAAAGAAAGAAAGAGAGAAGAAGAAAGAAAGAAAGAAAGAAAGAAAGAAAGAAAGAAAGAAAGAAAGAAAGAGAGAAAGGAAGGAAGAAAGAAAGAAAAAGAAAGAAGGAAGGGAAGGAGAAATAAAGGGGGGAGAGAGGGAAGAAGAAAAAAGAGAGAGAAAGGGATGGAGAAAGGAAAGAGGGAAGGAGGGAAGAAGAGAGGAATAAGAAAGTAAAAGATAAGATCATAAAATCAAATATCATAGAATGTGGGCTTGGAAGGGATCTTAGAGATCACTTAATTGATCCATCTCATTTTAAAGAAAAATAAAGCGAGAGCCAGAGAAGCCGTTATATCCCATAGATAGACTAGTTGAGATTCCAATCCAGGCTTTCTGATTCTGCACTCAATGCTTTCTATTTGGGGGAGACAGGAAGAATCTTCACGGAGGACCTGAAGTCATTGCCATGTAGATAGCTACTTGTGAAGCAAACACTGAAGACAAAGAAGTCTTGACACTCCATTTCTAACATTACCTACAGAAAAACAAAATGGCAGCACTTGGAAGTGGCTCAGAATATGGAAAATCCAAGTGGAAGAGATCCTAGAACTCATTTATTCAATGACCCCATTTTACAGAAATGGAAACCGAGTGACAGCTAGAATTAGAATGGCCTTTGACTGAATATCTAGCATAATAATCCACTACTAACCCATTCTGTGAACTTGAGCAAATCCCTCTCCATTTCTACACTTTCATTTCTCTTTTCTTTCCTCTGAGGCAGTTGAATGGTATAGTAGATGGAGTGTTGGGTCAGGAGTTAAGATGATCTGAGTTCAAACCCAGCCCCATGTGTAATGCTGGACAAAAGTCATTTAACCTTCATCTGCCTCAGTTTTCTCAACTGTACAATAGGACTAATTATAGCACCTACCTCTTGGGGCTGTTGTGAGAATTAATTAAAGTGTTACTTGTAGAGAAAGGCTTAACACAGTGTCCACCAGGTAGAAGGTGTTTAATAAATACTGATTTCTTTCCTTCAGTCCTGACTTATGCTACTTACTCGTACCTGACACCACTTTTCTGAGGCTCCTTTCCCTCATCTGTTAAAGCAGAGTTACTAATCTTTGTTCCACTTACTCTAGGGTTATGTGGTCCTATCTCTGGAGCTGGGACGGTCCTCAGAAAGCATCTAGTTCAATGATCCATTTTACAAATGAAGAAACAGAAGCTAAAGCACTTACATGTCTTGTCCAAAGTCATCCATGTTGTAATGAGATTTTGGACCCAGTTTATGTGACTGCAAAGTCAATGTTCTTTCCAGGTCTCTGTGAGGAAAGTATTGGATAAATCTTAGAGTATTACAAAAATGTGAGTAGTTATTCTTAGTATGTCTGGGGAACAATACTCATTCCCTATTGTCCAGCATTTTACTAATGAAGTGACCTAACTCAGCTGTATGTGAGCAGGTCTGTCTCTCCGACTCATTAAAGCCAGACAAGTAGATCGCATTGTGAGGCAGGGACTGTCTTTTGCCTCTTTTCATATTCCCTTATATTTAGCAGTCACTTAACTCTGCCTCAGTGTCCTTATCTGTAAAATGAGCTGGAAAAGAAAATGGCAAATCACCTCAGTATTCTTGCCAAGAAAACCCCAAATGGAGTTGCCAAGACACAACTGAACAAGAAAGAACAACCAAAGAGTAATACTACAATCTTTGCTTGGGGAATAGAAAATGGTTCATCTAAGAGTCATTCCAGTTGTATCCCTCAACATGTGCAGAATAAAGCTTTAGAATCCGGGTGATAAATTGTAAGGATTTAGAGAACATCCCTCCCTACTTTCCTGCCTCCATCTCAGGGAAGTAGAATAGAGTTGGCCAAAAAGAACAGAGGCTCAAGAATCTCCCTGGCCATAGACTGACCCTTGATCCTGGTCACCTTAGTCATGGTCTAAGCTCCAATCCCAGCCATAGACTGACCCCTGACCCTGGTCATTGTCTAAACCCTAATCTTTTCATAGTCTGAGTTCCAATCCCAGCCACAGACTGACCCCTAACCTTGGTCACCTTAGTCATAGTCTGAGTTCCAATCCCAGCTACAGACTAACCCCTGACCCTGGTCACTGTCTAAACCCTAATCTTAGTCATGATCTGAGTTCTAATCCTAGCCACAGACTGACCCCTGACCATGGTCATCTTAGTCATGGTCTTAGCACCAATCCAAGCCACAGACTGACCCCTGATCCCAGCCTTAAAGAGTGGGACACAGGGAGAGTCAAGAAGATAGATAGAAGAGACGCCCTGAAAGAGAATGGGAGTGACCCTTAGGGAGAGGTCACAATGGCAAAAACAGCTGTTCCCAGAATTTAACATCAGAACGTTGCCATTTCTAGGTTGCAAAATAAATTAATGAGAAATGGCCACATCTATTGGCCTCCACTTTGGTCTTTAAACTTACAACTGCTATCTCAGCAAATGGGTCTGCCATGATTCATCTCCTTCCCGTTCTTCACCGCTGTCATTCCCACTGATTAGTGTGGTAGCCGGCGCTCTGGTTCTCCAGACAATATTTCTTATGTGCTGACACGCTGAGCCCCAGCTCTGGGGAGCTTTGGAGGAGGGGAGTCAGGGGGATGAGCGGGGGGCTGGTATACATCAGACAGGATGAGCTTTTAGTGAAAGCCCACAGCCCACAGGGCCTAGGATTGAGAGGCAAGAATGGGGGGGAAGAGGGAGTCGGGAGACCCATGTTTTATAGCTTCAGATCTCCCAGCTAGCAGGGTGATTTTAAACAAATCAATTCAGCTCTCTGAAGGGCTTTGGGCTAGATGAGCCTTTCCAGCTCCACAGTTTGTTGGCCCAGGGAAAAGAACACTGGGTCTGGAGCCAGAGGACCTCGATGTTCAGTAATACTGCTCTTGAACCATCCATGTCACCAAGGGCAAGACATGTGGGTCTCAGTTTCCTCCTCTGTAAAACGAGAGCTCTGAAATCTCATCCTCTTCTAGAATTCTAATGCTATGACAGGTGTCTCCATTGATATTGAATAGTTATGACCCTATAGCCGTCCCCCGTGCTTGGAAGGCTCTTCTTCCTCATCCCTGCCTTGTGGAATCTCTGCTTTCCTTCAAGACTCTGCTCCAGCACATCTTCTTTAAGGGGAAGCCTTTCCTCATCTCCCCCAGAGACAGCGCCTCTCTCCTCCCCTCCCCTCACAACTACCTCGTTTTAATTTCATGGATAAATATGCTTGTGTACACATGCATTCCCCATCTTTGGATGGTGAACTCCTTGAGGGTAGTTTTGTTTTTGACTATCCCCAGGGCTTAGCACAGGATCTGGCACATGTCATTGTTGTTGTTATTTTGTCATGTCCAACTCTTCATGACCCTATTTGGGTTTTCTTGGCAGGGACACTGGAGTGGTTTGCCATTTCCTTCTCTAGCTCTGAGGCAAACAAGGTAAAGTGACTTGCCCAGGGTCAACTCGTAAGTGTCTGAGGCCATATTTGTATTCAGGTCTTCCTACCTGGAAGTCCAGGGCTTTATCATGTGGCTCAAACCAGTCGGAAGCCCGTGATGATGATCCATCAAAACATCTTCTGATAAAAATGTGGGTGGGGACCTCTCCTAAGTCCCTGTCCCTTCTGTCCCCCACTCTTTAAGGCTCATTACATGGCTGGTGTCAGGGCTGTCTGTTACTGGGATTGGAACTCAGACCAGACTGAGGTCAGGGTTTTACACTTGACCAGACTAAGGGCTGAGTCTGTTGCCAGTAAGATCCTTAATCCCCTGTTCTTCTGGCCAACTCTACTTCCCTGAGGTGGAAGCAATTCTCAAAAACTGTGGCTAAGGGAGTCCAAACTCTGACACAAAGGATGGCTCCTTGGGTAGAAGGAGCTGGACCAGGTAACTTCCGAGGTCCCTCCAAGTTACAAAAGCTCCAGGTGATGGACCACACTGTCCTTCTGAGGATTGTATAGAAGGGAGGACTAACCACCAGAGGAGGACAGTTGTTATCCCATCTTTCACATCCATGTGTATAGTGGTGGACTCACTTTGATGAAATCACAAAGGAAGAGAAGGAGGAGGATAAAAAAAGTCAAAGATAGGAGGAAAAGGAAAAGGAAGGGGACAATATCATCACTTCCTCAAGAAACTTTCATGGCTCCTTAGTCCCTTTGGGAACAAAACTAAAATCCTGTTGATTCTTCAAGGCCTTCCCAAGTGGAACCTTCCACTTATCTTCTCTTTTCCCCAATGGACTTCATGGATCAATTATGGCATAACGATAGACCACTTGGCAAGAATTCAGGAAGATCTCAGCTCAAATCCAGCCTCTGACATTTATTCTCTGTGTGGCCCGCTTTTGTCTGCCTCAGTTTGGAGAGTGAGGCTGATGAGTTTTTGTAATTCTGACTCACTTCAATTCACATGCAAGTCAAGATATCCACTCAGGATGTCATTAATACTCTGTAAAAAAGACTAACAACAACTTCATCTAAAACGAGGATAATAATAATAATAATACCTACCTTCCAGGGCTAGTGGGAGAATCTAATGAGTTAATAATTGTAAAGAACTTAGCACAGTATCTGGTACATAATAAGAGTTTCATAAATATTAATTGTAATTATTATAGATAGTAGGGACTAGGATTATTTCTCTTTCTAATTCCAGGCTATCTGAAGAGAGGCAAACTGGTGTAGCAGATAAAATACTGAACTTGGAGTCAGAAAGACTTGAGTTCTGACATATAATAGTGCCCCAGATAACACTACAAGTTGCATGAGTGATTGATCTGTATTGGTGGAGGGAGTTTCCATACTGAAAGGTTCCTATTCTGCAGAAACCACAGGTCTGAATCAAGAAAAACCAAAGTAATAAACCCAAGGCCATTTAATAGGGGAGAAATAGCTCTGACCTTTGGTAAATTCTCAGTCTAATGAGATTCAGACTCTCACCTCAGAGATCCCAGGACCTATGTGGGCCAGAGATGAGCAATGGTTCTCTGTCTGGATTCTCATGATGGCTGAGGCCCACAAAACTGGAGGGAAGCAATGTTCTCTACCTGCCTGAACCAAAAAGTTGTTTTTTAGGCCAGGGAACTATTGGCTATTAAGTCAGTATTGTGACTTAAACTATTTCTTTCCTTTCTCCCATTGGGTTGGGAGTTTCCTCATTTTCTTCATCTGTTAAAGTGGTGATAATAATCATCTTGCTACCTATTTTAGGATGAAAGATCAATCCATAAACACATATTAAGGGCCTACTATGTGCCAGACACTGTCCTAAGTCTGGAGGGACCCCAGAAGCCACCTCATCCAGTCCCTTCACTTTGCAGGTGAGGGAACCTCAAGATGGAGAACACAAGAATGAGAAGCTGGCTCTCCATGCCCTTTGTCACGTGGCACCCACCCAGGTACTGGTTCTGGGAATGCTTGCAGCTAGATTTCATTCCTTCTTGCCACATAGTTCTCTTATTTCGTCGAATGCTGTTCTCTTTGAACTTGCATGCTTTCTGACTTGGTTTGGTACAGGGAAACAGCAGCCGGAGGCCTGCAGGCTGTAAGCTTGAATAGATGCTGACCTAGAGGGACTTGGATCTTCCTTTCAGGGATCCTAATGGCGGGAGAAGGAGCACAAGAGCCTGGGCTATATTTAAAGTGTGTTCATCATATATTAGATTACTTGCCATCTAGGGGAGGGGATGGGGGGAAGGGGAGAAATTGGAACACAAGGTTTTGCAAGGGTTAATGTTTGAAAAATTATCCATGCATAGGTTTTGAAAATAAAAAGCTTAATAAAAAGTAAATAAATAAAGCATGTTCATGAGCACAGAGAGGGGAACTGGAGGTAGATCAGAGGGAGCAGGTGAAAGGGAGGAAGGCTGCCTAGAAGAAGTGAATCCAAAGACTCATTCTATCTGAATGACCTATCTGAAAATATAAGGGGAAAGGGGGGAATACCACCAGAGGCTGAAGACCAGGGATCCAAAGTCAGAGTTTACAGGAGACATCTGGCAACGCAGGAGATCAGGAAAAGTTGTGTAATGGGAGGGGCGAGCCATTAGACTGTGAAATTGTATCCTAGGGGTTGGGGGGTAGGAGAGAGAAGAGTTGAGTGGCCGACGGCCTGGACTGCAGGGAGCAATTTGTCAACGGTGTTGAGGTCTGCTGGTTCCCTTGGACCCATTCCATCCTGGCCATCTATCATCCTAAAAACCAATCCAGCATCGGGTTGTAAAGTCACACCTGCTGTTACCCTGACCTCCACCCCTTGGCTCCCTCCCCCTGTCCCTCTGCAGGAGCCTGGGACAGGCTACATGGCCTGGCTGCCTTCTCGTTTCTCCACCCAGGCTCACGGGGTTTCATTGGCTGGGGTGCATAGGCCTGGAGTTTTCTGGGCCTCTGCAGCCTGCTCTAATCCCCGGGGAGAGAAGAAGGGAGAGTTCATGCAGAAATGCCTTCTGGTTGCCCCTGGTCCCCAGAAGAGTTGGAATCCGTGACTCACCGGCGCTGTCAGCAACCCCACCGAGAAAAGGGCCCGGGAGCTGGTGGCCAAAGTTTGCTTTTTGGATTCTGTTGGAAACTTTTCAGCTGTGACCTTGAACAAAAGATTATGTCCTCTCTTGAAGTCTCAGTTTCCACACTTGTATCATAATTAAGGTGTTGCACTACATGGTCCCTGAGCCTCTTACCAGTTCTGACACCCCCCCCAAAGGCACTTTGATATAACTCAAACTTGGCTTTGGATCTCTGCTTCAAAATCCACCAGCTGGGTAACCCTGGATAAGTCACTTGTACTTATTAATTTACATTTAGTTTTGGTTTCTTTATCTTGAAAATGGGTATATTATCTACCCTCCAAGATGGCTATGAAGAAAGTGCTCTGTAAACCTCCATGTGCTATTTAAGTGTAGGTTACTATTATCATAAGAACGGTATAGTGGAAAGAATTTTAAACTTAAAGGCAGGAAAAATCTGGGTTCAGATCTTACTTTTTTATATTCACTTTCATTATCACAATATGTAAGTCATTTAATTTTGCAGATATCCAGTTGTCTAACCCGTAAAAGAATAATAGTAGTATCTATTGTACCTACTTTGGCAGTTCTTGCAAGCTATAAAATAAAAAATAAAAATGCATGGAAAGTCCTTGGTTGTTGTTCAGTTATTTCAATCCTGCAACAACTCTTCATGACTCCATTGGGGGTTTTCTTGGCAATGATATTAGAATAATTTGCCATTTCTTCCTCCAACTCATTTTACAGATGAGCAAACTGAGGAAAACTGAGGATTAAGTGACTTGCCCACAAGGTCACACAGCTAGTTAAGTGTCTGAAGTCTCAGTCAAATTGAGACTGTTGAAGAACTCATCTTAAAAAGGTGATACTGAATTCAGGGCCATCTCCATTCATCCTGATCCATATCTGACCACTGGATCCACATGGCTCTGGAGGAGAAGGTGAGGCTGGTGATTTTATACAGCCTCAAATCCCTCAAATCCCATTCTCTTACATGCCATAGCATCGTCTTCCGGATGGCATGGTCCTCTTTTATTTTTTTATTTAATTGGAGCCTTTTCTTTTTCTTCTCCCCCCCCTAAGGCAATTAGGGTTAAGTGACTTGCTCAGGGTCACAAAGCCAGGAAGTATTAAGTGTTTGAGGTCAAATTTGAACTCAGGTCCTCCTGACTTCAGGGCTGGTGCTCTATCCACTGCATCAACTAGTTGCCCCTGGCTTTTTATTTTTAAAACATATGCAAGCATAATTTTTTACCATTGATCCATGAAAAAAAATGTGTTGCAATTTCCCTCCCCTTTCCCCCACTCCCTCCCCTAGATAGCAAGTAATCCAATATATGTTAAACATGTCATGGTTCTCTTTGAGAATGAATAACAATAAACCTTAGTATTTGTGACCAGGTTCAATGCTCTATCCACTGAGCCATCTAGCTGCCCTTGAAAACCTTAAACATTATTAAAGTGTCAATTTTAATTATTATCTTTACCATTACTATTATTATAAGTGTCTTTTCAGTTTTAATATTTTTTACTCTAATATCATTATCAATTCTGACTCTCTCTCTCTCTCTCTCTCTCCATACATACATACATATATATATATATATATATATTCAACCATCAGAAATAATTTGATTGAATCATTCTACAATGGTCCCACAATGGGTCAATAAAAGAGATTCTTTGGGGAGCATAGTGTGGGGGAGTGGGGAGTAGGAAATCCAAAAGAGCTAGAGACAGATTGGAGAATTTCATCAGAGCTCAAAATGGTCCTGGGTTGCAGAAGGGGAGGGGGGCGGGGTCTGTGTCTCCACATGGCCTTCTAAGTCACTAAGGAAAGGAATAGCTTACACATACCAAAACCCACACACTCTTAAGAGGTGTCAGTGGAAGAACTCTCAATAATAATCACCCCAACCCCCCAAGATGGCTTTGCTTGCCTGAATGAGATCCAAGCTTCTTGGGGAAAGGACATCCTTAGCATGTCAGTCTCTTAGAGAGAAGGAGATTATGCTTGAGACCCCAGGGCTAGAAGATCTTAGTTACTTAGACCCAAAGTACAAGGAGATCTCTGAGGGCATCTGGTTCAAACTCCCCATTTTACAGATGCAGAAACTGAGATCCAAGTGTCTTGACCTCAGGTATACAGATAGTAACTCTTAATGGGGGGGGGTTCTGCACTCAAGACCACTGACGTTAGGATCAATGAGTTGTCCACTGACCATGCTTCAGAGATAAAGAAGCAAAAATCCAGAATTTTGGAGCAAATAATATAGCCCCAGTGGAAAAGGAAAGGGTCACTTTTCTAGCAGAGCCCCAGTTCATTTCCTCTGGGAAAAGTACCATAAAAATGGAGGCTAATATGCATCCCTGGAGATCAAGGTGAGACTCACTGGAAAACAGAGGGATTACCTTGCCTCTCTAGCAACGAATTCCAAATCTTTTTCTCTTAAGAAGGCAGCTCAGATCAGAAGGTCACCCTATAATTCTGGAGGACTGATTGGTCCCCATAGGGAAGGGAGAATTCACCCAAAAAGGAAGAGAATTGGATTTTTTGTGGGCTATTGTGAGGTTTGTTTGTTTTTTGTTTTTTTGTTTTTTGTTGTTGTTTTATTTTTATCAGTGAAATCATATAAAGCCTATCCTGCAACTGATAATGTATTAAGTGCTTGCATGGAAACTGGGGACCTTTTACCCACATTTGAGGGGAAATAGACACCAGCTACATTCTGAGGTTCCCAAAAGGAGTTCTGGGTGGGGGCAAAATGAGCCAAAAGAATTCTGGAGAACTTCCAAGATTGAATCTGGTCCTTGTAACCTGCAGAGTTTGGAGCACTGGGTCCTGGATCACACATGACTCTAAAATTCCAAAATTCTCTTCACACCCCAGTTTTCTCATCTTTCAAATGAGAAATTAATCTTTGCCCTGCTTCTCTAGCATACAAGGTATTCAAAGACTTTGTACATTAAAACACCATATAAATGT
This sequence comes from Sminthopsis crassicaudata, assembly GCF_048593235.1. Lineage (NCBI taxonomy): Eukaryota > Metazoa > Chordata > Mammalia > Dasyuromorphia > Dasyuridae > Sminthopsis > Sminthopsis crassicaudata. Next base: position 665,341,673 of record NC_133617.1, read on the forward strand.
TAACAAATAAACAACACATATTGAGCACCTACTGTTTTTGAGGAATCCCTACCATGGGCAGGGGTGTGGGAAATACAGTGATTAATGAAAATCCCTGATTTCATGGAACTTGTCATTTGCTTGAACAAGTTTTTTATGCAGTTGTTTTTTCAGTCATGTCTGACTCTTGGTGACCCTATTTGGGGTTTTCTTGTCAAAGATACTTGATTAATTTACCATTTCCTTCTTCAGATCATCTTACAGTTGAGGAAACTGAGGCAAATCGGGTTTGGTGGCTCGTTCAAGGTTACACAGCTGTAAGTGTCTGAGGTCAGATTTGAATTCAAGAAAATGAATTTTTCTGACTGATTCCAGGTCTGGTGTTCTATCCATTGTATTAACTAGATAGCTAGCAGGGGCTAACTGCCCCTGAAGAACTTAGATGCATCCATTGAGTGTTTCCACTAGAATTTCTTTCTTAAGGGCTAGAAAATAAGAATGTGAAGAATAAGTAAAAAAAAAAAAAAAAAGTGCAATGACTTGGCTTAGAGAAATATATATATATATATATATGCCAAAGGTGGGAAGAACTTGATTGCCCAAAGCTAGCTGATAAATGTTTAGCTAGAAAGGAAAGGGGAGTAGGTTGAAGCCATTCCATCATGGTCTAAGCCAAGTCGGGTATATTATGTTCTAGCTACACCAGGAAGAATTTCATCTGGATCAAGGCAGGATTCCTGATAGAAGATGGATTAGAGTCAGGGAAGATGTACCAGGGTCAAAGAAAATTGGAGCTGGAACATTCTGAGACTATCAGAGCTGGAAGGGACCTGAGAATAGACAGCAGAGAATGTCAGAACTGGGAGAAACCATAGAATATTCCTAGAAACTTAGAACTTAGACGCACCCCAGAACAATGAAAACAGAAAATTTCAGAGCTGGGAGGATTTTTAGAACAAAGAATCTCAGAGCTAGGAAGGACCTTAGAATAAAGAACAGAGAATCTTAGAGCTAGGAAGGACCTTAGAACAGAGAACATAGGATGTCAGATCTGGGAAAGACGTTAGAGCAGAGAACAGAGAATGACAGAGCTGGAATGGACTTCAGAACAGAGCTAGCTGTGGGCTGTCCTGACCACTGAAACTGAAAACTTTAGGAAAGGATTCCCGTGAGCCTTTATCCCTTGAAGCCCCGCGGTGTTCACTCTCCACTAAACAGCTGGGGAGGAAAATGTGCTGTCCCATCCCAACCCAGCAGAAGAGCATCTTAGGTCTCCACAGGGGACAGGCAGTCCAGGACACCCTTTTCCCCTGGCTAAGATCTCAGAGGCACTTTACAGGGAACATGGTGGAGAGTTCTTTCACACACACACACACACACACACACACACATACACACACACACACACACACACACACACACACACACACACACACACACACCCCAGACTAATCCTCGCCTCAGGCACTAATCCCCCTCCTTTCTCCCTGGTTCTCCTTCGCTTTCTGTTTCTTATTTGCTCCAGGTTAGTCCTCAGCTAGGCGGAGGGAAGAAACGCGGTCCCTGCGCTGAGACAGCCCCGCGTCTGGTGGGGAGCCCCGGGAGCCGCCGCACACCCAGCACGCACTTCTAGAGCGAGAACATAGGTGAAGCAGTCTAAGCTGACACAGCTGCAGAGTTCTGCCTTGTCCAAAGTGCTGGGGAGGCCTGGGCAGGGACCCCAGCCAGGGGAGGGGGGCTGTGTGCAAGTGTGGGGAGCGGGGGGCGGGGGGGAGAGCTGGAGCGATAACTCGTGCTGACTCCAAAGAAGCAGCGAAAAAGCCTCTGGCCCGAGTCCAGGAAGGGCCGGAGCCCCGGTCCGAAAGCCTGGATCCCTGCGGTGGGTTCTAGTCTTCCCTGCTGCACAACGTGCTGGGAGACCTTCTCAAGGACTTAGTTCTGCCCCCAAACACCTTCCGCCGCCGCCACCCGTAACACGAGGACCCTCCTGGCTCTCGGGCCTGCCTCCCAGCAGGGTGGAGGGTGGGGGGAAGTGTTGGGGGGGGGGGGGGCTGAAGCTGGATGGAGTCTAGAGAACAGCTGGGGGAACAGGGCCTCTGCACATTCCAAGTTCTCACCGAAGCGTGACTCGCCGCTCTCAGAGACACAGTCCATTCCAGGACACCTTGGGGGGAGGGGGAGAGACGGGAAAGGGGAAGGAGGAAGGGGAGGAGGAAGGTTCTCCAGAAAGTCTTATTTCAGAATGTAAGATATGAAGTTGGAGTGGGAACCAAAGCATCTCAGTCTCTGCTCTGCCACAGACACGCTGTGTGCTCTTGGAGAAGTCCTTTTACGTTTCTGCATCTCAGATTTCCTTCCTATAAAATGAGGTGGCTTCTGCCGCATCATCCCTTCAAGATTTGACTGCCTCTCTTCTCTACTCTGTAGAGACCTGAATAATTTTTGATTTAGGGTGGAAAACTTTTCTGAATCTCAGTTTCCTCATCTGTAAAATGGGGAAAATAAAGTCTGTATATACCACACCAGACTGTGATCATCAAATAAAAGTTTGTTTAAAAGAAAGCTTCACAAGAAAGAAAGAAAGAAAGAAAGAAAGAAAGAAAGAAAGAAAGAAAGAAAGAAAGAAAGAAAGAAAGAAAGAAAGAAAGAAAGAAAGAAAGAAAGAAAGAAAGAAAGAAAGAAAGAAAGAAAGCTTCACAATTTTTAAAACATTATATAGGACGTATTTTATATGATAATAATAGCTAATATTTACATTATGATACTTCTTGAGGGTAAACTCACGTTCCTGTGTTACTGACTGGTGAGAATTCATCAAATATATCCAGCCTGGCCCCAACCTTCCCACACTCCTTTCTTTTTCTCCTCTTGCTCTGGGAACAATATATCAAGAACCCCCATTCCTTCAGAGGTCTGTGCCAGTTGCTATATGAATCTAGTCAGTGTCCCTCTGATCACCCTATAGGACTATATAAGCTCCTTGAAGGCAGAATCTGTCTTGCTTTTTGTAGTAGTAACCCTAACCCCTTAGCACAGTGACTGAGGATACATAGTAATCAATTCATAAATGATTTCCACTCATTCATTCCAAGGTTTCTTTCAGCTCTTCACATTCAATGCTCCATACACGTAATATGTATAAGGGACTGGGAAGTGAATAAAATTGAAATAAAATAAAAGTGAAAAGCATTCCTTTTCCCAAGAAATTTACATTTTGCTGAAGGGAGGGATAGAGAAGGGGGGGGGGGCAAGATAAAGAATATCTACACCAATAAATAAATCCAAGACAATGAGTGCAGATAGAGAGAACTAGAGAATCAACAGATTTCACACACACACAAAAAGGTGCCTCCAGACCTCAATGGTGAGGGAAGCTAGGGATTCTGGAAAGTTAAGGTGGAAGAGGGGATGCATTCCAAGCATGGGGAACAGATGATTTTTGTCAAGGAGGTGAAAGGCTGAGTTTAGGGAACCAGAGGTTAGAAAGTCATTTTCACTGGAATTCAGAGTCCAAAGGGAGTAAATAATAAGACAGAAGTCTGGGCAGCACCTGATTGTGGATGCTCTTCAATGTCCATGGGATTGAGAAGCTGGAATTGTATCCTAAAGGCAATAGGGAGCCAGAGGAGATACTTTTTGCCAGTTAGAGGGACATGGTCAGACCAAATCTTTAGTACCATATATTTTCTGTACTCTCAGGTCCCTTTCAGATCTGGATTATGGAATGCTGGAATTCTACAGTGAGATTCCCTATAATCTGAAAGAACAGTCATGGAGGAGAAAGGAAATGGAGGAAATGATACATTATATTCAGAGCTAACCTAGACCCCAGACTCTCCCCCCTTCAATCATCTTCTAACTTGAGCTGCCAGCACTGACTCATGGAATGTCCTCTGTTCCCTCAAGTTCCTGCCTTGGGCCCCTCTGTCTTGGCTCTCTCCAGCTGGACCCCTGCTGAAGGGGCCCTGAATGTCAGACTTGGCTTTACCCCACTGGCCTTGCTTCTGGGTGGATTTTCCTAAGGTGAGTCCAGGGCAGGATCTTAGAATGTCAACGGCTCCAATACTTAGCCCACCCAGTAGGCTCAAATAAAGCTCTGGATATAGTGGATATAATTAATAAATGTATATTGAATTGCATGGTATCAAATTTTTAATAGAATAGAATTGAATTGAATTATTAGGAATGTTAGGAGCCATTTGAAGACATTGTACTCATAATTCTCCAGGGACCCACCAGTGCTCAGGGCGTGAAAACTCAGGAATACAGACCCAAATCTTCCTAAACTGAGATCCTGGGGTCCAGGGTGGAGGAAAAATGGGTGGCAAACACAAGCTGGAAGAAGTGGGGGACACAGTCTACACCAGAGAGCTGGCTCACTTCAGGGCCAGGGCCAATAAGGTCTGTAGCCAGAATTCTCTTTGGCAGCCCAGGATCTTCTGCCCCTCCCTCTCCACATGAGAACTCAGGGTTGATGACCCTAAAAGCAGCAAAGGACAGCCAGAATGAGCCATGCCATGTAGGTGAGTGAGGCTGCTTGGCCCAGGAAGAGATTGTCAGTGCTGGGAACGGGACCAGAACAGGCTCAGGCCAGAGTCTCTAACTCAGCTGGGGGGGAGAGAAAATCAGGGGGGGGCAGGAGGAATGATTGTCTCCAGATGTGGCTATAGGATTTCTCTTCACTTGGGGAGGGGATGGAGCAGAATAGAGAATGGGGGAGGAAAGAGGGAAGACTGGTGGGCATATGAGGACTTGGAGGACCAGGAATGTGAAAGCCGAAATGCTCCTTCTCCTGGAATGATCGCCTTCCTCACCCCCAGATCTCCCCCTATGAAAATCTTATTCACAGAAAGCGTAATTGGGAATAGATGATACAGTTCTACCAAGTCCATGAATGAACAATGAAGGGACTGATAGTTCCTATAGTCTCTTCATGGGACTGGGACATGGTAGAGGAATGGAAGGGGCAGAAAGGGGGGGGGGAAATAGAACCAAAGGACAGGAAGGAAAAGGAGTTTTGTCCCTGAGATAGTACAAATGCTGATGCGGATCATGTCCATAGAAACATGAAGTATTTTTCTTTCAAGCTCTCTTAATTCTAGTGCCTTCCCTATTAAATAATTCCTCATGTAGCTATCTGTACATATTTGTTTGCTCATGAGCATCCTGAGTAAATGGTGAACTCCTTGAAGATAGGAATTGTTTCTTTTAATTTCTGAAATCTTTAGCATAGTGCCTGACACATAGTAGGTACTTAATAAATGTCTACTGCCTTGACTACCTGACTTTCTGAAGTGGGTGATGGTGAGTTCATGGTGGGTTTAATCTGAATGGAGATTTTGCCTTGGAAACTCACCTTCTCTGAGAAAGTGTTATGCTCCCATGGGCAGCATTCTATCCCAGGAGAAAGGGTATGTGTTCCCGGGGACTCTGGTGGCTGTGACTGGGGAAAGGGTGGAAAGGACATTGAGCCAGAGATGAAATGGCCTTTGGAATGGAGCCTGATCAAATGTTTCCCCCATCCCTCATGATCCTGCTTCAGGATGCTTGCCTCCACCAAGAAGCCTTTGATGCTTACTCCAAACCTAAGCAATCTTGCTTTCATCCAAGCCCTGATCTACAGTCCTTGCTGTATATCACCCTCCTTTGGCCAAAACTTCAGCATCCTGGTATTGTGAGTTAGTTATTTTTTTATGTGAGATCAGAGGTTCAGAAGACATTGACCTAGAGCCAAGGAAGTATTAGAGCCAGCTTAAATGTTCAGTGTGAACACCTTGGAGATCAGCAAACACACAAATAAGGGTGATGGGGGAAATGTTAATAATGCAAACTAAACTTAAGCAGGTGTTGTGGTATGTTTTTCTGGAGAAACAGTTGCTAAACATTTACCTTACTCAAAACTTACTCAAATCTAGCTAGAAACCCTCTTTCTTACCCTCCTTAATTTCCAGATGAAGAAATTTAGATTCATAGAATAGAAACAACTCTCTTGGGTCACTCATTGGCTAAGTACAGAAAGCATTCAAAGCTAGGTCCTCTGACTCTCAGCCCAGAACCCTTTTTTGAGTTAGAATCCACTTTCTCTCAGATTCTGTGTGCTTTGGTGGAAGAACATGTCATATTTGGGGAAGTGGGGGTTTCTTTGTATCAATTATACCAATTTTACCTCCATAGTAAAATACACATTCTAAAAGTTATTGGGACATAATCAACCATAATCATGAAAGAAAGCATACTGATGGAGGTTTCTGAGCTAAATATATTAGAAAGATACCTTCTTCCAACTTCCTAAGGGGTAAAGGAGCCCTTAGAGAACTTGGTAGCCATGTTTGGGGAATTTTACTTGCCAATACTAGTGATAGTTGGGAAAACTCCCTCCACTGAGAAGGATGAGGTTCAGAAAAGGGTACAAACTATAGATAGTTATATAATCTATATAACTTCCCTGCTTTACTATAGAGGTAGTAAATGGCAGAACCAGAATTTGGATCTGGATCTCATTTCTTGGGCAGGGTAGCTGGTTATAGTAGCTTAATTTATTTTATCAATTCATTTGGCAGGGACTCATATGGAGAGTCTCGGTCAGCTGTGTCAGTGAGTCAGTAATATGAATAGATTAATTTGAAAACACTTTCTGGAGGAGGAGGGCTTTTAGGAGCTCTTTTAATGAAGAAAGGCAGGTAGCTCTGATAACTTGTGTTGGAAAAAGGAGGGCCTTACTATCCCAAGAGAGGAGGATCACTGTGGGACAGAACAATCAAATATGGGAATAGAATAATTGAGACAGATTAGCCATAAAATTAGCAATTAGGGAGCAGCAAAAGAAAGGAGAGAGAGAGAGAGAGTTATGAAATGGAGACAGAGGATGAAAGTTGGTTTTGCTATAGGCAAAATCCACCACTCCCCCAGATGAGTACCTGTGAGCCCCTCACTTCTCAGGAACTTTGTAAAAGGGACTCATGTTTCAAGTTTGGGTTGAAGTAGGACCAGAAGAGCCCAGAATCTTAGAATATGGAAGAGCTCAGCATATCTAGTCTATTACTGTAGACTTTTCTTCATACAACTGCCAACAAATGTTCATCCAGGTTTCACCCCCAGTAACAGGGAACCCACTGTCTTCTAAGGCAGCTCATTTCTACTTTAGAAAAAAAAACTCATTAAAAAAAGATTTTAAAAATTCTGAATATAATGAACATCCCCCCAAAAAAGAACATTTCCATATAAAAATATAATAGAAAAGGAATTACAAGTTAACCTACAGATCTTTATTGCAGAATAGCTTACTTTAACATATAGTAACCCAAGGTTCAAACCCAGTTCATTTGTATAAGATGCACATAATTGGTATAGAGAATGAATACTCAATGCTGAGTATAATGGAAAGAATGAGCATAAGAACTTGGGAGAAGGGAGAACTTTTTCTTGCTTTTTGCTTTGATAGAGGACCTACATGGTCATTTTCAGGAGAAATTTGGAGAGAAAGAGAAAAAATGGGGGAGGTGGAAGATATGTGGAGGAATTGGCTCCTCAACATGCTCCTGATTCTAAGTTTGCCTTGATAGAAACTTTGGAGATTATTTCCTAGGTAAGATGAAGAACTTTATTGATTGAAATATGATTATGTTTCTCCCATTGGGAGAGCTCATTAATCCTGTGTATTGTCTGCCATGTTCTAATCTGAATAACCTCCCTGCTTTCTTGAATAAGTATTTTTTTTTTTGCTATTCACTCTTTGTGATATTCTTTTGTGTAACTAGAACTTGGTTGGAAAGAACCAAATCTGTGTGTAAGCTGCACCCCATCCTCTTTTAGGATGGCTACCAAGGAAAGAATTTGAAAATAAAATTCATTTCTCTTATTACAATAAGTCAATAAAGTCCTTGATTCTAAATACCTCTCTCTAACCCTGACCTCTTCTAAGCTCCAGACAGACCTCTTTATGATTTCTAAGATCTCTTCCAGCACTAAATCCCATGGTTTCCAATGGCTTATGGGACATCTCCATCTGGATGTCTCAGATCAAGTATATAAAATAAAAGCAATTAAGATTTGGACTGGTCATTAAAGATTATCTAGTTCAATACTTTCATTTTATAGGTAATAAAACTGAGTCCCCAAGCACTAAAATAAGTGACTGTCCAAGATCACACAGGTTGTAAGCAAAAAAGCTTTGGGATCCAAGGTTAAGTCTTCTAGATTCTAACTCTGTGTTCTTTCCATGAAAACATACTGCTTCACCATTTTCCCCTTTCAAACACCTACTCTTGC